>NC_092180.1:23996056-24300223 GCF_043641665.1 Enoplosus armatus | reverse complement strand
TGATGCAGCCGGCTGGTGTGAGAATCTCTCCCGTCCTCCACAGTGGTCCAGTTGTGCTGTAGAGAACAGTCTTCCTGGCGGCGTCTTTTGTGGTTCCCCTCTCTCTTGAATAATTCAGAACTCATGAATGGAGCGACACTCTGATTGCACAAGCTATCTTTTTCAGGACGAGGATCGGCGCATGGCTGGTGTACAGGCTCGAAAAGAGGAGGAGAAGAAGAGGGAGGGTCACAAGCAGACCATTCATAAGGTACCACCCTGATCTGACACTCTGTGGTTGTCTTTGTCTGCTTAGATTTAGCTTTTAAATATGTAGCAAATACACGTGACAGCCTCCATCTCAGAGAGCAGATTAACAAGTGTCCTCTGAACCAACTTGAGCCCTTTTTCATACTGTATATACTGTAGTTTGAATCCAATGCGTTTTACAGTATTAGCACCAGGCCATTATAATTATGGCATCCAGGTTAAAGTAAGGGTTAAGCGTGTATTTGGACAATAACAAACCTCTTAATTATTTTTCTTTTTGATCAGCTTGCCAATCAGAACATATGTGATGAGAAAGCTCTACAATATTTAATTAATTAATTACTTAATTTAGTTAATGCTCAGGATTTGTTGCTAGATTTCCCCAACTTTTTACCCCCTTCAAGATTCAAAGATTCAAGATTCAAAAAGCTTTATTCTCTATCACATAATGATAGAAATTTGTTAAGTTAGGGGCGCACAAACAACATAAAAACATACACCCACGAAAGACTCACATCAAACTGCATTAAAACACAGACAATTCCATAAATATATGAGAATAAGAGCAAGTGTGCAAAGCTGCATTAAAAACCCAAGTAGTGACAGTCTATTTGACCTTGTTTAAAATGGATATTGCCGAGGGACATTCTTATGTGTTTTCTAACATTTTTTTAACTTTTTGGATGCTGAAATGGACTTTCAACTTTTCAAACACATCCACATTAATACTACACAACATAAGTGGCCTTTGGGAACATTGTTAACGTATGGGGAGGGATACACTGTCCACAGAGGTACTGTATCTATAAATGGGTCTGTAAATTACACTTTTATTTCTTTAAATGGTCTAAGATGTTCTGTCTTGCACAGGCATCTGTTTTGCAGCAAATGCATTTGTGTGTGTGTGTGTGTGTGTGTGTGTGTGTGTGTGTGTGTGTGTGAAACTATGTATTGATGTGCTCCTGCTGTGTCTGCGCTGCAGTGGTTACTCTTGCTGAGAGATGGCCTCTGTGCAGCACACATTGTCTCCCAGTAACCTAACTCCTGCTAATCCCCGGTGTTGAGAAAATGTTATATTGAATGCCGCAGCCAAGAGTTCGTAAGGGGTGAAGGATTCACCATGAATTGGTACTGACTCACCCCTGCATCGGGGAGTGGCACATTCCATAACTGAGCATATCGAAACTACAGCTTGGCCAGGACAGAACAATTGAAAGACAGCAGAAGAGCAGAAATCGTCTCTCTTGCAGGGTAGGGATGGCACTTTTACCGCTGTGAGAGCCAACCACACTTAAATCACAATGCTGCAGTAACAGAGGCAAATACATTGCACCAACACATGCATATACAATTTCAGATCAAACTTGTGAAGTGTGATATCGGCCAGTAAGCAGTTTTTATGCTCTCTTCAACAACATATCGATCTCAGAGACAAGCAGGGCAGGAGGTATAAGTTTGCCTGTGATTATGTCAAGACAGACAGAGAGGTTCCATTAGCTTAGTATATGCCCTGTGTGTTCTGCTCAAGAGAATTGTCACTTGAAACCTTCTCTGTCCTCTGTTTGTGTGTGTGTGTGTGTGTGTGTGTGTTGCATTCATCAAGGAGAAGCGGCGTCTGGCGATCCGTAATGCAGCGCAGCAGTGGGAGGGCGTCAGGGCCTGCCTGGAGCTGCCACCAACAAATGGTGCTAAGGAAGAAGTCAGTCCAGAGAACAGCCCCGCCCACAGCCCCGCCCAGACCAATGGCCTCACACAGGAGCCTTCTCCAGATGAACCCAGGTACACACCACATCAGCAGAAGATTAAGCCACTTAAGTCACATTTCTAGAACTAAAAGAGTCACTGGCTCGTGAGAAAGTGAATTGCGGTTCCAGTAGTGGTGTGGTTTAGGTCTGCATAATTTATACACCTTGGCTCAGTTATAGAAAAGCACTGTCCATCTAGGCACTTATAGGGCTCAGCTAACTTAACTGAACTTTACTGGTCCACTACTGGCTTTTTTATAGGCAAAGGATTGCAATATCTCTCTGTCAGTCGGTTGGTCCATCACGTTGGGCCAGACTAATCTTTCAACAACTATTGGATGGATTGCCATGAAGCTTTGTACAGACATCCATGCCCCCCTCAGGATAAATTGTAATTACTTTTATGATCCAAAATATCTGCAAAAATTCACATTCCCATCAGCCTCACTTTACTTGGTGTTAGTGCTAATCAGCATTCAGCTGTTAGCATTTTGCTAACTAAATACAGCCTTATAGAGCAGCTAGCGTGGCTGTAGACTCTTAGTTTGGTATTAGACATACGATATATTCACGTCAAGAATGAGAATCGTGAATTTTATTGAATTTTGTTCATGTTCATTTTTCAAGCCACTGTTCAATTAAGTGTTCATTTAGTTAGGCATTGTCAGATGTAATTTGTTCAGTAATGTTCAGTTAGTAAGACAGGGTTTTAGGGTCCCATGATAAAGTAAATGTTTGAGATTTCTTCCTGAGACGAAAACAATTGTTGAGGACAATATTGTTGAGTAAATATTTGTAACCGACATTTAGCAAATCCGTTGACAGTTACATCTACCGTCTACAGTAAGTCAACATTGGAGTCTAATTATTTACATTTGGTTTGGCTACACGTAATGTAGCTCAGATGGGAGCCTGAAAACACGAGGAGTTAATGCATCTTGGTTTGGATTCCAGCTTGTTTGATTGGATATACAGTACTCATGAGTCTCCTCTCCTGACAGTTGGAGGGGAAATCTGGTTTGTGGCCTTGGTTGGTACTGATGTTGGGCATGAAATATCTGTTGAAGACGAGCACTTTTCAGATAAGATTGTAACCCTTGTGATTTAGCTGATTTAAAAAATTTGGGTTTTAACACCCCTCTAATCTGAGAGGGTTCAAAAGAGAATAGTTTGATCTGATGCTGAGTTTTTTTGTTTTTTATTTTTATCAGACGGGTAAGCCCAGGTTCAGGACCAGAGCGACCATCAGGAGGAACGGAAAGCAGACTCCGCACCAACAGCCGTCCAAACAGCCCGCGAGATCCCAAGTAAGACAAAAATGCACCCACCCTGGGCTCGTCAATGTCAAAACATAGTCTTTGGTCAATAGATTAGTAAAGTTGAGTTCTGTTGGACTCCATGATGATTTAGAGACTGGCTTATGTATAGTAAAATTGAATAAAGGATCAGTTCACACAAATTGCAAAAAAACACAACTTCCCTCGTGGCATCTAGCCACGCAGATAGTTCTGGTTTTATTTGCCAAGATTTTGAGATATCTGCCGCTGTGACACCTCTATTGTATCAGTAGAATGGAATTTCGCTTCAGGCAAAGTTACATGAAGTAACATTGAAAAAGGGTGTACAGACAGACAGACACTCACAGATACACACAAATAACACAGACCACTGAAGAAAGCTAACTTTGTCGTTCATGAGAGAGGGTTGCGAGTTGTGTTTCGAAACATATAGTTACAGATTTGATCCCAGCAACAGCTGGTGCATCAAACCCATCTTGAAATATTCTTGAGCAACAGAGGGACCCCCTTTACTTACTCCAGGGGCGTGGGTCCTGGCTGCTCCTGAACTCTCTGGTAAAGTCAGTACATGCATGTCTAAGATGTCTGGAGACAGTTTCCTTTTTCCACTGTTTGTAACGATGTTGGAAGTGCCCTAAATCAACAATCTGTGCTGAGTCCAATGTGAGCGTAGGGCTCTAATATACTCTCCTACACATTGTGATCCAGGTCTGGATGAGTTATGAGGGGGAGGGCTGAGATGAAAGTGGGGGCTGTGTCAAGGACTATTATTACATGTTTCAAAGACGGCTTTTCCTTCCTGCACCAGGATATGAAAATGGCCCCGAAGCACAATACCTCAATGGCAATGGCTTTCCTTTACAAGGTCTATTATAACTTCAGTCATGTGGCTTAACAGGTTATGGTGACGAACAGGACTCACGCGATTCAATCTACCACGCTCCTATGAGTTGGGAGTTGTATTACTTTGGCTTGTATTGAATGACAAAATAATAAGGGCCTTTACAAACCCTGGCACCACCAGTACCTTGAAGGAGAAGCAAGATCTGTGACTAAAAGGTCAAAGGGTAAAATCCTCAAAATGCCTGGGTATATGTTCAGTAGGTGGGAAATTGTTTCGTTCAACAGTGTGTGGGTTTATTGAAGGATTATAATGCCTACACAGTGTAGCCCAGATGACCTCGGATAGCTGTACTAGATGCTGAAGAAAATGACACCATCCTCCCCAATGTAGAGCACGAGGGGGCAGATGATGGATGAACTGTTTTTTAGGCCTGTGAATCAACACTAGTGCATGACATCACACATCAAGTCTTTGGGGGTGTGAATTCCCAGGAAACACCAACAGTAAGGGGAGGTTTATTCTTTTGTACCCTGAAGAGACAGTATGTGGTTTGTTACAGCCATAATCCTGTTCCTCCAGAATCTCAACAGATTCTTGGTTTCCCATTTTGGTCAGGGGCTGGGCCTGGCACATCCACACATCTGGACCTGCTCTGTGGCAGCCTGAGGAGCGGGGCAACCTCTTGGTGCATTTGTGTGTATGTTTCTTCCTGAGTAACAAGCCTTCTATTTCTTCAACTCCAAGCCCGATACTGAGAACTATCATCTCAGTTAGAGACAATTTAAGAGTAAAACTGATTGATTAAGTTTAGAAAAGTCAGAACAATGTATATGATTATTCTCAAGTTTTGAAAAATCTAGAAACGGAGAAAAGGGGGTTCAGTTCAGTTCAATTTGTAAGAATTCTGCATACGAACTGCATATAAACTGCCAATTGCATTTGACACACAGTGATCTGTTGATATGTAATCTTTCATTTAGGATTTCTAAAAACAAAATTTTAGTCTCCGCAATTGCTAAATGTGCCATGTTTGCATTGTTATTGTTGTAATATTTGTGTTCAATCACTATGGTGAAGAAAAGATGTAGTTAAATGTGATGAAGAATAGGGAAAAAGATGATGTCATCTGGTTGGCATTAGCAGCCCCAGTTTGGTGACAAATTAGAGGTTTAAGTGAATGTTGACAGCACATTTAGCATGATACTGTCAGTGTGTTCCTACAATAAGTTATCAACCTGAAATCCAAAACCGCCACATACTGTAGAAACACACTTTACATTAACAGTCTGCAGCACTCAGCACCCAGTAAGCCTAACATCTGCACTGCACCAGTAACTGCCACTTGAACCATTTGTTTTCACTTTTCAAGAGAGTGAAATGATGAAATGCTCTTTTAAAATGACAGCTCAGAGAGCAATGTTTCATATGCGTCACTACCACACAGTATTTAGGCGATTGGAGACATGTTTATGCTACAAGCCATGTCTTTGGGGAGATTAAGTTGTTGAGAGATGACAGATGTCCTCCTGTAGGATTAAGTGAGATAGCCCTAATTGAATTAGATTCAGAGTCTAATAGGCCAGAGCAGGATCCATGTAATTGTGACAGATTCTTCGTTCGGTCCTCACTGCCTTGTTCACCTCACCTCTCAATTAGTTGCTTGGTTCATGTCACAAGAGGATCCCTGGCCACCTGGCAGCCTCTCAGCTGTGATTATGGGGGAACGATATGTGACGCAGTGCAGAGTGCATTGATGGCACACTTCCAGGTGCACACAAGTTACTCTCATTCTTTACGTGACTTATCTTCATGTTACGCTCCGTCTCCTGCACCGCTCTCCAACTCCTCCTGATTTACTGCCTTTGGCAATCCTACATCTCGGAGGCATGACATATCCTGACGAAGAAACTGCCTTTCAGTGTCTGGTGCCACTCTGTCTATTGCTGTGTGTGCTTGCAACAGGACACACTTTGACTTTGAAACTTTAAAATGTCTTCACTACCAGGTCTTTAAATATTACACTCCACTCCCAATCAATGCTCTTTTCATTTGAATGCACATTTAATTATCTGGAGAAGTACACTCAGCTTTTAACATTTAAGTACTTTATACCTGCTTTTGGAGCTGCGCTCATTGCAACAATCCACGATTTTGAAGGCTTTTCACATCTGTCAGTGCCCATGTCAGTTCTTGAAGTTAGCAGTATAACAAGGAACCAGAGTAATCATTTTGTGTGTGTGTGTGTTGTGTTGGTGACCTGTTTTACATGTGTGTTTCGTAATCATGGTCTTATGGGGGAATAAAAGCTTTCTAAGCTTTCAGGGGATATTCGGTTTGGGTTGGCAGTTGATTGAGATTGGAGATTGACAGCAAGGATGACTTTGCCACACCATATCCACTTCTCTTAATATCTCCATGGCATCCCCCCATGTTTTCCCATAACCATAACTTAACATTTGATGAACAATGGCTTTTCATACAGGATGCATAGGGGGTCACCTTAGGTATCATGTAGGAGTCATCTGTCTGAATACAAAGATAATGATTGAGTGGGATATTCCACGTCAGTCACTGGTTTATCGGGTGAGGTTCAGATTGTATTACACTTCCCAGTAAACACAACAATCGGATTGATTGTTGTGTTTACTGGGAAGTGTAATTTATGGCTTTTTTGGGTGTAGCTCTAACCGTTAGGCTCCCAAAGGATATATAAAACTAACTGAACGAATTAAAACTGCCTACGGCCTCAAAGAAGACTTTGAGTTACTTATATAGACACATACAAGCAGACCACACAGACACAGAAACTTCCCCAAAGGCCAAACAACCATGGTCTAAACTCGTCCTGCACCGTCCCCTGAGGCACCTGACCATTCACCCGTCTTTTTGTTTTTACACAAGAATGAATCAGTTAAAGTGACTCAGTATCACCCACGAGAGCCTGATGTCACGTGTCACGTTTCTTCCTCCAGCAGCTCACACACATGATATGGGCTGCTGGAATATTCCGCTATGATTACTGCTTAGTGACAACACATCAACCGTCCTCATGGTCTTCACTTTGCAACAGTACTCAACTCTCTTGTTTCTCAATTGTGGGTATCCGCTGCTTTTCTTTTTCTTATGTTATAGTAAATTGAATTTCTTTGGGTTGTGGAGTGTTGGTGGGACAAAAAAATAATAATTTGAAGACTTCATCTCAACAGTGAACAGATGAATCGAGAAAATCATCTACAGACTAATCAATGAGGAAAGTGATCGTTTGCACCAACCAACTCATTTCACTATGATTGGGTTGAGTTTTATAAGCTGCATGTAATAAACTCATAGTTTTCCTCATGATATTGTTATCTTCCAAGGCATTATGTTGAAGGCTTTGTAAGATTTTTTAAAACTCATATACTCTAAAACAAACAAATATGGATCTAGGACAAAAAATACAATTATAATTACTTACAGTCTTATACTGTGAACAGCAGTATGTGCAGAGGTGGTTTTGTTGACAATCTGTCTCCATCACTCCTCTCTTGTCTCCCTGTTGTTTTTCCTTTACCTGGACCTCCTTTTTTATTTGGCCGAATCTACTGTATCATACCTCTCATATTGAGGATGGCCATTAATAACCCAGTTTAATTATTTGTCTAATTCTCCAAATCTTTGATCCCCTTTCTGCTGCTCAGTTAGGAGAAGAAACTGTTCCTTCTCTCCGGTACAGAGGGTCAGTACTGATCTGTGTGCCTGCAACAAAGGTGGTCCTCTCAAAGAAGCTTCAGTCACTGCACAGCTTCATTTTGTTTCCCTGTGTATGCACCTCTCTGTCTACTGTCCTTTTTTCAAACTCCTGTTCTTTTTCTGTCCCTCAACACACACTTTCTAAAAAATTGGTCTCAACAAGAATCTTGGATTTGAGTTCTGTAATCAAAGGATTAGTCTTCTAACCACTATGGCTTTCTGTTGCAGCAGGATTGGGAGGGTGTGAAATATGAATAGGGGTGATTAGTTTGTTGGCGGGCTGAACCCAAAATGATCAGTGTTGAGTAGCGTGCAGCCAGTAGCCATCTGATGCCCTGCTATGCTGAAAAGTCCCCTGAGTGTCAGCAGACCCAGAGGGCTGAGCACATGGGCTCGGGCAGGGAGATTATGTCTCCTTGAGACTTGCCCAGTTTCTCCACTCTCACGACTCTCTTATCAGGGAAGGGCACTTCAACTGTCGTATAGGAGAATAGAAAGCAATTAGGCAAGACAAATAGGACATTGACTAGACCACTGTGTGTTCTGTAGCGATGCTGCTTTTCCCTTCTTTTAGCACAATGCCTGCTTTCTCAAATGTAAGCAATATGCATATTCTTCAAGGCAACAAATTCTGTGCATTTAGCATATCAAGACAGCTTTTGACAGTTTGTGTGTGTGTGTGTGTGTGTGTGTGTGTGTGTGTGTGTGTGTGTATACGTTTCAGGCTTGTGGAGACAGGGAGCGGCAGTGTTCAGAGCTTGTCCCTCTCTGACAGTCACCTGGCGGAGCTGGATGGAGACACCCTGCGTTTATTTGGACTCGGAGCCCTGGAGGCCCTGGAGAGGGGCTGGGGAGTTCAGACTGCTGGTGCTGTCACTGTAATAACCTTCCGCTACATCAACTTTGACGCCATTTTACCAGCACTGCCGCGAATAAGGGTCAAGTTCCCAAATCTATCGGTGAGGGCACTAGCCACATACCATAATGAGCCATGGGATAACATTTTTATCCAAAGCACCGCACAGTTTATTGAAAGCATACAACATATGTTTTAAATCGTTTACTCCAAGGGGAATACAACTCCTAACCCTGTTAATCTTTGCCATGATCAACTCAGTGAATTACAGTCATGAACAACTATACAGTAGCTATACAGTTTGACCGCTCTGAAACCTACTTGTTTCTTTTTTCTGCAGCACCTGATCTTCTTGGAAACCAACATCAGCCGTCTGCCCCAGCTGGCGGCCCTGGCTCAGGTGAGGCGCCTGGACCAGCTGACCATCCACCCAGAGGGCAACCCAGTGGTCAGCCTGGCTCTCTGGCGCTCTTTCGCCATCTACCGCCTCCACCACTTCAACCTGCAGAGGATCAATGGCCAGGAGGTGAGGAACAGCTTGGCTTTTAATGCAGCCCTCGTGCTGTATAAAGGTGGCGTTCCCCGCCGCCTTTGTAAGACACAAATATAATGACCAAAAATACATTTCACTATAAGGCATTAATGTATTATGTATTATTTGTTGTGTATGAGGAAATCGAATTGAGTTTAATCCATTTTAGAAGGAAAATATTGAAAATGAGCTAATTTGATTAAGGAATAGTTTGATTTTTTGGGAGCGACGCTTTGCCTTCTGCCTGAAAGTTAGATGAGAAGATTGATACCATGCGCTAGTCTGTCCATTAAATGTAAGGCTACTTCTAACACCTGGGTAGCTTAGCTTTGGACAAAGACTGGAAACAGCTAGCTGGATGTCTAAGGATCACTAATACGTTATAGCTTGTTTGTTGAATCCATACAAAATGTCAAACTCTTTTCTTCTAACTCCCCATCAGAAAGCAAATTGGCCTCAAGGCATGGGCCCATGTCTCCTGGAATGATCTACCTGAGGATTTTGCCTCTAAATTAGAACTAGAACCAGAACTTTTTGGTAGATGATAGACTTGATTTAATAGATGACTTACATTAGTTTATACCTGTCGTTTTTTCTTGTTCCTTACGTTGTTTACATTGTGTCAGCTGTCGATTTTATGTCTTCTCCCAACTCAGATAAAACAGTACAGGGTTGCGCTTTCATGCTCAGGCTATAACTTTAAAAAAATGTTATCAACCCATGACAAAGCTGTACTTTTGTGCTTTCAGAGTGTAGATACACACATGAAATTGCCAGCCAGTCAAGCATCTTCTGTTGTATGTGTAAGTTCTTGTTTGTGTGTCTGCCTCAGGTGACCATGAATGATGTGATCGCTGCAGAGCGTGTGTTTGGGACTCTGGGTCACATAGCAGCCACCGAAACTCCACGTTGCCGGCTCCTCCTGCTGCTAGAGGAGTCCAGGTGAGAACTTGATCTCAGACACCAAACCACAACATAACATTAACTATAATCTAATGACAGGTGTGTGTGCTGGACTGTGGATGTTGTTCCTTTTAGATATGTCAAGAATGTGCGGATTCTTAAATGTGTATATGTTTGAGTTACGGCTTACAGCTTGTGAGTGTGTAGGCTACTATACATGTATGTGCATGCCTGTGTGTAGCGTTTTGTGTGTATACATTTGTGTGTGTGTGTGTGTGTGTGTTCACATTTGTGTGAGACAGCGAGACAGAGCCTGGCACCAAGGAGCCAGGGGAATTAGACTATGTGTCTCAGGGTAAGGGTGGGTACTTGGCACTTCGACACAAACATTCCTCTCTCTCCCCAGCCAAAAGCTCTTGAGGTCTGTCACTCTTGGTTAATGAAAAACATCCTCGCAAAGCAAAGATCTTCTGAATTTGTCACGCACAAGAATACTTTTTTAATGGTTTTTATTATCTGGTTGGTTAAGGGCAGACTAAATTGTGAAAGGTCAAAAGCAAAGCTGCACACATGATTACTCTTCCTCCAAAGATTATGTTTAGGGAAACTGCTCCGGTAGAGTTATTCAGTTAGAAGACAGTCACAGTAATGTGCAGATGTAAAATATAATTTTGGTGGTGCGGAAAAAAGAAAAGGCATGTTCAATGAAATATAAACAGAATTTCTAAAACTTCCTGTTGAGCGGTATAGCAGTAAGCCTCAGTGTCCTCACTTGCCCTTTCTGAATGATGTTGAAAATGAACTAGTAAACTTCAGGACAACTGGCTCTTGGCTGCAACTTCCCCTGATTCATACACTGTTATGGATAGATAATACACAACAGCCCAAGGCCGAAGATTATTTTTGCATCCGTACTGAAATCTTAATCACTGTTATCTGCATTACCCCTTCAGTCAATATATCCATTTGTTACAGTAAATGCTATTAGATTTGACCTCTTATCTATGGAAACCTTCCTATAAAACGTATTTTCTGGATGAAAAATACTGGAAGAAGGAAACGAGATAACCATTATAACGTCTGCTGAAAACACAATGAATGGTGTTTATGTTTCATGTTCCCGCAAAGCTCCTGTGCTGCTCAGTGGGTTTAACTCGAATCGCTGGTGTCATGGTTCCTGCAGAGGTCCGTGTGTGGGGGAAGGCCCTAACATTCACAGGGTCTGAGGATCCATTCCCACTAGGATCCTACTACTGCAAGATGCTTATGGAATTCATGATCTCATTACACTAAATTCTTTCAAATATCAATTTAGTAGACTAGACTGTGTCTTGCAGCATAATGAACACTAACTGTGTTGCCCTAATGCTGTAAACCCCACACACGTGGAACTCCAAGTAGGATAACATATATCAAAAACTACTATTTGACCCAGATGTGATACTTATATTTATGTTGCATGTCATCCTTGGACACAGGCTCCTGTAAAACGGATCATTTAGCCAGGTTTTGCATGACAAATTGTTTGAAGGACAAAAATGTATGGCACCACTTTGCTATTTGCAGTCATCACTTCCTTGCTAATGTTGCTGAGCTAATGCTAGCTTGCTAATGTCTCAGTTCCATGCAAAATGTTTGCTTCTGGATGTTGCCTTCCTTTGAATCAAGGTGGTAATCTCCACAATTGGCAGACGAAAGATTGCTACTGCCAAACAAAGAGAAATATGGATTTTATTTTTATGAAGGGCAGTAATATCCTCTCTTGTCCCCTTGTTTCTCCTGCCTTCCCTCTAGCAAGGGTATATACAAATACTTGCCACCAGCATGACACATTTTTCCTACAGTTGATCCCAACATGAGGTCCCACAGGTAGCTTGCTGTAGTTTGTGATTCTTCTGCTTTCATTGGTTGTTTATTTATAATGCTGCACCATGCACACGCTGTAGTAAAAAAAAAGAAAAGCATTATTTTATTAGAAACAGTTTGTCAGGACAACACAGTTGATCCCTTGACCTCGCCCCCTTGTTGAGAGCGAGGGAAGGATGACATCAAGAGATGCTCTTGTTGCATAAAAACCTTGTATCTTACAAAACACAACTACATTGCACAGTACCTTTAAATAGATTTGATTTGCTCTGTATTTGTAAAAGCAGCTAAAGTATCCTGTTAACCTTGGGCTCAAACCCAAAATAGAAAAACGAACTCATTCATCACTCATTGGATATTATTTGCACATGAACCATTTGACTGAGTTAGACTTTGTTACAATCCGATCATAACTGCTGTTCTCTCAAGGGATGTTTACACTCAATTACACTCTATTGACAAAGTAGTTTGATGGATACACTCACTTTTTCTGATGCCACATGATTCTCACTGACAGTAACATGTACACACACACACACACACACACACACAGGTCTACCCTCCTTATGCTTGTTTTACCTTATTATTCAGTGTGATATGAGACTAACACACACTAATGCGTTTTGGCATACACAGACAGACACACACACACACACACACACACACACACACACACACACACACACACACACACACACACACAACTATCTTATCCTATTCCTATATATGGAATGTTTGCCTCCAGCCTCCTCTGAAGAGACTATTTCAGCATCCTGGCACTGGCCTGTGGAACATGTTGGTGCAGTAGTGTATCACAAGAGATTCTGTCCTGTTAGACAGAAACATTTGATGTAGTTTACATCACTTTGAAAGTCCTCTACTGCTTTTATATACATGTGCACATCCTGCTGCTGAGTGATAAGAGTGAAATTAAAGCACATTAGACATTTATGGAAATGTAATCAATTGTAAAATTATGAACATTTCATTTAATGACAGTGTGATTGCCGCCATCTCATGAATGGAGGTGTTTTCCCAAACAATTTACTGCTGGTCGATCCCCTATGCTGTATCTGCTGTCAGTTCAGTCATTTGTTTTATTTAAAAAAACTTTCACAGTACTAAGGTGAGAGTGTTTGATGGACACAAGAACACAACTTTTATTATCTTGGTGTCACTCATTTTCTGCCACTGTTTCTCCCCAGGTATGTGTGTGTGTGTGTGTGTGTCTAACTCTTCTGTCTTCACCCTGAAGGAAGCGTCAGCTGCAATTCCTATTGGAGGGGCGTGGCCGACGGGCAGGTCTGAGTCCGGAGGAGCTGCGAGACAACGGGAAGCTCCTGGGAGAAGGCCTGAGCAGAGCACTGTTCAACTACCCAAGCAGACACTGCAACGCAGAGAGCCCCGAGGTCCGTTCTGTTCTATCTTTGTTAACTACGGCCATGCGCTTTTTGAGAAACTGCAACAACTCTTGAAAGTGACTGAAAAGTTGCATCCCACCCCAACCCATTTGTCTACCAAGCTGTTGAGCTGTAGAGTGACAAAGCTAACCCCCATTATATGTCAGCCTGTACGGCTCTTTAGGATTCGATGTTGCATTCCTTTTTGCAGTAAGTACTTCCATGTAAAAGGCATCAGGGTATGCTATCATAAATCTAGCACACTATCAGGCAGGAATCAACACTCACCATCTACCCTGTATAATTGGTGTGTGAGTGTGTGCATGTTATCATGTGGGCACCTGCCATCACAGATGTTTCGCTGAATGCATTTCAACACATCTGTTTTCACTTTCTATGCTATTGTGTTGTGGTTCCTAGTTATAAAACAATGCCATGCTCCCAGTCCCAAACATAACTCCAATAACTACAATAGATAAATAGGATTTGGGATAACAGCCCACTCAGCAGTTGAGAAGGTTAATTATATCAACAAACAATACCAAGAATGTAACGCAGTATATCGCTGCATTTTAGCTACTAAAATGACCTCTAATGTTTTTTTCTCGCAGAAAGCCGGCAGTAACACTAATGCAGTCGCAGTACAATTTCATTAGGGCTTCAGCTAACCTCCCTTCACATTTGAGATTGCGTTTGTGCAGATCAGGCACTACAGCACAGTATTAGTGCTTGTTTGCTTTGCTCTTGATTTTCTGCCTCCTGTCCAGATCACCTCTTTCACTTTGATAACCTGCTTCCACCAAGAAGTGGATGTACATTTTTCATCTGGTACAGAGTTGAAACTACAACCTTTTAATTCAGTTAATTAATTGATTAGGCTGGCTTTATTTTACCTTTTTAATCTAATCCTATAATAAAACCAATACCAGCTATGAATTTATGATACTGACTGGTAGTGTCTGTGGAGCCAAAGCCTGATACAGCCGATACTTCTGTGGCATAATGTTGCTCGTTTACTGTCGTGAACATGTAAGGGTCATACTGTTGTATCAGGAACACATGTTCTGTCATTGCCACGAAGAAGGGAAATTACGTTTATCCATGAAAAAGACAAAAAAATGTACTTCAGGGCTGGAGGTGTTCGCAACTGCAAGATGAGCATGTAATCAGAAAACCTTTTTTACTGATAAGGTTTATTTATCTCAAGTCATCAAAAGTAAAGCAGTTCAATGATGTTGTTTCTCATCTCTAAGACAGTGGTCCCCAACCACTATAGCTTGTGACCCCTTAAAACGATGCAATGTCTGCTAGAGACCCCTCTTCACAGGTTGCATTTAGGTACTGGTTGTCACTAGTTGAACCTAAGAGTGGCTTCCTTGTTTTACTGAATACTTATTAAATGTAAAATTATCTAGTCATTACTATCAAAGCAAAGATTACAGGAAAGTCTGAAAAATTAAATATAATTTGATGTAGCAAATACATGTTTCTCTGCTGTCCTATCTTATCCGTGTGACCCCTCAGATTTGTCTTGAGACCCTTTGTGGGGGTCCTGACCCCCAGGTTGGGAACCACTGACATAACTTTCTATCATCACACATGGACAGTAATTTCAGAAACCGACATCATCTGACCCCCAAAGACCTTGACCGTGCAAGCTTTGCTTTTTCCCACGTGATTCTCCTGCCTCTGCACCTCACCTTAACGTACTTCTAACAACTGAATCAACATGAATGAGATTCTCTTCTTTTCCTCACAGGAGGGCACAGTGGAGTCATCGGAGCGTGCTGCCATGGTGGAGCAGTACCTCCAGGAGTTGGTCCGAAGGGCGTCAGACACCAATCTGAAGGGCGAGGCTCTACACAAGCTGTGGCCCTCCATGTTTGCAGAGATGGTGAGGGACTGTGTGTTGGAGATGAGGGACCGAGCGGCCTTCCGCCAAGCCAGCCTTGCAAAGCTCTCCGAGACCAAGTGAAGAGGACCAAAGGTTCCGCACACGCACGCACACATGAGGACAAAGCTCGCCCGGGCGCCTCCAGGGCTTCATCTCAAATTCCATCTATAACACATCATCACTTAGTGACTTACCACTATCAGTTATTGAAATCTTTGGAAACCGAAGGGTGTATTTCCCTAGTGAGTGGGAAGCGCTTTCTGTAGACTGTTTTAAAGATGTCTGAAGAAATGATCATGACAAAGGCATCTTTGTTGAATGTAGATTTTCACTGTTTGATTCTGCAGTGCTCCAAGCTGTAACATACTTGAAGAACGTTAAAGGGACTTATTGACTCCCGGTGCATTGTGGTCCCTACGGAGCATCCTCTGCACTTTAAAAGCCTTCTGAATGACCCCTCTTCACCATTACTGTCATCAGCTGAAAATGGCTGGTGTCTCTTTTTGTCGAGACTAGGATGATTTTTCTGTGTCTTAAATCTTGTTTCATGCACCGCTCTTTCACTTTCTCCTGCCTGACGTAAAAAGAAGGGCACGAACAAGGACAAGGACTTTTCTTTGTTTACCACTGATTTTCTGTATTGTACTTAGTATTAAAAGATTCTGTTTTAACACTCAGTTTGTGTATATGGTTTGTATGATTGTTTTTCCTAGAAATCTGTCTGCAGGAGTGAAGAAGTCATGTCTTCAGGCATCAGATCGGCTCAGATCACTTGTTTTGTTAGGCACACAAGTCCACCTCTAAAGTACGTTAATGCTTCTGGTTCCTCTTTTAGGCAGTTTACACTTGCATTATCAACACCTCATAGACCATTGAAGGGACCATGAAGGGTCCTCGGGGTAGTGTGAACTCAGACTGGAATGTCCCTGAAGGCGTAGACGCTTCACCAGTTTCTCACCACCTGTTCCTGCTCCCCACACTCAAACCATCCCACAAAGAATATTTTAACCCTTTCTTAATGAGGCATGTTGGCAGTGAACGCAGCACCGACATGGAGGAGTAACTGCGGGGGGGACGGAGCTGACAGGCACTGCTGTCCAGTGTCATCCGCTCCACTGGAGATCAGTGCCTTGCTCACGGGTGTTTGACTTTTGAAGTTTCCTAATACTACTATTTTGGCGGTAAGTTTATAAATAATAATGTACTATACAAGTATACAAGTAGTATTTATACAAGGTGTGCAGCAATAGACTTAAACTTACTATTATGAATTATTTTCTGACCTATTGCCAGCTGTAAGTAACTCCTCCATTTCTGTTATCTCTTGTATGAAGTCTCAGTCCACACTACTTCTACTACTTCTAAAATCAATCGTTTTAGTTATCGTGTTCATGAAAATGAACAACTTTTTTAAATCTAAGCTCTTAACTGAACTGTTGGGTCAAAGACAAAAGTGACATGTGATAAATCAAAGCAATTAGGGCAAATATTCTTATAAGTGTATATAAGTAAATCCATGTTTGTAGGATCTGCTTTTTCTGTGTGCCTTGTGTGCCGATGTTTCAGTACGTATTACCTACATTTCCCAGAATACTTTTTGATAACCCCCAGAGGACGATGTTTTAGAGTTGTACCTGTTCAACAAGTAACGTTGTCTTAAGACAACAGAGGAGTAAGGTTAGAGTAAAAGAAAAAAGAGTGAGTGAAGCAGCATTATTGCACTAATATAGACCGACCAAATCACCACTGTCATGTAATATTATCTTCACAATTGGCGTTCGGGTGAATGAGGAGCAATAAACCTAAGTGCTGGTTTGGAGGCTGCAGTGTTGATGTTCTCGACCCTCTGATAGACTTTTGTCTAGTCTGGAGACGTGGCTGCCAGTTCGTTCCACCTCACAGGACCAACTATTAGTTTCTCCTGGAATGAACCCAGTGCACTGTTTATTGTGAGACATGCACTGCAAAAAAAGAAGCATCTGAAACTGTAACTTCAATTTCTTTGGAGGTTTAAAATCACATTTTTACTTAAAGCCACATAATTTACACTAATAACACAAATGAGCATTATATTTTGCTTAATTTATTTTATTTATATATTTTTTTCAGTGTAGCACTTGTCCAGTAGCAAGTCAATGCATATTTTTATCCCAGTGACAGTGACAGTGACTCCCCTCTCCAAATCTCGTCTGGAGAGGTCTTCAATGGGTCAACCGGAACGGTGGTTCATTAACAATGCTTTAATTGGAGGCTTGTTTGCATCTGAAGGGTTTGGAAACATTGAGGTTAAAATCAAATTCCTGGGCGGCATCACCATCTACACACCAGTGAGGATGGTCAGTGGGGGCAACAACAGCACCAGCTCCCCTGCAGATACATGCATACATACTGTACATATAGAGTATACACTTCCATACGGTGCAGCAGCACATGGATGGATTTGTAGGTGGACTTATATTTGTAGACATGTTGACACACTGATAGATTTCACAGTATTTACAGATTATCTTTAGCTACATAATGAAGCCATTGTCAAGCCAGCATGTTTACAGACAATGGCTGTACTGAGCTGCATACTGTATGTCACATAGTGTGGTGTAAACCACTGAACCATGCATGGCTCTGTTTTGTTCTGTGAAATTAAACAAACAGGCTCAAGAGAGTGTACAAAACTTTGGGACCACCCTCATATATTAAGAGGCTTTAGTACCAACCATGTCCAATATTTCATTACGCTTAAAAGTCTTTTAGGTTATCCAATTTAGTTTAGTTGTTTTTGGACACTTAGTTGTGGCTGAGTCCAGGCATGCTTCCCTTTACTGGATGGTCATGCCCAGTAGCAGATTATAAACCACTACATAGACCACTATAAATGTCCCTCAATCTCTTTGGCAGTTTTTCTACCTTTGAGAAAACAACACAGCTGTTCTGAGCTGAATACAAAGAAAATGTTTGACTTCTGTCCACCAGAATGCTTCAAGGAATTGGTTTCCTCAGTGCACTCAAGAGTCCTATTCTGGATCATTGACTGAAGTGATCAGTAACCCACAACATCAGCCATCATAGGCATCAAGTGGAAAGTGTGAGGAGTGTCGTCATCAACTCCACAAATGGCCTTTTCTTCTGCATAGTATCTGCATGGCAAGATACCACATGGGGTGAGTGGGAATGTATTTATGTTTGTGATTGGGATAAACTTCTTTAATCTGCTATATCCACTGTACTACACTGTGAAGTTTATTTGTTGGGTTGCTGCTGACTCCACTTCTGCTTTACAATGTTAATGTTGAAAAGCCTGTTCAATCAAAAGTAACACCATGCAAACTGCTGAAGTGAATGCTACACAGAAAAGAGAAATAAGTTCGCTGGCCTCTCTCTGTCAGAGCAGACAGGCTGGTAAACATGGCCACACTGAATGCAGTGACCTGATGTCACATTCAGGATTTCTGTTTTTTTTTTTTAAATGCTTAAGAGTCACCTATATGTCTATTTTGTGTCCATCAACAGAGTTGCCAGGTGCTGCTTTATTCATTTCAGCCGGTAAACGAGATCATTTACCTGCCTGTGGCTCCAGTATGAACATTTCAGAGCGAGAGAGATGAGTGAGAACTGGCGCGATCTCTCTCTCTCTCTCTCTCTTTCTTCCTCACACAAACACATCCAAGCGCGCCACTCACGGACCGGGAAAAGGAGGACACACACACACACACCTACATATTTTACATGACACGCACAAAGACAGAGTGGCTGTTGCGGCAGGGGGCGCAGCAGAGGTTGTTTTCTGTCCGCCGTGTCGGTTTCCAGCTTTCTGTCATTCTGCGTCTGTGTGCGTTAAAGCAAAAACCTCCGGAATCACCATCATGACCCAGGTCCGGAGTTTCTGCTGCGCCAGGGTTTGATCCACAACTCTGGCTACGGATTTTTCTGATTTACATGGCTTAGCACGAAGTCTCTGGAGGGAAATCCTGCATCTCCACCTGGATTAATGTGTCGACCATGAGGATACCTGCGCTGGGGAATGGATCTGTGAACGCGCTGCAGCGTCGGACTGGATAGAAAGTACAGTGGCCATCCGTACCCTCATCAGAAACCTACAGGTGTGTGTGCTGTTAATGTTTATTACTTCTTTCTAATAACATCTGAATAATTGACTTTTTCTCCATTCCCTATAATCATTGTGCGAAGTAGATCTGAGTTATGGGGTCTGGGTTGGGGGGGTCAAAGTCCTTCCCTAGCTGGACCTCAGACCTGCTGTCTAACGGGGTGGCAGTTTTTCAGCAGGGGGGCTCCCTCATTAGGAGCCAGAGGTCAGGGGGTCAACTCACATGGTCAAGTGGCTAGAAGTCACTTCACTTTTCCCTGAGTCAGCATCTTGAGGGGCTGTCAGTCATGTATCATATATCAGTGAAGTCACGTCATTTACATTTTGATACTGTTCACTATTTGTTGTTCTGGGAAGTTAAGTCAGACTAAACAGATGAGTGAACTCTGTAGATGGATAGTGATCAGACCCTCCAGTCCCTCTGCACTGCTCCACACAGACAGCATTTGTGTTGAAAATGTCAGCACCACTCAGGTGCATACTAATGGAAACTTCTCTACTTTCACTTCAAGTGTCTAACTTAAAGAATCCAGGAGCTATGCAGGGAGCCTGTGTCTGGATCGTCAGGTAATGTCAGAGTGATTGTTTCTATTATTACTTATTTCTTTCAGAGTTGTTGTATTCATCAACGTCTGTTTTTACTTTTTATGTCTTATCTCATTCTCTGACTTGTGTAAAAACTACCAGTATCACACAGCAATCACTTCTGTCTGTTTCCTGTAGAGTTTCTGTCCTCCTGCTGTTGCTTTGGTCGGACCCCCTGGACTGCCAGCACACAACAGACCACAGGAAGGTGAGCAGCAGTTGCGTGGCAGCTGGTGTTACTGGAAAAAAGACATAAATCTATGTTCTAACATGGTGTGATCTGTTTGACACCCTCATGCACATGATGGTAGACCTCCTTTGAATATTTCCAGGAGTTTTTCTTTTTGTTGTTTTATCTGTCAGTCTAATCGCATGGTTGGCACAGGCTAATGGAACATGATCGTGTCTCGTTAGCATAGCCGAAAAGCCACCCTAAGTTACAGACTTTCAATCTTGCCTCTTCTGTTCCAGTGTGTGTGGACAGTGAGAGTATTCCCAGGGGGGAACCTGACCAGGGTGCTAATCTGTTAACTTGTCATGAGAGCATGAGTGAAAAGTTCTGCTGGTTGCCGTGAAACAGAGAGGGTTTATGTCAGCTGTCAGCAAACCACCCTTGACCTCTGGAGCCATAGGAACCGCATGGAAGAAACTGGTGGATGCACCTCGTGGGTGAAGCTGACTGACAGATCAACGATCCAGTCAGGTTAGAGGGGGTCGGTGCAAGCCGGCTCCATGTGTTTCCACAGGGCGTCCAGCTGTGTGACCTACGGCTGACCCGGGACATGACAGTGGCGTAGAGTTACAAAGGCTGAAGCAGGGCAGACGAGGTGTGTGTGTGGGGGGGGGGTCTCTCTCTGAATAGCTGCGCAGGCTGATTGACAGGAGAAGAACTTCCTGCCAACTCTCCCTACTGCTTCTGTATTCTCTTTCCATCCACTAAAAGTCAAAGGCAGCTGAGCTTTTACTACGGCCATGTGTTTGCCCAGAGAGGTTGCTGTGAATGGAGACAAAGTGCTCCTTAAAGAGCAGGATTTCCACGCGGCTCCACGGATAAAGCCGGCTTGGCACAGGGCTTCTCCTGGCAGGTTGCTCAAACAGAGAGTGCAGTGATCACTGCTAATTCGGCCCTGGCAAAGTTGCACAGAGGGATAGAGTCAACAGTGAGAAATGCAGGTAGCCAATAGGGGATAGGCCACTAAAAGACACCCACTAATCAGCCAAATCAGGGCTTTATAACCGTGAACAGAGGTCTGTTTCATGGACAGTGGTGGGAGGCGGAGGGGCAGGATAGCCATGTTGATGAGATGAGGTCACTGACTTGAGCCTTTATACAAGGCCACGATCTGGGGAGATTAAAGTCTCGTTGATGGAGGCTTTCCATCAATCCTTGGCGTTCGGTTTGTGTGGCACTATCCCACTTCTTTGCACTCTGTGGTGTCACTAATCACGGTTGTTTCATCTCCATACAGGTTACTCAGAGGGCAGAGCCCCAACAGGAGTTCAGGGCAGAACTTGGAAAAATTCAGGGATCCTGGGGTGCCTGGGGGCCCTGGTCAACCTGCTCCCGGACCTGTGGAAGAGGGGTACAAGAGCAGAGCAGGCCCTGCCTGCCTGCTTATACTCCATCCCAATACCCCTCCAGAAGAGCTGGCGTTCACCCCCAGCAACCAGGCCTTGTCATTTCAGCCCTGCGGCCAACAGTGCCGCTGCACCGCGACACAGGCTGGTCCTCCAACAGCAGCAGTCGTGGAGAGCCGAGGCAGGAGAAGGAGACTCGACCTGGTGGACGCAGGTACTGTATCATCCTGCGCAGGGGGATGGAATTGGTTTTGAGCTACAAAACAAGCTGAGGTGTTGTAATCACTGTACTTGCAACTGGAATTTTCCAAGGCTGTGATTTTTTATTTATTTATTGGAAGTGTTTAGATACAGATGAATGACAAAAAGAAACACCTGAATAAATGAACGAAGAAACATAACAAATGCAGATGCTTCTTTGTTTTAGGTAGCGCTCTCCATCAACATTAAACAAGGGAAAATCTTTAGCCTTTAATCTCCAGCTGAACTCCAGAGAATCTATGACAAGGATGGTCACTCAACACCAAAGACACTTTATGTTGTTGTCCATCTGTAGCACAAGGTCCTCTGCAAATAGTGCAAAAGAGTTAATAATTATTATCTATAATATCATTTATTATAATTCGTGATTATTGATTTAACCTGTGTGTTCCATTTGAAGCACTAAAGAAATACTGTGAAATGACGTCCATTGGAAGTAATTTGACTATCATGATGGTAAATTGTCGTTATTGTAGCTCTTGTCTTTGTCGAGATCTGCAAGTCCTTTAAGAGCCTGTGCGGCTGTGCTGCATGCTGAGCAGCCTGGTCTAGAAGTGACTCTTTAGAGCCATCACCGTGGGCCATCTGACTGGCCTTCAGTGGAAAGCTTAGTCTTTTATGAACGGAGTCAAAGGCTCGGCTTGTGCTTGGCAGCTTTGTGACCTCCTTCCTGTTGTGCTTGCCTTTAAACAAATAGCACTGACAGCTGAGTAATAGGGGGGTTGTTTGAGTTGGAATCTAAGGAGCCAAATAACGACAAAAGCTCCCAGAATTCTGCTACTGGGATCTGGACGCCTCTCAAAAAGTCATAGTTTGGATGAAGGGCCATGATAGTTTCCTTTGGCTAAAACATCCCTGATAAAAGAAGATATTGATGCAAATATACTGGATGGCCTCTGTTGTACAATATCTGGTTGGTTTTAGGAGGTTAAGTAGATGATGTGTTCTATAGTTAGACAGACAATAGGTAACTAGCTAGCAGGGGGGGACATGTGTAGGTGTAGAGATGAAGTCCTTGGTTTAGTTGTGAATCTCCTCATGTTTGTGTCTTCAGGAGGGTCACTCACATCATCCCGGGGAGGTATGGCTACGGGAGGGCTCCTTATGTTGCTCCATTGCAGACAGACACAGGACAGGGCTCTGGGACGGCTCACCCCCCCAGACAGAGACGCTCTGCTGCGGGTGATGCCCACCACCCCACCACTAGAGGCCACGGCGGCCACAGGTCAAACAACCTGGACCCTTCCAACAACCCCCATCGCTACAGCAGACCCTACGTGCAGCCCATGGCTCAGCAGCCCCAAAATAACCAAGTCTGGGCCCCCCTCTACCAGCCTGGTTCCGCCAACCAGGCTGAGGTCCAGACTTCTGGATCCCAAGAGCACCAAGAGAGACCCTACAACCCCTTGCCTTCTTCCTTCTGCACAGGGGAGCCTGCTCACTACAGGATCTGCAACAGTAATGTATGCAAATCTGTACCTTATTATTCTTAGCATGTTGGCTAGGCATGGGCATTTAGTGAACAACATTATTGATTTAGCTTATTCTGATTTGTTATTGATTCCTTTACATTTATTTGTTGATAAATCAGTGGGTGGAGAAAGAGAGTATACATAGCTTTTGTAGTATTTCTTTAGTTTTATTCCATAAAACCAAATGTTAGAGCAAAAGGCAGAAGACCTTTCTGAGACCACATCTCAGTTTGTGCAACAAGATTTTAATCTGAAAACAACTCAAGAATTGATTTTATTTAATTTGGTGGAGTCAGATCGTTTATTATTGTTGTATTGACTAGTCAGTGACTGTTTACATGATAATGTGACTCCCCACCTCTGCAAACTAACTAAATGGACGTGATTCTTGATGTCTATTCCTAATGTACTCATGATATGTGGTTGTCTAACTAATTCTCAATCAACTGAGTTTTAGCTTCTTTGGTACACTGGGACACAATATCAATTCAATTCAATTTCAATTCAATTTTATTTATATAGCGCCAAATCACAACAAAAGTCATCTCATGACACTTTACAAATAGAGCAGGTCTAGACCGACTCTTTATAATGTTATTACAGAGACCACAGTTCCCACCATGAGCAAGCACTTTGGCGACAGTGGCAAGGAAAAACTTCCTTTTAAGAGGCAGAAACCTCGAGCAGAACCAGACTCTAGGTGGGCGGTCTTCTGCTTTGACCGGTTGGGTTGGAGAGAGAGAGAGAGGGAGAGAGAGAGAGAGAGAGAGACATGGAGAGGGAGGGAGAGAGAGAGAGGGGGAGAGACAGATAGACAGACAGAAAGAGACAGAGAGAGAGATAGACGTAGAGACACAGACAGACAGACAAAATATCAGTAATGTAACTTGATCCAGATTCCAAACAGGAAATTGAATAAGAAGCATTAACTTTGCGATTGCAACCACAATCAGTGAGAAATGGCGGAGGACCTTCACCGTTATTCCTCTGTTTCACAGAGCTCCATTGTGATCCAAAAACTATACGAAACTTTCAATTTTCTGCATTATTTTGGAGTAACACATTTGTTTGAATTTAAAGTACTAAGTATTTTCTACTGGCAACTTCAGTAAAACTTATTGGTGGAGCTATTGGCTTAGGAAACCTTAGCAGTTAAACCCCAGCTGTAATGCAGTGTGTAAGTGTGGGGATGGGTTTTGCTTATCTGAGCCGAGGTTATGGAATCCATCCTGTGTTTTAAAATAAATTTTGGTGTCTGGTTCTGTATATTGTCTCTGGTGTGCGATGACACCGATATTAAAGCAACGTAAAGCAGACCAGGGGCTTGTTTAGACAAAGGAGATATGGAGAGATGTCCGGGAGGGTGACTTTCAGTGGCGAGCTTTCATAAATACAGGAATCTAACTACTTTTGGCAAGAAAGCCTGAGCTCCAAACACAGGGTTAAAACAGTTAAAATAGAGGAGGTTGACTGCAGCAGTCAATCAACGGCTGCGGAGCGTGACAATGAAAAATGTGAGCTTTCTGCAGTTACTGAAGGATTTACCTGTTGGAGGCTGTGTCTTTGTGGAAAAATAAATGTATATGTGTGTGTGTGTGTGTGTGTATTTGATGTGTGTGTGTCTGGTCCATCCTCAGGCTTGTCCTCCATCCAGCAGACACATCAGGGCTGTTCAGTGTTCTTCATACAACAACAAACCTTTCATGGGCAGGCTGTACGAGTGGGAACCTTTCAATGAGGGTAGGTTGTATGTATGTATTTATGTATGTGCAGTTTGTATTTGTATGTAACAATATTTTCACTTCTGTTTATGAAATTGCTGTAGTTTAAATAACAAAATAATTAAAACGTTCATATTAGAAACTCTAAATTATGGTAAATAGTGGCACAGTAGCATGCAACCATTCACACCTTAAAAAAAATAACAAGGCTAATCTACAGCTATGCTAGCAGTTCTGTGAGGCTGTACTTATGTAACGTTACAGTGGTGCTTTGAGCTAGCGTTAAATGCTAACATCAGCATGCTAGCTGTGGAAATTAGTCTCTATCTGTCCGTCTGTCTGTCTAAGTAGCATGCTCACAATTAAAATAGTAACATGCTAATGCTTAGCAGGTAACATTTACCAGGTTCACCATGTTATGCGTGTTAGCATGCTACAATTTGCACTAAACACAAGTTACAACTGAGGCTGAGGGGCATATTAGTAGTTTTGCTGATATGTGGTGATGAACTTAAGTACTGGACAAATTGAAATGTTGACCTGATGATGGTTATGGTCACCAAGAGTATTACAATTCATCCTGAGGGGAATGTGTTTGCCGAATGTCATGGTAAGACATTTCACTCAGGATCCTCACCTAAATGTACTCTACACAACCATAAGGTCACACACACATTTCACATTGAATCCCACTGTCACTGTCAGTTACATCTTCAGCTGACCTTTGACCCATATGAACCAAGGTGTGTTGTGATGTAAGAGCTGCAGTATGTCAGCTGTCTGCAGGCTCACTGATAAATGTTCTTTCAAAGAAACTCACCGACCTTACTCACCTGAAGTATCCTGGCAACAGTCAAAACACCTCCTGAAATGCAATTTCTGCAAGAACACTAATGGAAATAACAGTCTCCAAATGAATATCCTGTCAAACAGATGTGTATTGTGAGACCTCGCCTTTGTGCTGCAGCCTTGACTGCCGGGTAATGCAGATGTAAAGATTAAATAACCTCAGGTATATGTGTGAGGCTGGGTCTGGATTATTTGACACCCATCTTGAACAGTGCTTGTAGACCTGTTTAAGAAATACCTGGCTTTTGGGGCTTATAGGATATCTGATTGATACAGCACCTGAACAAAATGTAAAGAACAGGTATCAGGATCCTTTGTGGTCGCTTACTGCTGTGTTTGTGTCATCAAATGAAACAGGGAATCTTTTGTTGATATCAAAGTGCTGGTTTCAAACAAGTTTGTCAGACACTTTCTAAATTATTCTGAATTTGTAAACTCCATTTATCTGCCTCTCGTTAGGGCACTTAAACACATTATTTCTAAACTGTTGCCATTCACTGCTGTTTTAAAGCAGTGGTTGAGGCACAAAGCAAATTTAAATATTGTTATTTTTCTGTCTAATCAAATGTTGTTTTAGTGCTTTGACTGAGTGAAATTAAAGTTGTAACTCAAATCTGACAGAACACAGCCCCAGGGTTAGATCGTGGACCTGTGTTAGATAGTTTGTGTTAGTAAAATGGTGACATAATGTTGCCCCACTTACCTGATCTTTTGGGAAATTAAGTATTTGAGGGCCCGTGCGTGAATATTCTTATGCTAAAAAAATGTGCTTTCACTGTGCTCTATAAATCCAGCTGTTCCTTACATTTCTCATAGTTACTAAGTATTGAATTTAATGTTGTGAAGTTGAGGTTGAATGTTATGAAAGTGTGAAAGTAAGCTAATTTCACACTTCATGTTAAGATGTTGATTGATTTGTACTATTTGCTGTCCATCATGTCTTTCATTGTCTTTTATGCACTTCTGTGGCCTTTCTACTATGTTTCATCACTGTGCACTGTAATACTAATATGTAATTGATATTTGGTCCCAATCCCCTACATCTCCTTTCAGTGTCTGGGGATCAGCATTGTGAACTCAACTGCCGGGCCATAGGGTTCAGGTTCTACGTGCGGCAGTCCGACAGAGTGATCGATGGGACGCCATGTGGGCCGAATGACACTTCTCTCTGTGTGGCGGGAAAGTGTGCGGTAGGCCACTGTATAAACCTTTTTTTTTGCATTATTTACAGTGAGAGCTTTTTCAGCTCAGTCCTACATTCTCTAGTCCTTTTTCACTCTTGGCCTCTACGCAGCTTCATTGAGGCTGTTAGCTGCCAAGACCTTATCAATCTACAGGCTTTATTCATTTGTGGATGTGACCCAGCAACCTTTTTGTCACAAGTAGCTTCTTTGTTCCCTATATCCTACGACTGACCCCATTTCTTCCAGATCCTTGGTGTCGGTGAAGATGTATATGCACGTGTTTTGCAGAACATGCCAGCACGAGCTTCCTCAAGCTTTGTTTTTATAAGTTGGCATTGTTATTGGATCCCTGTGTTCTTCTTGTTTTAATATCCACAGATCAAAGTATAATTAATAAGAGGACATGAGGAATGTATAAAGATCCTGAAGGTTTGCTGCACCTGCCAGACAAGATTATATATAAGATTATATATATTGTATATAGTGGATCAATTATTTCACCCAAATTTGCATCATGAATGAGCAGGTGGTAAAAATATAATAAGACTTTATTTGGATATTCCATGCTGCAATCTTGGAATATGGAGTCATTTTTCTATTTGATATATCTCCACCGATTAAGTAAACCATGATCATAGCAGTACCCCAACCTGTTTATTCTGACCAAGAGGTTGTGGGGATCACCATGAACTCAGTACACATTTAAGTGACACGTCAAAGTCACTTGTTTATAAAAGGTGTACAATTAATCTCTTTGATGACCAACATTTTATACACCTCAGGCTGTAGTTGTGATGTAATCATGGCTGTGACCAGCAGAGGGCAGCACTGTACTATCTGATGCCATGATGTGGAGGACTGAAGTGAAGGTCAGGAGGAAGTTTTTAGCCCCTTGGGCCAAAGCAGGAGATCTGGGATCTCAATGTAGGACATATTTGTACTCCTGACCCTGTATTTAATACAGGCCATGAAAACACACCTGTGAGCTCAGAGTTGGAGAGGCAGAAGCTGCTGTGTGGGCCGGCTCATGGCTGGCTATGTATTCAGTGTGCTGGATTCACTTCAACATTCTTTTGATCAGGGTTTAACTCAAAGAAATATGTAGAAGGAGCTCCTTTCCATTTAGTCATGCTGACCCCGCTCTGTTAACCCTGTGTATTTCCCATGCGCTGTAATCCAGCGACATTAAGATTTAATCAAGATAGAAAGCCCTCTGATCTCTCATTTGGGCCTTGATCACATTTCCACTGTTAACACACACAACATGGTGATCCTTCTAGTGGGTAGGGTTGAATTATTATTAATGATGGAAACTAAATTGTGATACTAAATCAGTCTAAATCAAGCAATTATACAAAAAGGCTGAGTATTTGAGGATCCAAACTCATCAGCAGTTTTTCGGAGAGGAGAGATTTTTTCTCATCACTCTCCCCACTGAGATTTTCTCAGCTGGTCCAGCCATTTGAACAGGAGATCCCCCCAGCTACAAGCCCAGAGATAATGTAAAAACATCTGGATAATTTAATTTAAATCAGATCCGCTCCCTTCATTGAGGTTAAACATTATTGTGGGATTCTGCCCTCAGCAGATACATACCATAACATATGGAATATACATAAAACTCAAAGCAAGAGTCGTCATTGCAAGCATATTGATAAAAGCTACCTTAACATGGGGGAGGTTGGGCTGGTAGAGGGAGTAAGCAGCGCAGCTATTCATCAGCAGCAGCAGCAGCAGCAGCAGCAGCATGGAGCAGGAAGGAACCACAGGGAAGAATGAGGAGTTGGCAGCTCCAGCAGTCTGTTTGAAGTGTCAGTCATCATTGGTGCCTGTTTGCATCAGCTGATGGTCAGCCGGTTTGGTGCACTCTGCTTGACCTAACATGATACTTCATAACTTGTCAAAATACTGAAGTAAGTGATGGATCAAAATGTAACAAAACGTTTAAATGTAATAAATTCAAAATGAATATCAGCAGCATGAGGTTTTTACATAACAACTTGTTGCTTTGTCTCTTGCGCCAATCGCAGATCAAAATAC
The DNA here is from genome assembly GCF_043641665.1 of Enoplosus armatus. NCBI lineage: Eukaryota > Metazoa > Chordata > Actinopteri > Centrarchiformes > Enoplosidae > Enoplosus > Enoplosus armatus. Next base: position 24,271,112 of record NC_092180.1, on the reverse strand, counting down.
CAATTTGTCCAATTCTTTGGTTTATGACCAAATAACTGTGAAACTGGTAACATTCCCATCAGCCTCAGCTGTGCTTTGCATGAAGTGCTAATTAGTAAAAGTTAGTGGCTGACCTGTAGGCTGCAGTGTTTGTGGCTGCTGCAGGAGGCAGGAATAAATGCACTGTTCTGATGTGGCCCTGGTAGCTTCCAGCTCTGCCCAGGCCAACCAGCTGCTCAGCTCCGTGGCTGAGGATTGAGTACTACAGCAAAGCACAGTCCATTATATGTGTGTTAAACTGTTTGATTGTCTCTAGTATTGGGATTGCAGGAATATCATGTCATCAGTATTTTGAAAGGTGTGTTTAATGCATAGTGAGTGAGCAAATGTGCTGCAAAGCTGTATGAGTGGGAGACTTTACATGCATATACCAGAATATATTTTACAACATGTCTCACATATTCATGACATATGACTGCGGTTTTCAGTTGTTTCTCTATGGTAAGCCTGTTGTAGTGGAAACCAGACTGTTTAGTCCTTTTCTGACCTGACGAACAACAATGACAGACAGAGATGGATGTCATATTTTGGTTCTTGTGGAAAAGCTGTCATGGAAAAATGCGTTTGATCCCTGTTTGTGTGGTTGCTATAGAAACACCCTGTACAGCTCTGGTTTTTAAAAGTCCAGTTCTCACTGGTCTCTTTGTCATCCCTATCCTACAAAAACTGTATGTGGTCTTTTGCGTGACAGTAACAGGGTTAAGACTAAAGTGATTGTAAGTGCAATAAACTAAACATTTGTCTATTTACGTCCTAACTAACTGAACTAAAACACTGCTACACTATACAGATCAGTAGGTATTGGCAGGATCTCACACACAGCCACTGTACAAACTGGTGCACTGTGCTGAAGGCACTCAGAAGTGACACACTCCGGCTCACCGGGTGCTTCTGATTCAGAGCCAGTGCCAAAACACATTGACGACAAGAAACAGCCAGGTAGACTTCTTGTTTATCCTTTATTCAAATTAAACATTCAAAGCATTCATAATTTAAACACCTACTGTTGCCCATTGATTGAAAGCACACACACAAAACACATAATAGCACTTTCCAGAGGGCAGTTGATGACATATGCACAGAATTACTACCCTTGATATAGACAGAATCTGTTATACCTTTTTTTTTCGTTCAGTCGCCACATAGCGCCACATATTATACATTTTCAGTCCTCAATTTGTGAAATATTAACACAGAAGTAGAGATGATTGCCTTGGCTTGCAGTTGAACCAGATTTATAGCCTATTTTCTGCCATGTAGACTCTCTATAGACCTCTACAGCTGTGTTTAGTAAAAGCAGAGGAGCTACATGCATTTTGTATGTATGTGTGTGTGTGTGTGTCTGCAGGGGTGTGAGCATAAAACATATGCAGATTGAGCATGTATTGCAGGAATATTTATTTGATGAACATGGTGTGACAGTGTTCCTACACCTTCATATTACCAACACACGTGTGCACACTCACACATCACGTGTTTCTTTTTTTGTGGTGCTTCTACTTTATTAGACTTTTGAGAAAATGACAGAGGTAAATGAATTAGAGAGAAAAGGAACAACGTCATGAGGTTGAACCTACATTTTACTCACACAATAAAGCAGCTCAGTTTCCTTTGTGAGTTATTTCACTTTGCAGTAGCGTCTGGAGGTAATTTTAGTTTTGGCTTCCATATCGGTCCCATTGCGGTTCTCTGCTGCAGGTTTGTGGCAATGAACCGATTTTTAGATACTTAATCATGATAATGAAAAATTAATTCAAAACATTCTGACTGCACCCTTGTTTTAGAGGGAAATGCGGTTCAATTATGCTGTTATTTTAACTTTCCATAGAAACCAAACCATAGAGGTCGTGTGCTTCTTGTGGTGACGCCCTGCTGCTGATTGCAGGAGGAAACACTAGTCTACATGCCCGCCACACAGCCCACAGTTTGTGTGGTCCCTGATACTTCCCCGTGACACCTTTCATGCCGCATGAATAACAGCCTAGCGCTGTTCATTTGACCTTTGGCCCACTGCAGGTCTCCATCTCATATTTCTCTATCTGACGCAGTGACACCCTCAAATTGGCCTGTTAGAGAGACTCGTGTCTATCAGCTTTTACAAACAAAACTAATAAGGCAGGTCAATGTCTTAAGGTTGGTACCCTACAGTTTTGGACTTCAACAGTGCTTTAGCTTCTGTCTGATGGTGTGAATTCATCCTCATCTCACTGCCTGGATTGTTGCCCGGCCGGAATTGTTTGTTGTATTGGCACCTCAGTGCTTGTCTTTAACTGTCTGAGGTGGGATGGAGCGAGGGTTTGGTGATGACCAGCCAGTAGCAAAGGTTTCAGTGCTCTTGTCCAATGTTTTTCATTCCATTTTAGTGCCTGTCACAGACAGTCTACATCCTGAATTTAAGAGAGTGTAGGCAAGCCAAACAGTTGCTCACTGTTCAGGTCACTCAGCTTTCTTCATGTGTGCTGCTGGGGCTTTGCTTTCCTTCATGTTTTGTCCTGCCTCCAAGGAGCTGCTTCAAAACTGCTGAGTAGCACTGCACTCTTGATTGGGTGGCTCAGCACACGACAGATGGAATAAATGGGTTTGGAAATACAGTCCGCTCATTGCCTTTACCTGTTTGTTCACATAAAATGGAAAACAAACCATTTTTTTGTCACTTTTGTTTCCAAGAGAGAAGTGTTGAGACTCTGTAGGGATGATGTGAGTGTTGGACAGATTCATTGCACTTCAAAATCCTTCAGCTCCTCCATGCTAGAAGTTAGATACTTGCTCTCTACATGAAGACTAAGAGTCTATAGCCATGCTAGCAGCTCTGTCAGGTTGTACAAAGGCACAGTGGTGCTTTGGGTTTAGTGCTTACGTGCTTACAATGACAATGTTAACATGCTGATGTTAGGCAGGTATAATGTTTACCATGTCAACCTGCACGTAGATGAAAAATCACTTAAGTCAGTAGGATTCATCCTCTGAGGAACATGAATGTCTGACATTTCAGTCTGTGGTGGACCGATCGAGCGGACGGCATTTCTATCTCTAGAGCCACATCGCTAGCGTAACACATTTACGACATTTACATTGGATAAAACTTGTAAAATGGCTCATCTCAAATTTATATGCTGTAAATACTGTTTGATTCTGGTTCAAAAAACCACAGCACCAACGCCTAATTATAATTATAATTTTATCATATATAATGTATGTTTAATGTAAAGTTATTTTTTACTGCATTAGATCATGTGTTACTAAGAAGGAAAGCACTACGTCATTTTAGTGAAATTATATGGCTATGAATAGCCATGATTATTATATTAACCATTGAATTGAATATTTCATATCCTTTGATCAGTTTCCGTATTATCACCATTTCTCTTTTAAAAGTGGAAACATTCCCAACGAATCACACATGTGTATAAACACGTTGAAAAAGCCAGCTCTGAGGCACCGAAACCCCCTTGAATGTGGTTACTCATTTCAGATGAGCGGTGAAAGAAAGATCCCTTTATGGTGAGAATTCCATTCAGCTGCGACTTCTCTCTCTTTATACCAAGGAAGGGCATTTGAGAAGGGTGTGTGTATTTTTAAAGGGCGACCACACGCTTCTCTGCTGGCGGTGGTGGGCCCAGCTGAGGGTGAAAATCTATCTAGCAATCACAATGCTAAAACCCAGTTGCACTGCTTCCTACTCTTCACAGTTAGGGCGGGAGACAATGATGAAGCAACAGGAAAAGCAGTTATGACAGCTGAAGTGGAAGTGTGACACTGATAAGCAGTGCAACATTGAACTGACAGATTTCGGCCTGGATTTTGACGTAATGTTCTCTCTCAGTAAAGATAGACAAATAGAATGAGGCTATATCCGATGCAGAGCGGAGTGGAGGTCCCAGCCACAGTCTTCCTCTCCGCCTGGCACGTTTCCCGGCACCCAGAGCGCCGCTCAGGCCTAAACTCATCAAACAACATCCTAGGCCACTCCTCAGTCTGACAGCTGCATCTGTTTTATGCATTCTCCCGCTGTGGTGGACAGGCAGACTTGTTAAAAGGGGGATGAGTGCTTTGATATACAGCCTGCCTGGCAAAGACTGGCGGAGATACCTCAATCCCATCCCTGTCATGACAAGCCCCAGCAGCACACTCACAGGTTGCTCCCCACCATTACCCACTGCAGATGGTTATGGATTCATGTCAGCACAGCCTGTCTGCAGTTATTGGACATGTATGCAGTAGCAGTTATTATGGGTATTTGTTGAAGAAATATGCTGTCTTTACAATTAGTACTTTTCCTGTAGTGCCACCATGAGGTTGACATTTGTGGTTTTGAATGACATGTCTGGACAACTATTGGATGTGGATTGCCCTGTAATTTGGTGCAGACATTCATGTTCCCCTCAGGACAAATTGAAATTACTTTGGTGGTCGACTGGCTTTTCATCTAGCAACATCATCTAATGCTTTGTCTAATACTTTGGCTTATGAACAAATACCTGCGAAAGTAATGACATTCCCATCAGCCTCAGCTGTACTTTGTGTAGCAAATGTTAGCATGCTGACATGCTTAACTAAGATGGGTAAAGTAGCACACGTCATATTTGGTTTTACAGGAAGAAAATGTGATTGGATTTTGATATACGGATACAAAGACATTTTTTTGGCATGTATTGTTAGATAGATGCACAATATGACAATGCATTGTCATTGTGAGCATGTTAGCATGGAAGAGTAACATTGTTCTAGCAAGTGTGCATTTTACAGTGAAGTTTTATGTTGGATTTGTCTGTAATGAAAAGAAAAGAAAAGATAAATTAACAAAAATATAGATCTTTATGTAAGGTTCACTTAATCCCTGGAATAGAGATACTGTTTCTTCCAGCTCTCCTCCACAGGGAGTCAAAGGTCAGGTTCAGCTATAGAGCAGCAGCCCTGGAGCTAGTAGAGATACAGTATCCTGCTTAATGACACTTGTTAGGGCACTGGTCGCTGTCAAGAGGGCTTGAATATGAGAATTCCAGTTGGAGGACAGTTAAGACAAATGGTGGCTGAGAAGTTAAGATGTGAAGGAGATGACAGATTGATGTCTTAGCTTGGCCTAAACTTCCTGGATCTTCATGGGCCCTGCCGCCCCCCCCCCCCCCCCCACCCCCCTACTGGCTCTCACTGGCCCACGACGGCCCTTGCTGGCTCTGTGTGACCTGTGCAACTCCGGTAGGCTTGAGAGCTGTGGGACACTTGTTCTGCACTGGCACACCTCTGCTTGGCTCCGCTACAGATCATCAAGCCAGGGAGCGTTTAACCTCGTGAGTGGGAGCCTCCTTCAAGCTGTAAAAAAGCAAGTGTCTTGATGGGATCTCCATTTGATGTGTTTCCAACATGCTGGTGGTGGTTCCTCTAATCTTATCCTGTCTTTGATTTGGTCTGTTTATTTTGTCTTAATAATAGTTGAATTTTCTCCTCAGCCCCGCCTAACTCTTGGTCCTGTTTGCTAATATAAAAAGAATGTGAATGTCATTACTTTAAGACTTTTTGGTACATTGTCTGGGTTATATTTTCATGGTACCACACGGGACTATAGGGGAAGAGTAAAAGAAAGCCAGTGTTCAGCTCTGTGTTGAACTTCAGTTTCCTGATCATATTCTGGCAGTTCAGCACAACAACAGCTGGGGCTGTGCCTTCAAATATCTGTGTCAGCAGAAATTAAAAAAAGCGTTTGCACAATCAGAGCCATACATTCATCCTATTTATCCTCACTAATGGAGCAAAAATGGGAACATTGTAAAGTTGACTGGTATGGAAGATTTTTTTTTGATATATTCAATGTTTGTAATTATTAGCATTTTGTTCTGCTATATCCACTGAACTGCTGTTCTAGGATGCTTTTCCATCACAGTGTGGCACTCTTTAGACCTGCCTTGCCATTATCATTATGCATCTCCCTCCCATCATGCTATGTTGTCACAGTGAACTGGCGTATTCAGCATGTGTGGTGGTTCTGTGTCAAGATTACTAAGCGTTAGCACTAGATGAATATCGATGGCTGAGAAGATGGATGGATGACGGTGATTTGGGGACAGTTGATGTATAGTGAGCTAGGTGGCTGACACACAACAGGTTGCGCTCCGCAGTGGAGTGTGTTTCAAGGGCACAGAGCAGTGAGTCCCAGTGTCTGGTCTCGGAGACAGATTTATGAGGGTATACTATACGGATGCAAGGTTGTATTTTTAGCACTCAGCGGTCACACAGGTCTCCCTCAGACAGACGGCTGTTGACAGTGATTGGCTGCTATCTGGGTGGCTGTCAATTGAAGAGACAGTTGAGCACATTTTATGCCTCATCGGTTTGTTTGGAATGTCAGAGAGCTGGAGCTCTCAATGTGTGGTCAGCGCTCACCGGGCGCCTGGAATTCAGGGTAATTTGAGAATAAGATAAGAAACGTAGGTGTGAGTGGATGTTGCACTTTCATGTCTATAATCATAGGTGTTTGAGAGTATTACCTGAGACCAAGTCTGCGTCTTAATTAATTATAAATGCCTATTTATAAATATGCATTACTATGTCGGCGTGTGTGTGCTTGTAAATGTGTAAATCTGAGAGAGTGGTGTGTCTGTGCTGTAGGTTCCCTGCTGCTCAGGGTCAAACCCCATTGTAAATTAGACTCTTATCTGATGGTGTCTAACAGCTTTATTGACAAAAGGCCTCCAGCAGGTGTATAAAGACATCAATGCTGAACTTATCTGGTGTATTTATTCATTGTCTGGTCGGTCAGTCACAGGTTTGTGCTTCACAAAAGCTTCTTGTTGAGGTCAAGATTATTGAGTAAGGAACAGGCCTCGGAGCCTCTGCAGGACAGAGTTTGTCTGTGATCAACTCTAACAAAATGGAAAAAAAAATCAGTCTTTATGTTGAAAAAAAACACAATATATTTTGAAATTGTGTGTGCTTTGATCGTCAAAATTCCACCTTTAAGGAGCACCAGTCAGCTTTAAAAGGTCCAAGGGTTACAAGTCTACCTGTATCTTCACACTGTGAGCAACACGATCAACAAATCACTCATAGTCCAATCACTTCCTATAAAGTGAGACTTAAATCAACTGAGATCAGCTGCTATAGTGTTTGGTTGAAATGAAACCCCACACACACACACAGTACCTGTGCACTTTGTGGGATACCTCTGATGTACAGTAACTATTTTATACGTCTTCTGCAGACTGTGTCGTCCACCGTCGACTGTTGTTTTGATAGAGGTAGCCCAGAAAAGCAGCATCCCTCAGCCACACCTTACCCCTCCCAGCCCACATCCCTCCCAACCTGCTTTATTCATTAACCCCTCTGCCCCTGCCTTTTTCAGTCAAACACATTGCTCCAAGGAAACAATCATGGGACCTACATGTCTGGCCTTGCTGACTAATATGTATCCCAGATGCACAAAAATCGTGTGTTTTCTCTTCTTACATTCTGCCTTTTCTCAACTTTTACTTATCTAGACTGTTTTGAAGAAGTGGACAAAATGAATGGAGATGTCATTGAAAAGGAATAGAGATTTGTTGTGAATATGGCTGCCGAAGTAAGTTTGCACTGCTGTGTACAACTCGGGGGCCCTGCGTCCTCTTTTCTCATCCTTCAGTGTGAGCATGTATGAAGCATGACGTAAGGTAGATTAATGACAGAAGCATTACAGCTGCCAGGTACAGTGTTTCCCACCGAGGCCACACCTGCTAAAAATGTTTGCAGTCATGGTTCTGCTAATGAGCTTTGGATTTAAAACGTCCTCCAAACAGCTAACGCCAGAAAAGGCTGGAAACATGACAGAGAATGAGAACAGGAGCTGAATACAGCTATTGTACGAGCGTGTGTCTGCCGGACTCTTGACAGTTTACAGTAAAGATGAGCCCACCTGCTGTAGAGCGTGACTCTGACGTGTGTGGGTTGGAGACCGGTGGAATCAGGCGCCTGGAGTCAGGGTTGCTTCAGGGCCGACCCATTTGTTGAAGGAAACAAAGACCCCGGGGTGCGCTGGAGAGTCAGTCTGGCCCCGCCCGACCTCTGGGCGCTATGCCTCCATAATGAGATCTGCTCGGATCAGAGGCAGATCAGGGGAGCGGGAGACGATGTCTTTAGGTTCATGGTGACGGATGGGCTGCTGAAAGGAGCCATTCCCTTCCTGCATACTGAATACTGTGCATCCAGCTTCATGGTGTCTGTGTCTGTGTGTGTGTGTGTGTGTGTGTGTGTGAGGTGATAGGGGTGGAGGATGAGGGGTTTAACTATGAAAACAAAGCTGTTTGAGTGAGCCATTCACAATTTCCCTGTACTACTGTTTTGTTTTGACACATGCTACTGGCAGGATGAAATATACATACAGATACATATAGATTATTTGTGTGTGTGTGCCTGTGAGTGCGCGCGCGTGTGTGTGTGTGTGTGTGTTTCTCAGCTGACACTGTTCCAACATAAGCCAAGCCAATTGCAGGTGTGGAGATATTGGTCTCTTGTTACTCTTCCTTGCACTCAATGCCTCAGCCTCCTCTGTGAAACAGCTTTACAGAATATTAGGAAAGGTGGCGGGGTGTGATTTGTCAAGTACAGTGCCAACATGTATATCATCAAATATTTGGCAATCTGTTCAGCTGACTTGTGTGAGTGCACACTTAGATCTTAAGTGTTCATTTTAATGGGGGATAGATTACTGTGTGCTGTTTAAAACATTGCAGATGTACATCCTCCTGAAGGACTGTAGTGGTATAACTTTGACATATTTTCAGTGACTAAGATTGCACCCATCTTTTCACCAATTTTGTATGCACAGGTAAATACGGTATGTGCCTGTTACTGTGTACTGTAGGCCAAATGCCTAATAATAATTAACACTGAAAAATAAAAAGCCATGTCATATTTACAAGGGTGAATGACCCACAGCAAGTCTCTCAGAGAGTTTTGTCCAAACCCTCTAATAACAAAATGATAGTAAATGTAATTTAGTATACAAGTATACAGGCCATCTACTGTACACTAACGCATACAGTGTATAAACATCGTACAAAAAATGTTTGTAAAAGTCAAGGCTCGACTAGTTCTGAGAAGTCAAAATCTCACTAGTAAAGTGTTTTAGCAGTTTTCTTTCTTCTGTCTGTCTCTATATTGTATCATCTTGTCAGTCCATCTGTCTGTCTCCCTCTCCTTATATTCCCACCATGTGTACGTTGGTGGTCGGCCATCTGAGAAACAGCCTTTCAGTGCGTACAGTGTTGTGGTCTCCGTGTGCCACTTCAAAACAGAAAAGTTTTCAATTATCTCGAGCTTACTCCAGGCCACAATGCCCCAGATGTGCTCGGCCTGCCTATATAATTTTATGAAAAAAAACAACAACTGTCAGATACGAGGATGAAGAGTGTACTCCTTACCTCAGTATGTCCTGGTGAATTAGGGTTTAATGTTGTGGAAACGATGGTGGCGCAATAGGAAAACCATATGATGAGTCGGGGCTTTCTGGCTGCAGCAGTTGTGCTTCCAGCGTTGGCTTGTATTTAAGGATTTGGGGGGGGGGGGGGGGGGGGGGGGGGGCAAAGGGATCTTATTGTTTGTTGACTTGTTTCTCTATCTTGAGAATGAGCAGAAACAACAAAAATATGTTTTCCATACTGGGTTATTTCCACTTCAGGATGTTCATGAGACCTTGGAATGCTTTTGCCCCCGTTTCTGGTTTGTGCTGTAGTAGTATTAAGAACTTTAAGTGTGTCATTCTGTAATACTTATTTGTTGGCATCTCTAGAAGATGGCCTGCCCACCTGCCAATTATTTCCACACAATTTTAACCATAGCGGTTTTGCTTACACATTCATTTCAGCCCAGCAAGAATTTCCTTCCTCTCTTACTTTTTCTGTCACATTGAAAATATTCCCCAAAACTTCCTCTCTGGGTTCCAATTTACTGTCAGCAGTAGCTGCCACACTCTCCTCTCTGCCTCCTTTCCCTCCCACCTCTCTCTCTCTCTCTCTCTCTCTCTCTCTCTCTCTCTCCCTCCTATTCATTTTCTACCTCTCACTCTCCCTCCTCTAAAAAAGCCCCAGCCCCCCCCCACCCCACGCTCCAGCTCCCCCAGCTGCACCTCCCCTAGCTCAGTTTACAAGGGGAGCTCATAGAGATCGGGTCTGTAGTGAGAGGGATTTTTGGGCATTCTCAGAATTGCAGAGGCGAGGAAGAGGCAGGAGCTGACAGGAGCAGTTGCTGGACTCGTGTGGAAGCCTGAGTGACTGGTCGAGCATTTCTGTGGCCACATGAGAGAATGCTGTCAGGACTGGCTCTCCTGCTGCTCGTCTGCCTCCACATGCGTGTGCAGGGGAAGCCGCGGTCACAGGTAGGACCCGTGTCACCTCTGTTGGGTCCTGGAGCAACCTGGGAGAGAGTGGGGATTCCCATTGATGCTAACACTCTGGCTCTAAGAGTTGCATTGCACGATGCAACTCTCAGTGTAAGTTTGTTTTGGTCTCTCTCTTTGCGTTGAGGTTTTGGAAGTGGATGATATGACACCAAGAGAAATTCTGTGAATTTATTGGACTTGGTGATTAAAGTAGATCTGATTAAGACATCTAAATTCACGGATGTAGATCGAAGTAAGCCTTGTACTCATTTCCAAGCAGTTTGTCGTGCTTGTAAGCAGCACTGGACAGTGTCAATCCATAACTTGGGCTGGCAGTGCGGCCCCATGATCCTGTGGTCCATCTACTGAGTGGAAGTATTTACAGTATGGCTGTTTTCACTGTGGCTCTGCTTGCTCCCTGAGCGGTTTATTTTTCAACAGCACATTCACAGGCTACTTGTGGGATTAGATTTCCCTCCTAGTGGAAGACTTGTGAGTCAGGCCTGTCCTGGGACTATAAAGATGTACTTGGAACTCTATTAGGGATAGAGACTGCAAGCCTGAATTAGCCTGTCGCTGCCTGTGGCTCAGCTCAGCTAGTTTTAGCTCACCTGTGTTTGCGGATGATTGATGAGGCCGGTGTGAGGTGCCTGAGGTTGTTAAAGCAAACTTGTGAAGTGCTGAGGTCTTGATGTTGATGTCTGTGCCAGTTTTATATGACTCCAAACTACATAGCTGTCAATTTTATAAAATGCGGCCTTAGTTTCTCTCGTCATATGTTGTGGGCGTCTTTATTTTCAAGTTGACAGAAGTCCACATGCACAGTAGCAGACACTCTACACTAAGAACAACCAAATAATGTAGTGTCCCTCATCCTACCCTGTGAGGTCCAACCTCAGCGCCATTCTCAGCGGTTACAGACTAAAGACAGCTGACATCACCTTGTATAAGTATGTGTATTTTCTAGGAAGCTGTTGGGGTTATCTTTCTTTAAAGATCTGTCAGGTATTTTTGTTTTCACATGAGCTTCACCTCCTCATTACAGCATGTGAGGTCTCTCACAGATCTCACTGCTGTATGTGTATGTGTCAATAATATTTGCAAATTCAATGCACCATTTGCTGTAGTTGACACTGAAACATGTCATCATCAAAATCACGTTTGTTAGCAAATTTTTCTAAAATTAGAAAGATTCACAAAGTAAAAAGCTGATGCCTGATACAATCAGCCAAAACTCTGTGTGAGCTGATTTTGAGCAGTTTAAAGAGGGCCTGAGGTGACCCCTAAGTGAACATTGGGGTTAATGCAACAACCTGTTTTATAACTACATGTGCATCTCTGGCGCAAAGTTTTGGTAGAGCCACAGCCAGTGCATCTCATGTCAAAATAACAGTGCTCGTGTAACTGTTCAGTTTGATACTTCAGTTAACGACGTGGCGTGTTGAAAGTCCTCCTTTTATCATGTCATCAATGTGCAGTATGTCTTTTTGTGGATGTTCCCAGTGGAATCAAACCCATTACCTTGCAGTGTTAATGCAGAGACCATTCGGTCATTCTGTTCCCAAAACAGTGCATCCGAATCAGAGCAGTGATGTCAGGAGAAACCCTATGCGTTTTTTATGGCTGTAGATTCACCATGCTCAATGCTATTTCTGAGTGTTACAAGCATGGGAGCCTTTAACGAAGACGCTCTGCCCTTCGCCCCAGGCTGAGAGGGCAGTTTATGGTGTGGATGAGGCCTCTTTTTACTGTCGGGATCAAAGGTCTTGCCACTCTAGGCTACATCTCTCTTTACGGCTCGGCTACAAATGCTCATGCTTGCAGCTTGTCGGATAAACTGTACATATGATATTTGTATTTTGTAACTTTTAGTCCTGCAAAATTATTCATTATTCAACACTAAAATAAATGTGGGGAACTTGCTTATTTACCAATTTAAAAAGGCACAAACAGCACTGTAATGCAATTTGTTGGAACCACAACTGCCACTTGTTTAGTCCTCATCTCCTCCTACGTTACAGTAAATAATCCCAGCTTGTCCGTGTTCCCGTTTTGGTTTGACACATGTTGCCATTGACTTCATGAAATGCTATGTTGTGGAGAGTGGAAAGCTGAGTGATTACTATCCAAAACACCAGAACTTGTGTTTCTATTTGAGGTTACAAACCACGGTTAGTCTTCTAGTTAGTGTTCCCATCATACCCGAGCCAGAAGTGAAATCTGAGGGAAAGGAACAAATTGAATAAATCTGCAAGTTTTGTGCTATTGATGAAGTCACATCTTCCATGTAGTACATGCATAACTGGGCCAGAGTCACAGTTTGATTTCTGTAAGGCTGTGTCTGCACAGCTCATTTGAAAAAATGTCCACTGAAAAGTATGTTATGTTGTGATAGTAAATTTGTTTGTTTGTTTGATTTTAACCAAAATGCTTAATCAAGTTTGTGATGTAGTGTCAGATTTCCTTTTTAATGAAAGCATTACTACATTACTACATTATAATGATAACGGTGGCAAATTTATGACTTAAACAATTAGTGCTTGATTTGAGACAAAACCAGGTCTCACATTTCTAGTTGATTTCTCTGCTGAAATGACTGCTGAACTGTCACTAGCAGATTAAAATAGCTTTAAGTTGGTTGAAAACACTGTCTCTGGTTGACTTTTTAATGTTTCCAGTTGACTTGATTTAAGGGGGAAAATCTTGTAAATGAGGTCTTAAATCCGCATTTGATGGATACATATATGACATTGTGGTAAAAGACTCCCACCAGAAGCTGCATGTGCAGGCAAAAAGTCAGCATCCTTGCCAGTTGATGGTTCATGTAGAAGAAATGAAGAAACAGCATTGTTCTTGTGTAGCAGTATAGAGACAGGTTGCCCTAGTATTATAAGCATGATAAGGATCTAACTCTGTTTATCTTGGGTAAAGTTGGCTGCGGTTAAATCCAAGAAAGAGCAGGACAGAGCTGCTAATATTACCCTAAATTCTGGTGGCATTACTGTTCCTTACATGTTTGTATTTTTGGTTTTGGAAAGACTAAAAAAGACACCACCCTCCAGTCTCTTTAAATCCAGAGTATCTCTCTTCCTACAGCAACAACCATGCTTCCCGCCCCAACATGTGGAGAAATCCAAAGCTTGACGGACCTGCCGTGCCTAGTTACGGATTTAGTGAACGTCATTTATTCCATTAATATCGGCATTCTGATAATCGAATTATCCTCCAGGCTGTCTCTGTGAACCCATCAAAATAATGGATGCACCCTGAATCACATCCAGTGCGATCCTCAAAAAGAGGAAATATCTGTAATATTTTCTCTTTAATGGTGTTTATTTCGCACAGGATGTAACAGTAAATCACGGATAGTCGGTAGTTCAGTTAGTTTATTGGTGAGAATGTCACATGTGAACTTGATGGCAGCGTGGCTTCCACAGATACAGATGTGTTTGAAGTGCTGACTGAAGTCGCCTGCCCCTGCTCATTAAAAGCAGTTAAAGATCCACAGCATCCCGGCATGTGGGAGGCAGATGCTGCTAGTCTCTGCAACAACAATGTGAACTTCATACGAAAGAGGGGGTGTGTTATCATACCATTATCTTATTTCATCCCAATCTAATCCTAATTTTAAAACCTTATTTAATCAATCACATAAGATGTTTGTAAGATCTCAGTAATGTTTTTTTCAGACACAGCATTGTGTCTTGTGGTCACTTCCACTATAAATTCTTTGTCGCTGGGATGATGTTGCCTCTGTATTCTCAACCTGGAAGCCAAGTCAGGGATACATTGCATTTCCAGATGAGCTGGTGTGTCACAGCTGACCAAATCATGAATACTTCATTGGCCAATTGCCAAATAACATTACAACTTTCTATGTGTGAAGAGCTGTAGAAATCCCCAGCGTGTTCACTAAACAGCCCCCGACGCTCATAAATATGTTTTAAAATACTGCGCTACTTCCATCCCGGGATGCCTTTTTTTACAGTGGGAGTACCGACCATAGCATGCCTTTTCTCCCAATGTCCCACAAGCTTTGCCTGGCAGGAGGCACACTGTCTGTTGACATGAATGAGATACAACCCTTCAGCATGGCGATGGAACTTATTTGCTCATTTTCTCTACAGAAGTCTAATTGGCATGTTACATTTGAAGACAGTGAAAACATGTTTTGAAGGAGACAGCAGTTCATGTCTCACTGTATTGTTTTTTGTTTTGCTTTTTGTGGTTCGAAGGAAAGCTGAGAGAGAAACTGCCAAGACACAGGTTAGAAGGTTCTGGTGGGATCTGAGCCTCAGCCAATGTGGATTCATGTGGATTCAGACTTTGGGCTTGGGGGGGGGGGGGGGGGGGGCGCGCTTTAACCACTGCATCATCTCCAGACTAAGAAAACATCCTTTTATTCATAAATTCCTCCATTTCATTGCCCTTTTGCAGCATGTAGCCATGTGAGTTGTTCTGGTCTGTCAGGCATCTGAGTTGTCGTTTTAAACTGAAACTGCAATCAAAAGCTACGGTGATACAAACTGCACAAGAGAAATATCCTGGTGATGCTTCAGTGCTTTACACTGACTCCTTACATTTAACGTCTAGTGTGGCCTTGGCACCAACAGCTGTGTACTAACTTATTGTGGGAACCTCTTGTGAGGACAGAGTCCAGCCTGGCATGTTGCTCTGGACATGAGAGAGACATAAACTGCACTGTGTTTGAGTTGTGTCTGTCAAAGCCCCTATAAACAACATGACATGGTATGTTGACATACTGCCTCACTACTGCTGATTTACAATGTGATTTGGATATAAGACACTTTATTTACTATGAGTTATTGTATTGGGACTGTTTTTCATTGTCAATCATTTTGAGGCTTTAAGATAAAAATATCTGAAATATTTGTTTTTCATATTTACTGTGAAACAAACCAGACCAGTTATAGTAGTCATGTTGAACCCTAGAACTTATTATTATTATTATTCAAATATTTTTATTGATTTTCACATTATACACTCACACTAGTACTCAATACCCCAGACCAGAGGGGAAAGAAATAAAAATAAATAATAATAATAATTATAATAAATAAATCCAAGATCAGGAGAATAAAACAGATAAATCACTCGGTATACACAAAGTAGTTATACATACACATATATGCATATACACACATGACTGCATATACAGAGTTACATATAAACACAAATAAAATAAAATAAAATAAAAAAAGGGTGGGGGGGACTTAGGCTACACTATATTAAGGGAAGGGAGTTCATCCTCAAAATACGATAGAAATGGTTGCCAAACTTTAGAATATCTATGAGTAGTGCCCCTGGCAGTGTATTTAAGTTGTTCAAGTTTGAGATGGGACATCACCTCCTCCACCCAACGCCTATGAGAGGGGGGTGTAACCTTCTTCCAACTAAGGAGTATTAGACGTCGAGCCAAAAGAGTGGGGAATGCTATAGCCTCAGCCTGGTGCCTAGTTATTGGTGTCTCCTGAGGGACAAGCCCAAATAATGCAGTCAATGGGTGAACCCTAGAACTTAATACAATTTATCAGACAGACAGTTGGATACATTTCAGAGATAGAGGAAAAAGGTGACAGACATGTTGAGCCTTGTGCAATATGTATTGTGCATAGCTTCTGTTCAAATATATATATATGGCCCAAAACAGCTGCATACACTTGGGTACTGCTGATGCAGTGTAGCTCTGTGGTCCAGCCGTAAGCATCTGCTGGTGTCGGTCTGTCAGCCTTGGGCTTGAGGTGTCTGTCAGTCGCAGATTATTCTGTCTGAGCGCCCTGAACACTGGCTGACAATGTACATATGTTAGACACAGAAGCTGGTGCCTTCACTTTCCAAACTCTCTCTCTTTCTCTGACATGCTCTGTGGTTTTTAAATACATTTTATATCTCATCCCATAACTCACAGAAAGACACCAAACACTGCTGTTTACCAGTCTGTGACAGAGGACAAAAAATCATGTTAATAAGGCTGTATAAATAAACCCTCTAAAGAAATAAACTGCAGCAGATATCTTGACTGGTGCTTCAGGCCAGCGTGACAAGAGAGCTGGGATGCCTGATGATATCCCACTTCACTCGGTAAAAACACAAATAATCTTGTCTGACAAAACCACACAGAAGATTTAAACCACTGCACAACTAACAGAGTTCGTCTAAGGTACACAAACACACTCTTCTGCTCCGAGACATTCCAGCACCAAGTAGAGCCACCACATCTCAAAGTTAATTTACCACAGCAGAGAGGAGTTAAAAAGCCTGCGTGTTGCGTCTACCACTGCTGTTCATTTAAGCATGATATCATTCTGAGCATTAGCTTTTTGTTCTTATTTGCATTCCTAGCGTGGAGCTGCGAACCAGGCCTCCTACGTGGATAAAGGCGTTATTATTGCAAGGCAACTGTAACATTATGCCAGAGCTGTCGGAAAGAGATTTAGTGCCTGTGCAACTGTATATCTTGACATTGTGCATGTTTAGTATTAAGGAATGATACAAATGTGTGATATTTCCCAGTCTTCCCTCCAGCTCTGTGATATTGGTTTGGACAGTTATTCGCTGCCTCTAAATCGTTATCTTTAGAGAAGAGGCGCCTCTGTACACATGCAAGTGAAACAGCAAACTGGGATCATCACTTCTACAATTACACTCTAACAGACAGATCAAGGGTCATCACTTATTTCTCTGCTACAGCGTGATGCTCAGTATCAAGTATGTGGCCTATATGATAATCTAGTTGCAGTGTATTAGTATTAGTGTATATCAGAACATGTATTCAGTGCAGCATGTGACTCTTTTGCTTTATGTTGTCTGTAAATATCACACACACATTGATTGTGCTTCAGTTTACCCTCTTTAAAGCTGCACCAGTCAATATTTTTATATTAACAACTGCTCGAATGACTACCTGCAATGTGAAGGGTGTTGCTTGTAGTGATGAACAGCCCATTGTTTTGGTTTTACAGCCCCCAACTTGTCTTGGTCCACCGTTACTGCTCTCATCAACCTCTGTTTTCAGCGAAAAAGCTCTGATAAACTCAATATACGCCCAGAAGCAACGAGCTGGTGAACATAGGGGAGTATTTAGCAGCTAAGATAGAGCCAGATATTTCTCACAGGAGTTGGTGGAGACAAAAACAGATCTAAAAGGAGAGTGAGCATTTGCATTTACATTTGTCAGGTCATCTGAAACAAGACTCCAGATGAATACTAATGTTGCTCAATGTCTATTGAATGTGCGAATAGGTTTGCTAATGTCAATGTTGTGTTTATAGCTTGTTTCCACTGCCCCCAAGTGGCCACAAATAATTTAATACTGTTTTAAAATACTATTTTTCAATTTCTAAAAATCTCTTTGAACGTGTGTAGTGCCACTCACATGGCAAATGATGGCATTTGCGAGTAGCCTAACCTGTCCTGAAAATAACATTTCCCAAGATGTGGCTCTGCCGTAAGCCTTGAAATAAAGGAAGTGAAAGACAGCCGTGGGTTTAAGAGGTTATGTGAAATACACGTAGAAGCCCCTTCTTTCTATTTGTAAGGTGCCCAAATTCACCTGACCCCAGAACTTAGTCGTACTTTTATTCATTTTAAGGCCCAGCATACTCAATTATGTGTTACGGTCAACGTTTCTCCTACAACTCGCCATCACAGTTCACTTGGTGGCTAATAACAATAATGCAGACCACTGTGGGTCACCACTGGGGGTCCAGAGGAGACCCAAGGTTTAGAGTCTCTCTCTTTTTAAGTATTCAAACATTAAAGCTACAAAACGAGTGGAAGTGCTGCCATCATTGATCTCGTCTGAGTCCCGCGGGGTTAAACGTGTAGTTCACTAAGAAAGAGACTAAAACTCACCTCTCAGACATCTGTGTCTAATTCTAAATGTCTTGTTGTGTTTTCTGGGAGCAGAAGAAATCTCCAGTGACAAGTGCCTTTGGCTGTGTGTGAGTTCAGTTTGTTACAAAAATGATGAGTTTAACCCAGCTGCATCTTGTAGGACAATACCATCAGGATTTACTTCAAGATTATGTTGTTTTCAGTGTTGGTGAGTTGACTGGGAGTGGACTCCTGACACATGTAATCATTTCCAGATGAAGGTGAGCTTTAGCGACATTTTTAAAAAATCCTGTTATAATTCCACCAAAAACAGAGTGATTTCCCTCCCCCAGATGGCACAAGCCACCCACAGAGAGAAGAGGAAAAAAGCACTGAACGTGGTCTCCGAGTGAAGAAGCTAGGCCAAGACTCCAAAGCTGCCTCCTCGTTCATCAACCACAAGGAGATTTCTGTTTGGGTTCTGCTTAGCGAGGCCTTTCGCTCAGCTGTGTCCGCGGTCATGTGCCCTGACACCGGCGACACCTCATTTTGATGGGTTCACAGTTAAGGTCACATTTGTAAGAGACAGCCTGGAGGGCAGATGTGACAATTTGGGGGATTATTCAGGGACAGATTAAGATGTTAGTGTTTTGTGCGGCATGCTGCGAGGTTGAAAAGTTTGTCTTGACAGTTTAGTAATTTCAATGGTGCAACTGCCCAAATCACTAGATATCAAGCAGTCCCTTAATGCTCTCATGCTGCCTGCGTTGTAGGCGTAAAACCTCTTGGCTCTTCCCATATCAGAAGAACAAAAGCCCAGTGTGTTTTTAAATCCACAGTCACATGATATTACATTGACAATTCCAATTTCGGGTCAATAAATTTCACTGCTTATTCTCCACTCCTACATGAATATGTTTTGAATCAGACATTTTTCCCGTCCAAATGGCCACAGATAACCTCTCCCCATGTCAGCGTCTATTTTACGAGAGGAACATTTTTCCCCTTTTTCAGGCAAAGGCTGTGTAGCTGCTATAATTGTGTTGTTTTAGTTTGAAAGAATTTATGGTGAAAATGGAGACGCAGAGGAGATATTCATTGGTAGCCATATCACTAACAGTCCTCCTTGACTGCATTTCTATTTGTTTTGTGGACTAAATGTAGCTTGTCAAAATGTGTTTTACCATGCGCTATGTATTCCTTTATTGCTGGCCTAAGTTGCTTTATATTCATTGATCTGTAAAGCGAAATCATGAAACGCAGCAGCTTTCCTTTGAATGTTATTGTGTTATGTTTAGGGATTTTTGTCCCGGCTTTATCCAGCCCCTTGCTGCACTGCTACATAATTCCACACTGACCACAGTTTTATTTATTTTTTTATTTTTTTCAGCACTTTTAGTTTGCTGTGCTTTTCTCTCATCACTTATTTCCTGTGTGGAAGGAGGCACTTCATGTTTGTTTTGGCTCAGGTGGTGTTTTGGCCCAGAACAGAGTGAGCTGCTACGGGTGGGAGAGAGCCAGACTCTCCTCTTGAGTTCAAACCCAACTGCCTCAGTCCACCCCTGGCCACCATTTTTCCCTCCATCTCTCCTGCTATACCTCCCTCTATCCCTTTACTTTACCTTTCTCCACCTCCTTGTCCTCTCCTTTCTCTGTGTTTCCCTCTATCCTTCTTCCCAGTGACCTGCAGCTGACTTACGGCTGCTCTAGTGCAACTAAATCCATGTAGATGAGCACAATTTTCACGACTTATTAGACACTTCCGGTAAATGTGTTTATGTTCATCTTTAGAGCCCTGACCACATGTAAAGCTCAGCAGCCCCACATTTGTCTAAGTTTATGAGGATGTTGCCATATTTAACATGTTTTTTTAATGAATGTTGGGACCCAGTTTATGCATTAACTCTGAGGGGAATATGTTTGCATAACAAGACAGAGCAAGAGGTACATGTCAGCTTCAATCAGGAAATCCACATGGAAGCCGAGCAAGAGCTACAAACTGACTGGAAGGTTGGAGATCACAATCAATCACAGAAAGCCCCCCAAATGATGCCCACTCTGTGGGTTTCCTTATTAGCGACGGTGGTCTGTGGACTAACAACCACAGCCTAGTGTGTTTAAGTGTACGGTAGCTCAGTGGGACCAGTTTTGGCTGCCCCCCCCCCCCTGTTTGCACAGGGAGTTGCTTTTACTGCCGGTTCGTGTGAATTTGTGGACTGCTGATGTTAACCGTTCTATTTTTACTGTGCCCAGGTTTCCTGTAATTTATTACCACCAATGTGACAAAGAAAACTCACCCCCTAGAGATTTAGGAAGGAAATTCTGGGATCCGTTCAAAGACAGTCATGCCAAAATGATGAAAGCAACAAGATCCCTGCTAATTAATTATTGTATTGTAGTTAATGATGTGAGTTTATTGAGTTTGTTTTGCAGGTGCAGCGGTGCTTAGCTTTGTAAATAAATCTTTTATGCCTAATTAGCTCTTTTTATTTGGCCAAGAACAGTTTATGTACTTGCACACATCCAGTTATTCATAACCAACAGTTTTATTGAACACTTTCAGCACACACTTTAATGCTACAGCTGTTTCTCTCCAAACTTCTTCATTTAAACTCCTGTTTCTCCTCTGTCTCGCAGAGTCTCGGCTGCGATGAATATCTCGGATCAGGAAAGGTGATGGACAAGTGCGGCGTGTGTGGAGGCGACAACACAACCTGCAGGCTGGTCTCTGGAGTGTTTAAGCACAGTTTATCCAAGATCGGCTACCACATGATAGTGGAGATCCCAGAGGGAGCCACCAAGATCAACGTCACAGAAATGGTGAAGAGCAGAAACTACCTAGGTGGGAAAAAAAAACACTCGTCACGCCGACACTGCACTCCGCAGACACGTTTGTAGCTAAAGCAGTCGTCCTCTGTTTTCTTGCTCAGGACTGGTTTGATGGTTTTTATCCTAGCTACTATTTTACATCTGGGTGTTACTACAGTTACCTACCAATAAAACAAAAACAGCTTCACCCTTTGACTAGGATTGAAAAAAGAAGCTAGTTCAGACAGTCAACTTGAGACAGCAGCTACATTCGCACAGCAGGCTCCTCTCACTGCAACATATATCCAGCACACCTTCTTCATTATGTTAGTGTACTTAAGATGTCAGTGATCCTCTCGGCCTTTTGCTGCCATCTGAAAGCTATGGCATTACTTGCTGCCTCTGCTACCACTGCTGCTGCCCCACCTCCACCTGTAGACCCTGAGTCTACCTTCCCAAGAGGGGGTGGGTAATCGTCACTCCCTGCTGTGCGGAACTTGGTGTTTTCCTCTGGGGAGTGATGAGGTCAGAGCTTAGACGCCAAATATCAACTCTGTACATATTTTGCATTTACATAACAATCCAATAATCCATGTGAGTTGGCCGAGTGAAGTATATTTAGGGAAAAATGCAACAGAGATTTCTTAGCAGCATGTTAAAATCACTATGATAATACTGTTTTGGCATCTATTAGTTTGCCTGAGAACAGGGATTTTGTTGCTAAATGACTAACAGCAGTTTTTTTTGAATTTTTACTCAATAACAGTGTGTAGGGATGAATGCCAGAAATGTCTGTATGCGGAGAAGTCCTAATCATTGAAGCGGTGGCATTGACTCTGCGCTGAGCTGATAAATCTAGGTTACTTTTACATTTCAACTTCAAAGGTTTTTAAACATGAGGCCTTGCGGTGTTTGCTGGGGTACTTCTGTCGCAGCTAATTCAGCTGCCTCTCTGCAAATTGAGAGTCCCAGTTTCCATCCAGGCTTACTTCATGGGAGTCTCCATCCACCACATATAGTATTATGTTACAGATTAAAAGTATGACACCATTGGGAAAAAAGTTCATAGAGGGTCATGGTAGGAATAATTGAATGATAAATGTAAGAAATGTTTTGATATTTGCTAAGTTGACATTTGACAATTCTACTAGTTCCAGCTGTGCAGGCAGCAGCTGCTTGTAAAATTAATTAGATTTGTCTGGAAAGGCAAATTAACCAGGTGGCAGTGTCACTTTTTCAGGATTTCTCCAGGGTGCAGCCTACATTACCACCCACCACTGTGGTGCAGCCTTTGATTGGAGCCTCTGAGTGAAATGCAGATAATTGGTATCTTTATAGAGGTACAACAGTGGGACACAGTAGTGGGTTATTTTCAGAAGTGACTGTTGGAATGTCAGACATTGTTTAATGAGAGCCGTGCCCCAACTCAGCAGTAGGTTCGGAGGAGGAGGGAAATTACCCTGGACCCCCCCACCCACCCCCACCCCACCCCACGGCCGCTTCCCTCAAGGAAAGTGCATAAACACGCTTTCATTAGAGGATCTTACCCCTAAAGCCTCACCATCCTTTTTAATTAAGGTGAGGAATTTCACCAGTCTATAAAAAAAAGAACTGCGAACACTCTGAGGGTGCATTCAGTGGCTACCTTTCAAATCCCAACTACTTGGATGCCAAGTACGCTCTGCTTTCTTTCATTTGAACCGACCATTTATAAACACACAAGTACACAGAGATATGTACAGCCACACACACATTCACACACACACACACACACACACACACACACACACACACACACACACACACACACAAATCATGCATGGACGAGGCCTCCTTTCACTTTCACAATGTAAGAAACATCTGTGAGGATAAAATAATTGGAAGTCATCTTAAAATGCTGTTTTTGAATTGATGAGGAGGGCACAAAATTCCAGGCAGCAACATTTTTCCCCCCAAAAATGGATACGTAGGTTTTTATAATGCAAACAGGAATATGAGACGAGGGCAGGAGTCTAGAAGGAGCCGCCTACTGTCTCCTCGCCATGTCCCTGATTTTCCCTCAAAAGGCCTCTGTTCTACGCCGTGCATCTCTAATGTGCTTTTAGTCGTCCAAACACTCTTTTACAAGCTGGTCTAATGTTACACTTCTAATGCTTTTCTAATGGCCTCTTTTGCTTAATCCATGAAATCAGTGGAAAACATCTTGGGGTATTTTGTTACAGGATTTGCATGAAAGATTTGCCAGGACAAACAGATTGTCACGTTTATAAAAGACATTGCTTTATAAGTGCACGTGAGAGCATTTATTCCGTTAGCTGAAATTACTTTTTTGGGTGGAGAAGGTCAGTGTCAGAGCTTTTTTTTCTGTACTACAGTTCTCTAAATGGTTTTACATTAAACAATAATTATGTGGAGGAGGTTGTGGCAGTATTTTCCTTTTCGTTTGAGCTCAGAGCTGTCAGCGGTGATTGTGGGGTTGTTCTCTCTCTCTCTGTCTCTTCCAGCTCTCCGAAGCCGATCAGGGCGATCCATCATTAATGGAAACTGGGCTATTGACCGACCAGGGAAGTATGAGGGAGGAGGGACCATGTTCACCTACCGCCGACCAAACGAAATCAGTAGCACAGCTGGGGAGTCCTTTGTTGCTGAAGGGCCCACCAATGAGATCCTGGACGTTTTTGTAAGTAAACGTGTCAACTCAGACCTCCAGATACTTACAGTAGCGACTCTCTTTCTCAGGCTCAAGTGTGACCTGAGGAACTAGGGTTTGTCATTGTATGATCACTTTTTACAGCAGGTATGGCATTTTAGAGGGACACTATATATTATTGTTATTATTAAATATTTGAAGGTGAAGAGTATTACTTTCTGATTGTCTCATCTCCTTTGCCTCAGATGATCTTCCAGCAGCCAAATCCTGGTGTTCACTATGAGTACATTCTCCCCTCTGAAAAACCAGTTGAGCCTCAGCAACCAAACCACAGACAAGAAGGTAAATGAGACTCACTTTGTACCCCCCCAACTGCGTATTACCACAGCTTTGTGTGATCGCTCTGTACATTTTAAAGGCAAAACGATGAATCGAGAAATTAATCTGCAGAATAACTATGCCCTATGCATATCCATCTATTCATACTACAAGCATTTATGCATCCTTATACATCTAATTTCCCATCCATCCACCACAGTGACTCTGGTTTATTGTTACGTTTCTTGGTGTGTCTAAACTCATGCGTCCACGTCTTAGGGAATGTAGTGAATGGACAGGGTGGATACGACCATCACAGCCACACTCACCAGGAAAACTACAATCCGGCCGGAGGCGGGAGGGACCCCGCTCGTCTCCCCGACAACCAGGTTCCCGTCGTACAGCCACCCAGACGCACGAGGGAGTACAACTGGAAACTGGCCGGTGCCACGGAGTGCAGCGCCTCCTGTGGTAAAGGTCAGTCAAACTATTTTTTATATTGCGTGACTGGCAATTGGAGCCAAAGGAAAGTCAACTTGACTTTTTTACATTATCAACATTGAAAGCAACTAAGACTGCTTGTAATGTAAAATTGTATAACATTGCATTAAAATCCCTCACCAGTTCTTCCATTAGGTCACTTTGTCTTGAAATGAATAATTGATGTGTTGATGAGAATTTCATGATCAGTTGGCAGTTACAGAATAAAATCAGTTCCATAAAGCTATTATGAAACATAAAAACTGCACTAAAACGCTTCACTTTTTTATTTATAAAAGGTACATTTTCGGACCCTCCCCACATTTATAAAAACAATAAAAAAAAGACTCCAGTTAACATTTCATAGAAGACGTGCATTTCGTTTTTTACAGAATATTTTCTTATATTTCAGATGTGTTAAAATAAATGTCTGCTTTGTGTGCTTTTTAGGAGTCAGATACTCTGTCTTTCACTGTGTCTCCCGGCTGAACCATGCCCAGGTATCAGATGCTTTGTGTGACAGCAGCAGCCGGCCGACTCCACAGGAAGAGGCCTGCAACCTGCAGCCCTGTCCAGCCTTGTGAGAGACCACACTCTTCTGCTCTCACACTTGTGCACACAGTCTGATACTGCTACATTTAAAAAGACTTTCCACTAAAAAACACAGTTGAGTCAATAGTATACACACTGCTGTCATATAATGATGACTATACGCTTTGTTGTTGAAAAAAAGACCCTTAAACCATCATATCTGCTAATCTGGTCAGGAATTTGATTATGTCTGCTGTAATCGCAGGTGAAAATGAGCAGTATCCAGACATGTAAGCCTCCCCTGAGAGGTTATCAAGAAGAGAAGGTGAATTCTAAAATTATTTTTACATTTTGAGATCACTAGTGTCAAATGATGGCATCTGCCCGAATGAGTTTGATAAGCAACAGCAATGCTGGGTGCTCAGGGCACTCTGTGATTGGCTGGGGAGTGTCTTAGTGCACCTGGTAGACTGATATAAGAATAAATCTTTCAAAATGCAGAAACTCAAGATTTACAGACAAATCCTTTTACAGATTCATTCTCATCGGTGGTCAAAACCTTATTTCATATGAACAAATCACAATTCAAACAACAGAATGTGTATAATACACATGCCTAAATGTATGTTATATACACTTCCTATGATACCTTCCTAACACCAAGCTCTTGTGACTTTTGCCCGAGCAGCTGGGATATTGGAGAGTGGTCAGAATGCAGTAAGACCTGCGGTCTGGGCATGCAGCACCGGCAGGTCCTGTGTCGCCAGGTTTATGCCAACCGCACCCTCAATGTCCACACGAGCCGCTGTCGACACTTGGAGCGGCCCGAGATCGCCAGTACCTGCCAGCTGAAGATCTGCAGTGAGTGGCAGATCCGCTCCGAGTGGACCGCTGTGAGTGGCAGCTGCATATTACCTGTCTGACGTGTCTCTACAGTTAGCGTACAACATAATCTTTAATGACATGCAGCTTTAAGAAATAGATACCAGTTTTTTTGTATAGTTTTTTTCTTTGACATTTGTATCAACTTGTATTCAAAGGAATAGTTCAGCGTTTTGTGAAATACACTGTGCACACTGTACACGACCTGCCCAGCACCAAACAGCTGACAGACACAGTCAGAGACCAGCTGGTGGACATAGATGAGCATTTAGCAGCTAAAGAGACAGATATTTCCCTGAGGAGTTGGTGGAGACCAAAAACAGATTTAAAACAGACTGGACTCACATTCATCAGATGGCCACATCAACTTAAAGGGTGATGATATGTCAAACCAGTCAGTGCAAGTTTAAACAAAGGAGATATAACATGTTAATTTGTCAACTTTAGAGGTGCTGGTAGGCTGATTTTTGTTACCTTTGGACAGAGCCAGGCTAGCTGTTCACCCCTGTTTCCAGTCTTTGTGGTAAGCTAAGCTAAGCTAACCATCTCCTGGCTCCAGCTTCATATTTAACAGGTATGAGAGTGGTCTCAGTCTTATAGTTACTGAAGTTTGTTAAACAGAGTGAGCATTCGGGCACAGTACTGTCGATGGGCAGTACTCTCCTGCCTACTACTCCTCTATGGGCAGGGCAGAAAGAAGATATACAGAGATACACTGGTGCACTGAATGAAGCTAAAGAGCAATCCAGTCTCCAGCGAGGCTTACCTCCACACTACAGTATTAACCATGCGGTGTCTCCATAGTGCTCGGTGCCATGTGGGCTGGGTCAGAGGTCACGGGAGGTACGCTGTGTCAGCAACGTGGGCGACTTTGTTCCCGATGAGGAGTGCAACATGAATCTGCGGCCCATCGATGTAGAGAACTGTGACATGGGAGCCTGTGCCAAGAGCTGGTTCTACACAGAGTGGGGCAATAGGGTAGGTGTTAGAGTCAATGGGAGGCATAGTAACTTTCATTCATGTCTATTAACAGTGGTAGTCATTGTGCAGGTCTGTCTTCATGCATCCAGCAGCTGTTTTTGAAAACTAGATAATATATAGATAACGTAGGTAGAACATAGATTTTGACAGCTAGAAAGACTCCATCACAAGTAACTTGCAGGTGTTCTAAAGACAGAGCCATAGTGAATAATCTGTTGCCCATACTGTAATATGATCATGAAGGAAAAGTGTGAGGAAAGGAAATTTGTAAGTTTGTAAATTTGTGAAAATAAGAACTAGGAAGAGAGAGAATAGGGATTTTTTAAGATAGAGAATGACTAAATATCGAAGATGTTATGCATACATTTGGCATGCAAGTCTTCCACTTAAATCAGATTATGGCCCAGGATTTTAGTGACAAAATAAAAGCACTCAGTTTTCAAATGGGGATATAGGTTTATAAAAAGAAAACAAGTGACTGACTGGTGAAAAACATGAATTGTAAAACAAGCGTTTACTCCACAGTGCTCAGCTGAGTGTGGGATGGGTGTCCGAACCCGGGGAATCCTCTGCCTGACCAACCACATCGGTAGCCTTCCTCTGGAGGGCTGTGGCAGCGAGCGGCCCGCAGACTCTCAGGTCTGCAACAATGGCCCCTGTGAGAATCGCATCGAGTGGTTCACTGGCCCCTGGAGCCAGGTATGAGGATGACCCTGGATTGTTTTCCCTGTCTCAATTTGCACTGCGTAATTGAATCCATATGGTCTATGTTATTGTGACCCAGTGCTCTGCAGAGTGTGGCGCAGGCAGCCAGCAGAGGTCAGTGGTGTGTCTGATGAAGTCGGATGAAGGATTCACCATCATGCCACCGTATGAGTGCTCCTCCCTGGAGCGGCCCCTCAGCCAGCAGAGCTGTAACCTCAAGACCTGTGGAGCAAAGTGGTACCACACAGACTGGAGTGCTGTGAGTAAGATATCAAACCTTCGGCCCTTTTGCTGTTTAGATGCCTTTAGGCAAGGCATCTACCCCCTACTACTCTTTAACTCGAACTGATCATTGGCCAACAACGCTGATAATCTGAAAAGGGATAAGAATTGATCCTTCATTTTCTTTGTAGTAATATTTATCATGAATTAATGACATTATTTACTTGGTTTCAAATCTTAAATATTAAATTAGCAACAATCAGAGTTAATGAATAATACAAAACTCTGCTAATCTTCCTCATCGGGAATGTGTGGGTTGATCAGATTTGATTGACAGTGACCAAACAACCCACCAACTGTCAGCTGATTTTGATTCAAATATTTCTAAACTCTGATTGGTGCACTGAAGCACATTTTTCCAACTAAGTCCCGCCCACTTCAAACCAGCAAGAAGAGCACAATGAAATATAGCAATCTCCCATGTGAAATAACCAAAACTGTTCTACCTTTAGCAGAAAATACGGTGTTTATGTAGGATCCCATTACTCATAGTAAGACGTTTTATTACCTGCTGTCACTGACTCCTGTACTTCCAGTGTTCAAAAACATGTGAGGGGGGTTTCCGTGTGCGGGAGGTGCGCTGCCTGTCTGACGACATGCAGTCCAGCGAGGGATGCGACGAGCAGCTGAGACCAGCAGAGAAGGAGGACTGCAACCCAGAGCCCTGCATACCTCGCATAGGTCAGTCATCTCCTAACATGTTCTCTGGAATATCACTGACTTTTCCTAATGATTTTAGCATCCCCAGGAACACATGAGTCCTTATTGTTACTGTAACGTCCAGCTGGGGGAACTCCTGGCATGAGGAGTAGATGAGTAATGTTCTGTGCCATCTCTGAATGCTTGAAATGGAAATTGCACCTTGAGCAAGGCGTTGAACCCCAAACTTTAGTCAAGACGTCTTAGAAGTTCAAGCAGCACTGGGGAGCTATAAACGCTGGTGACTCTGCCATCCCCCTGCAACACTTTACCCAGGGTCTATTGCCATGTGTAGTCAACTCTCTTGGTTTAATAAGGGTCAAACTTAGAAATACAAGATCAACCTTTCTTTTTGTTTCAGATGAGAACTGCAGAGACAAATACTTTAACTGCAACGTGGTGGTCCAGGCTCGCCTCTGCGTGTACGATTACTACAAGGCCACGTGCTGTGCTTCGTGTTCCCGAGTGGCCCACAGACAGTCGATTAATCGGAGCCGCAGCTAGCACACTCTCTACCAGGGCCCCTTAGCTCCATGTTGGGACAGACTCAATACCCGCTGTAGGCTCTCTGTACCTGGGCCAGCCAGGGGAGTGGGCGGCTGGACCTTGGCTTAAATGGACACTTTTTTTTTTGATTGCCAAGGATGGAAACCGAAGAAGGAACATGTCTGTTGGTTCATTTGGAGACAGCTGTTGGGAGAAAGGAATACCTAAGAATAGTAGAGGACAGGAATCCACTCACTGGATAAACAGAGCGCTGGTGGGGTGAGAGAGATCAGTAGCAAACCGAGGAACCTACAAAAAACTTAATGGATTTTAACCACAACGTTTAATATATAGAATCCATCATTTTTTTGTTTCAAAGGGAGCCGTTTGCAGCTGTCTTTTTACCAGTAACGGCTCTTGTGGATTACATGATATGAAGAGGAGAGCACCTGCAAACTGTTAAAGGTGGACTATATATAGAAAGTATATGTTTTAATATGGTTCTTTACACTACAAAGCTCAGATTTATGGCATGAGGTCATATGAAGTCGATGCTGTCTCACCTATAATCAGCTATTTAACACCCACTTTGTTGACCAAAGATATGTAACCTCATCAAACTGAAGACAGTGACAAATTAACACATTTCCCTAAGAAACCAATACTGTGCATGAAACCCTCCGTGGTGCTGATGGCGTATCCTTTACGCTGCGTGGATTCTCGAGACAAATTGAGAATTTGTATTCTTTGTGGCATACATGAGGTTTTTCTGATAGCCTAAGCAAACATTTTTTTCCTGCCTGCACAGCCATGAGGTGTAAATGCAGCCTATGTAATATGTATGTACATATGTATGTATGACAGAACGAATGATAAAAGTCTTTTTTAAGGGTTCTCAGACAGTCCTCCCATCAACTGAAGAGCCCTCTTTATTTATTTGCGTGGCTCCCCAGGGAGGACACTGGTTTATCGGCCGCCGGTGGCCCCTTTTTTAGCTGTGGGGATAAAACTTTTTTCTGCCTCTCCACCAATCACAGCCTCTGAACTGAATGCAGGCATTCCACAGCCTGCTGGATGGTAGAAGCAGATGGTCAACAACCCTCATGCATTTTTGGAGAGGTGAAACAAACTATATATTTTTTTCTGTGGGAGATGATCATTCCACAATTGTACAATTCCTCATAAATCAAATGTCATTAATACATTGAATTATCTGTAAAATATGATTCGATTCAAAGATAAATCATGACAGTATTTTACAACTATTTGTCTGGTATGGTTTAAATGAGGTTTACATTAATATGAATCCTTCTTTACAAACCTTTTCCGCCATATCACCCCTTCTATCAGTTTCATACAAAACGTGCACACCGTACCTCTCAATTGTTCAACAGTTTTTGTATTATATGTTATCAGTTCCCTCCACGCACTATAAACTTACCTCTGATCCATAAGTACTGTATATGCATCAATGTTTAAGTTCAGGATGACTCAAGTATGCATTGAATTCAATCTTGTGGTGGAAATCAACAGCAGGAGACGAAGATCTTCCAATACAAGAGACTTTTTTTTACAAAGGACAAAAGCCGAGTTGGTCTGCAGAGAAACTGAATACATACAGAAAGTCAGGTCCTTTTATACAGTTTTGTATAGCCAAAGGGCAAAACATGTCCTGAATGTGCCAACATGATGCCATCATTCTTGATTTTCCCAACTCAAGAAGAGTGGAAGTACCAGAATCCCTCAGTATTCAACATACCACTGCAACTAATCAAACATCTGTATTTGCCTTATTTTACATTTCAAGTGTTCAACAGTTGATTTTCATGATGTGTTCTTGAGATTTTCTGAATTAAACAAAATTACTAATTATTTGTACACTTTACAGCATACTTTCCTTGTGTGATTCCTAAGCTGATTCAGTTTTACATCACAGAGGATGAGGAAATGATGTCCCTGATTTAAGTCATCCATCTAGAGGACAATGGCAGTATTACAACAAACAGATTCACAGGAGAAGTCCCACCTCTTATAATGATGCACACTGCTTCATCTTTGAGAAGAGCTGTCAGGACTACTCTAGTGGCCCAATATACTGATTTGTATACAAAGATTATTAAAGGCTGTGCTTCATACTAAACGATAACACTATTGAACACTATTAAAGACCAGTTTCATACTTGGATACCTTGGCTGTCATCACTTTAAAACTAACAGAACAACTGAGCAATTACAACCACTAACAAAGACGGATGCAGTTAAAAGGTCCAGGAAGTAGCAAAGATGTTTTCAAACTACTGAGGCAGAGTTTGTCCCTTTTAAGTGTCTGTCTGTCAGAACGTCTCACTGCTGTCGACAGGGCTGAAGGTTTTTCCAGAGTCTGCCATGAAAGCCTCAATCTCCTCCACAGTGCGAGGGACGCAGGTCAGCAGCATTTTCCTCAACGCAAACCTGCACACAGCAGTGATACAGTGGTCAGTCACACACTGTGAGAGGGAAAGACATGAATTCATATGTCCAATACAGACAATTAAATATCTAGGGTGGACTCGACCAACATTCACATGACAGAGGTTTTAACTGTTTACTTAAATTATTTAGACTTAGGAAGTGGAGTTTAAGCAAAACGTTTAATATCTATTAAACTTTGCAGAGATACTGTACCAGGCTCAACTTGAAGTTCTCAGTGCAATGTACAGTTGCAAAGAACATTCTTTGATTGTGTTTACGTTGTATTGTTTTACAGCGTTCACAGATCTCCACAATTAAGTTGGTTATGTAAAATTTCAGGAAATTTTATTAAGTAAGATTCCATTCCATTCATTTCTGTGAATGACAAAGCCCTTCTGAAAACAACTTGACTCATTTCTACAACTGCTCTGGCACAGACATACACAACTGTGCAGGCAGACTGACCCCTCCAAAGCTGCGGAAGTGAGACAGCACTTATTTGTTGATGAAGCAGCTCTGAACGGGGTTGGCCAGGACCTGGTCTGGGCTCCACGGTGAGGACCATCTGTCTAGAGACTTTGACTGTTACAACACTAACTACTGGTTGGCTGTGATGTAAGCAATCTCAGAGTGATGCTTATATTACTTCCCCACAGGTGGAGCAGATTGGCACATGGATAATTTGTCCATCAAGTCCATGCTTGCATCTAAAAACTGCTGAGAGCTATACTCACCACGTCTCCATCCAAAACTGTAAAACTGAATTAAATAATGCATTTCAGTACAACATCAAAGGGATTTGTGTCTCGTCAATTTTCCTTTACTTTGCTTTTTGACTAGAAACTCAGATATGGTGGCTCTGATGATGATCAGGTCCTCATTTTTCAAGTTCTTAATGTGAACAGGAAAATAGCTTGCATCCACTGACCCCTAATCCCACAGGAAGTACTCATTACACTTGACCTTTAATGCAAAAGACCAAAGCATGATTAGCAGCAACATCTCAAAATTCTTAATCCATAATGATGCTGCTAGCTGACAGCTGAATGCCTTACGTTGCACAGATACAGGGATATAAGATGTGACACATCCCTCCTTTAGTGTGGCAGTGGTGCTGGACCAGGCTGCAAGGGGAAAAAAACACTCCTTCAGAGGAAACAAAATAATTGTCGGAGAAAACAGTAAAATCTCTCAAAATCATTGGTTACTTTGTATAGAATATTTAAGTGAACATCTCATCAAATTATTCAGTTTTTGTTGAAAAATGAAACAATCTGCTGCCTCCTTTGTAGTGTCGTTCTTTATACTACCACCCGATGGCGCCAGAGTAGCAAACATTTCAAATTCGACACATAATTCTGCTCCAAATGCATGGACCTGTAATACCTGCTGGTGGAGCTCCTATCACAAGACACAAGACATACAACACTTTGTGAAATCAAATGCAACCTGTGGCACAGGCCTTTCTGTGGTTAGTCAAGTGAAGCCCATATTTCACATGTAGTTCAATTCATTTAGTATAAACATTTTGAGAGAGACTACACATACTACTGTTTTTTCTGTCATATTAATGTTAAGCTTCTTGGCTTCTCTTCTCATCATCTTTTTAACATAAAAAACTGGAGGATTTTTGGATTTGCATGGTGTTTATAAAGGCTTGAAAAAGGAAGTAAGAGAGCCCCCAAAGCTTTTTTAATACTTTTAGTTTTTACTGCACACTTTTAGAAAGTGTAATAACTGTGTGACAATATGGCTAAAGTATTGCTTTAATGTCACAGCTTATTGGTCAAAGGCTATCTCTGTTAACTGCTGGCCTCAAAGCAACTGGATGAAATTAAAATCAATAGCATTTAAACAGTTTGAGGATCCTGACATCTCGGATCCTTTGGGCAAATCTTAAACTCAATAAGATGTTCAGAGCATCACGATAAACCCCAAAGCACTGAACTTGTTTTCTCTTTCTATTCCTTTCTTGTTTAGTTAGATGACATTCTGAAATATACCAATTTGCAGATGCACAAGTTATTGTTTTCTCTCTGTGTCTCTCTTGGACAATCATTTGTTGCTTTTTCAGTTTTCTATTCCTCTTCATAGAGGTAACTGATGGTGGTTGGTTATAAATCTTGGCCTCTGGCCAGTGGCTTGACTGATAAGATAACAAACACAGCACATATGATTCTGCCTTGACTTATTGCTTTTACGGCTCAACGATTTCTGTATCATTCACTGTTGGCTGAGTTTACAGGTGTAACTGTGAGGACAGTGCATGGCGTTGTTACTGAACATGCAAGGCGTGAATATATTTACTGGTGTGCTGACTGCGCTCTATGACACTAATAGTGCAGATCTGAGTGCATACAGGAGGTAGACACAATAATGCACTCCAATGCAATTCATTACCCTGTCCAGCCATGCAGGACTTAAAAATACCTCATGAAACGTACAATGTCCAGTGGGTTTTGGTTGCTTTCCATGTTGCCTCAATATTGAGCTAATGGACTGACAGGGACTAAACTCTTCATCTGAGTGTCACATGACAGATACTACAGTAACGATGCTTGGTATGGGAGTGGGAGGGGCTGTGGGAAAATGTTAAAATAACATTTTTTTTTTCAGGAATAAAAGTAAGCCAGAAGTCTGGAGTCTCTTGCCATAAAAAAAAGCCTCCCCTGTCATTTTAATAAAAACAGCCATTAAAAGCGCTTTGTCACATGACATACACCAGCTCCGTAGTTGCTGCCATCTCTTCAAGTTCGCACTGAGTTTCACCAACAGGGAACCATCAGTCGGCCGGTCAGGTTAAAGATGACATAGCAGTCTGATGTTGATGGAGTCACTGTAAGGCCTCTATGAGAGGAAGAACTGGACAGGTCGCTGGAAAAGAAACGATAACGTTGAGTGAATTGAGAAGCCGGTCATAATCTGGCCTCACAGCCGACAGAAAGTTAGAGCTGGCCGAGTTAGCTTGTTTCCTGTTGTCGTTAGTTGTTGTAAGTTCCCGGCTTTTGTGAGACAAACGTTAGCTAGCTAGCTAGCTAGCAGCGATGGACGAAAGAGACGAGGAAGTATGTACGCTAAACAACAAACAAACAAAATGGCCAATGGGAAATGATTATCTGGATGTTGACCGCTTCATCTCCCCTAAAGAAAGAAAGAATGAGCTTCGACGCCGAATAGCGTGAGTGAGTTACACCGTCCATCTGTGTGTCTCTGTATCTGATGTTATGGAGGTCATCTGTTTTGCCTCCACCGCTGAAGCTGTTCGCTGGGCCTCGGCCTTCCACCTCCTCTGTTGAAACAGCTCTTTTCTGTTTACTTAATGTAAGATCCCTCGCTAATAAAGCGTTTATCTGCCGGGACCTTATCACGACCGACAGCATAGACTCTTGGATCAGTCCTGATGAATGTGCCCCGCTGTCCCCTCACAACTGTGGCCGAGATTGACATGTTGAGGCAGTGGCCTTGCAGTAGCCTAATACACAGAAATGTTTGGTTTCCAATTTTGTTGCCCCTCTTCCTTTTGACTTCTGATTTTATTGTTATTATATTTAGCCACCCCAAAGGGCACACACATGACCTTGTAGTATGCGTTCTGTGGGGAAGATGTGAATTTGGTTGATTTTGCCGTCTCTGATCAGAAGGCTGTGCTCCTCCAGGTTTTACCTCAACCCTATTTCTTTCAGTAAATAATGGCAGCGGCAGTTAGCAGTGGCACTGAAGCTGCCACTGACTTGCCTATTGGCACAATTGTTTGGGAGAGGCAGCAGCAAGAAGAACCGGATCATGTAAAACTTGATCTTCATCATTCTAGCTGTTGTAAACTAAAGATGACCAATCACACATAGAGACCCCAAACATGTGTATATATATATAGCCTACTAGTCTCGGCGACCTCTACGTTTCTCAGTGCATCACAGGATTCTGATTTAAAATCAGCTACTGAGGGATTTCTATTAGTAAATATATTTGAAAAAAAAATGTGATTCAGTTAATACAGTCATGACTTTCAGCTGCTGCACTACACGGGAAAAGGTCACAGTGATGAAGACATTATTCAGCTCTATTTGTTCACTTTTTTTGTTAAACCCCTTGTAAAAATACTTCAATCCGAGTCTACAGTGAAGTTTTGTGGTTAAATTTGGCTGCACAGCATTAGTTTGTTATGACCGCTGCATTGGTCCGCAAGGATGAATCAGTCTTCCTCAGATCTGGAGAAAACTCTGTAGTATGGTTCCTCTGGAGAATTTTCTTTTAATCGACTGATTGTTGCATCTCTAATCTTCACCGCATAACTTTCACTCGTTGGACACTCTACTCATCATTTACCCCTAGTTTGAGGTTCACTTGTTTAAAGTCTTGACCAAACGAGCTGTAAAACCATCATATTGTCCAGTGACACATTTTCAACAAGCAGCAATCAGTCTTGTGAAAGAAAGAAATTAAGTCTGATAAACTGATTCATGGCTCCTATTTTTCTCAACTAATGCATTTTAATTCTGCTTGACCTCAGCCTTTGACACTGGACCACAATGTCTTAATCAGCCATCTGAAAACCTATGCTGGCATCTGTGATGTGTCTTTGTATTGGCTCAGAGATGCCTCTCCCCTTTATCTTGGTGCCTTATCTAACAATGTTAAAACAGAGGCCTGTAACCGAGGTGTACTTTTTGACTCCGAGTTGTCTTTTGATGCTCAGGTGACAAAAGTGGTGCACTGCAACTTATACAAAACACTGCTGCCAGGCTTTTAACACGAAAGAGAAGCAACCACATCACACCAATCCTTGCTGTGTGACATGTCAATATATATATATATATATATATATATATATATATCTCAGTATCGTGTATATTTTATGTTTTGAATTTAAGGTGCTAAACGTTTTTATTGGTATTATTAAGTTATCATAGCGTGCTGTCTACACAGACACAGTTGGGTAGGGCTTTGATTCATATTAAATGTCTCAAAGTTTGCATTTATTGGTTTTTCAGATACCTCTAAACTGTGTGTGGTGTGTTAATACGCCTGTGCAGAAGGTCTGCTGGTTGCTTGTGAGAATTTCTTCATTATTGTTTTAGTTTTCAGCATTTGCAACTAACTACAAAACTATGTGAACATAAACTTTAAGGTCTGTGAATGTATTCAATCTTTTTATCTGTTCAGCACTGACAACATGGTAGTATAAATTGTAGGACTATATTTTTGAATGCTAAGACGATACACGTGAAACTTCATATAGGTTACTGTAGTGTGGTGCATTGCACCTTTTTGATATGCACATAGTTCTTTCTGAATGTCATCCTGTAGTTCATTCATTGTTATTTTGTTTGGTGTATTTCCCCACAAAGGAACAGTAGGCTTACTATAAATAATTTTGATCTTTAACCTATATTGTGCTTTTTTTTTTTTTTTCGCAGCCTGGCCTTGAAATAATAATAATTAACAACATAATTCATAAAATGCAGAAAAAGCAGTCTTCCTCCATGAGATCTGTTGTCTGTAACTAATACAATAGGCCTGTTTTTCTCTACCTGTTGCTATTGCTACAATTAGCTATTCAAATGTGCTTGTTCAAATTAAATAAATGTGAGTTTCTAAAGATTTCTTCTCGAAATGATTGCAGCACCATAACATGTCACTGACAGATACTGACTGTATTCATGTGTTAGAAGAAAAAAACATTTTTTTAAATGTTTTATTATACATGTGTTTTTCTCCTTAACCCCGTTAATAAGCCCTACACTGGCCTCTAAATCCCCTGCGTATTGTGCCATTGAGTGCATTTGAAGGCTCGTGGGAAGCTGCGCAGCTCGGGTGATGCCGGGCTCAGTCCACACGGCACTGCTGTGTCCGCGGTGGCCGAGATGTACCACATGTGGCCCTTGTTTGCCTGAGCACTGTTGGAAAGACTTTTGGCGATACTCGGATCCCGGGTATGAATGTTTAGTTTCGCTTGAGCTGTGCGGAAAAGCGCTGCGTAATTTGCACAATTGTCTGGTTTGCTCTGTGTCTTGTGGCGCGCTGCACGGCGAAAAGGCTGAATGTGGGGTCAGTTTGTCACTGTCCCATCTGATGTCTCAACTGTCCTTTCTGTATGGCCGTGTTTGGCTCGGTTTTGTTTTTTTTCTTGTGGGGTTTTGTCCACCTGCTGTCCAGCAATGTGCTCACATTGTCGTTCTTCCGTCTGAGTGGAGGCTAAAAGATGAGGCTCAGATGGACACTGTTGCAGCTTAACAGGCTGTTGTAAGTTTAGGGGAATGGGAATCTTTTCATCGGAGAAAAGTAAGAAAATGTATTTCCCTGCCATATTGTTCAAAATATATATATTTGAGCTAATGGTTTCCGCGCCACAGGATTGAAATGCCCTTAATTCACTTTGAATTCCTTCATGTATTGAAGATAACGCCTCCCTGTAATGAAGCAAAATTCAACAATCCAGGAGTGGTTCAAGAAACATTCTTGAAATGAACTGATGACATCTGTCCCGCTGAAGTCCGTTTACCCACAGATACGACACGTTTTCTACACACAAGTGCTTTAGTCTCTCCATCAGCCTAAATGTTGAAACGGAGCCACCAGCCCTTGTTAAGAAGAAGTCCCGTTTCTCGCAGAAACCTTTTAATTAGCAAAAAAAAGAAAAAGGTTTCTTGCAGTTTATTTAAAGATCAGCAAATATTACTCAAGTAGGCCCACTGACTCAGACTGAAATTCAGTAGCTGCGTTCCTATAGCCCAGATGTAGTAATGCAGCTCATTCGCGGTTGGCTCCTGGCGCAGCGTTCATCAGGGTTCGGTTGCACGCGCGGACAGATGATATTAAACAAAAACAAAATGATAACACTATGTTTCCAGCAGACAAAACAAGTAAACAGTACTACAATGGCAGCTGTGGCTAGACGCCATGTGATTCTGCCTATATAGCCCACCTCACCAATCAGCATATAAGTGATGAAAATTGATATTTGACGGATATGTCGTGACAATTCTTAATGCATCCATTTTACGCATCAGTATTAGGCGTTACCCAGAATCCCAAGGGGCATCCTCAGCCAAATAAAAGGCAATCATTTGAAAAATAAGGCAATTTCAAATCAGTGAAAAGGGTGTGAAGTGACTATCAGAGGGAGAGTGTGTGTCAGACATGGGAATGGCCAGTGAAGCCAAGTGGGCACCATCAGTGAGTCGAGGTCTGCATTGGAGGGCTTTAAATACAGCTGGAATGCTTTAAGCTTATTGTAGCGAGCTGCCCGTCTCGGGGTTACGGTGAATGCATAGGCGAGCACTGATGCCGTTCGGTGGTCATAAGGGACATTAGCATAGGCACTCATCGAGCCCTATAGATACCGAGTGAAGCCGGTGTTGTTGGTGCAGATTCCGGCCCTGAGAATGAGCCAGCTAGTGATGCTCACTTTTTTGGATTGTTCAACGCAGAGTTTCATGGCTTTGACAGAAAACTGTATTATATTGTGGTATTTTTTTTTTTTTTTTTTTTTTACATAATTGATTAAAATATGTTTTTATTCAAGTAATTTGATTGGATTTAATAATTAACAACGTAATTAGTGGAATGCAAAACAAGCACAAGTCTTGCTCTATGAGACCAGTTGTCTCACTTTATGTGTAAAACACTTCAAAAAGGGGCTAATAACTTTCCAGGAGATTAAAACAGCAAAATGCAGGATCTTCCCCTCTGCGCCATTTGAGTCTGTAGTCAAGTGCCTCATGAATTGACAGGTGAACATAACTTTGTTAGGCTCTCTCCTTTCATGCTGACTGATTTGATGACTTCAGTTTCTTTGTTTATGTCGTAATTGATGTTATTCATGTTTTAATACGGCAAAGTGGACTGAGAAATGTGTGACTTTTCCTGCCGAATCTTCGATGCGCAGAGACTAAGTCCAGCTGGGGTTACACCCATTTTTTGACGACACGAAAGCCATTTCTGCATGTTGGTCGAGTGGTTTGCGCAGCTGCACATAAGGAATTCGCGAATGCGCATGCGTACATCTCTTGCAAACCCATGGTTGGCGGTTCGACTCGTGAGGGGACCAAACGGTGCGCTTTGATTTCCGACGCAATGGAACTACACAGTGACTGCGCACCGCTTGCCTGCACATCCGCTGCGTTGGTGCCCTAGGGCAAAAACCTCAACGCCAACTCCTCCAGTTGAATTGTATGTTAAAAGTAAGACAATAGGTGTATATTTCTCTACCTTTTGTTCAAAATAAACAAATGTTAGTGTCTAAGACTTTGCCTGGAATTACTGAAGTGTTATTGATTGACTTTCCACTATTCTAACATATCACTGACAGATATTAGGCTATTAAATGTATTCATTTCATATTCATATTTTTTAACCTTTTAAGCCGGTGTCTCCACATCGGATGCTTCTGGAAACATTACACATCTGAGGTTAATTATGTATTCAACTTCCAGCACCATCACATGTCACTGACAGATACTGACTGTCTTCATGTGTTTTTCTCCTTAACCCCGTTAATAAGCCCTACACTGGCCTCTAAATCCCCTGCGTATTGTGCCATTGAGTGCATTTGAAGGCTCGTGGGAAGCTGCGCAGCTCGGGTGATGCCGGGCTCAGTCCACACGGCACTGCTGTGTCCGCGGTGGCCGAGATGTACCACATGTGGCCCTTGTTTGCCTGAGCACTGTTGGAAAGACTTTTGGCGATACTCGGATCCCGGGTATGAATGTTTAGTTTCGCTTGAGCTGTGCGGAAAAGCGCTGCGTAATTTGCACAATTGTCTGGTTTGCTCTGTGTCTTGTGGCGCGCTGCACGGCGAAAAGGCTGAATGTGGGGTCAGTTTGTCACTGTCCCATCTGATGTCTCAACTGTCCTTTCTGTATGGCCGTGTTTGGCTCGGTTTTGTTTTTTTTCTTGTGGGGTTTTGTCCACCTGCTGTCCAGCAATGTGCTCACATTGTCGTTCTTCCGTCTGAGTGGAGGCTAAAAGATGAGGCTCAGATGGACACTGTTGCAGCTTAACAGGCTGTTGTAAGTTTAGGGGAATGGGAATCTTTTCATCGGAGAAAAGTAAGAAAATGTATTTCCCTGCCATATTGTTCAAAATATATATATTTGAGCTAATGGTTTCCGCGCCACAGGATTGAAATGCCCTTAATTCACTTTGAATTCCTTCATGTATTGAAGATAACGCCTCCCTGTAATGAAGCAAAATTCAACAATCCAGGAGTGGTTCAAGAAACATTCTTGAAATGAACTGATGACATCTGTCCCGCTGAAGTCCGTTTACCCACAGATACGACACGTTTTCTACACACAAGTGCTTTAGTCTCTCCATCAGCCTAAATGTTGAAACGGAGCCACCAGCCCTTGTTAAGAAGAAGTCCCGTTTCTCGCAGAAACCTTTTAATTAGCAAAAAAAAGAAAAAGGTTTCTTGCAGTTTATTTAAAGATCAGCAAATATTACTCAAGTAGGCCCACTGACTCAGACTGAAATTCAGTAGCTGCGTTCCTATAGCCCAGATGTAGTAATGCAGCTCATTCGCGGTTGGCTCCTGGCGCAGCGTTCATCAGGGTTCGGTTGCACGCGCGGACAGATGATATTAAACAAAAACAAAATGATAACACTATGTTTCCAGCAGACAAAACAAGTAAACAGTACTACAATGGCAGCTGTGGCTAGACGCCATGTGATTCTGCCTATATAGCCCACCTCACCAATCAGCATATAAGTGATGAAAATTGATATTTGACGGATATGTCGTGACAATTCTTAATGCATCCATTTTACGCATCAGTATTAGGCGTTACCCAGAATCCCAAGGGGCATCCTCAGCCAAATAAAAGGCAATCATTTGAAAAATAAGGCAATTTCAAATCAGTGAAAAGGGTGTGAAGTGACTATCAGAGGGAGAGTGTGTGTCAGACATGGGAATGGCCAGTGAAGCCAAGTGGGCACCATCAGTGAGTCGAGGTCTGCATTGGAGGGCTTTAAATACAGCTGGAATGCTTTAAGCTTATTGTAGCGAGCTGCCCGTCTCGGGGTTACGGTGAATGCATAGGCGAGCACTGATGCCGTTCGGTGGTCATAAGGGACATTAGCATAGGCACTCATCGAGCCCTATAGATACCGAGTGAAGCCGGTGTTGTTGGTGCAGATTCCGGCCCTGAGAATGAGCCAGCTAGTGATGCTCACTTTTTTGGATTGTTCAACGCAGAGTTTCATGGCTTTGACAGAAAACTGTATTATATTGTGGTATTATTATTTTTTTTTTTACATAATTGATTAAAATATGTTTTTATTCAAGTAATTTGATTGAATTTAATAATTAACAACGTAATTAGTGGAATGCAAAACAAGCACAAGTCTTGCTCTATGAGACCAGTTGTCTCACTTTATGTGTAAAACACTTCAAAAAGGGGCTAATAACTTTGCAGGAGATTAAAACAGCAAAATGCAGGATCTTCCCCTCTGCGCCATTTGAGTCTGTAGTCAAGTGCCTCATGAATTGACAGGTGAACATAACTTTGTTAGGCTCTCTCCT
Organism: Enoplosus armatus; assembly: GCF_043641665.1. Classification (NCBI taxonomy): domain Eukaryota; kingdom Metazoa; phylum Chordata; class Actinopteri; order Centrarchiformes; family Enoplosidae; genus Enoplosus; species Enoplosus armatus. The sequence continues at coordinate 24,229,094 of NC_092180.1, read as the reverse complement.
TTCATGCTGACTGATTTGATGACTTCAGTTTCTTTGTTTATGTCGTAATTGATGTTATTCATGTTTTAATACGGCAAAGTGGACTGAGAAATGTGTGACTTTTCCTGCCGAATCTTCGATGCGCAGAGACTAAGTCCAGCTGGGGTTACACCCATTTTTTGACGACACGAAAGCCATTTCTGCATGTTGGTCGAGTGGTTTGCGCAGCTGCACATAAGGAATTCGCGAATGCGCATGCGTACATCTCTTGCAAACCCATGGTTGGCGGTTCGACTCGTGAGGGGACCAAACGGTGCGCTTTGATTTCCGACGCAATGGAACTACACAGTGACTGCGCACCGCTTGCCTGCACATCCGCTGCGTTGGTGCCCTAGGGCAAAAACCTCAACGCCAACTCCTCCAGTTGAATTGTATGTTAAAAGTAAGACAATAGGTGTATATTTCTCTACCTTTTGTTCAAAATAAACAAATGTTAGTGTCTAAGACTTTGCCTGGAATTACTGAAGTGTTATTGATTGACTTTCCACTATTCTAACATATCACTGACAGATATTAGGCTATTAAATGTATTCATTTCATATTCATATTTTTTAACCTTTTAAGCCGGTGTCTCCACATCGGATGCTTCTGGAAACATTACACATCTGAGGTTAATTATGTATTCAACTTCCAGCACCATCACATGTCACTGACAGATACTGACTGTCTTCATGTGTTTTTCTCCTTAACCCCGTTAATAAGCCCTACACTGGCCTCTAAATCCCCTGCCTATTGTGCCATTGAGTGGTCTTCCTCCATGAGATCTGTTGTCTGTAACTAATACAATAGGCCTGTTTTTCTCTACCTGTTGCTATTGCTATTATTAGCTATTAAAATGTGCTTGTTTAAATTAAATAAATGTGAGTTTCTAAAGATTTCTTCCCGAAATGATTGCAGTTATTTATTCACCTTCCAGCACCATCACATGTCACTGACAGATACTGACTGTATTCATGTGTTAGAAGAAAAAAACATTTTTTGAAATGTTTTATTATACATGTGTTTTTTTTCTTTAACCACGTTAATAAGCCCTACACTGGCCTCTAAATCCCCTGCGTATTGTGCCATTGAGTGCATTTGAAGGCTCGTGGGAAGCTGCGCAGCTCGGGTGATGCCGGGCTCAGTCCACACGGCACTGCTGTGTCCGCGGTGGCCGAGATGTACCACATGTGGCCCTTGTTTGCCTGAGCACTGTTGGAAAGACTTTTGGCGATACTCGGATCCCGGGTATGAATGTTTAGTTTCGCTTGAGCTGTGCGGAAAAGCGCTGCGTAATTTGCACAATTGTCTGGTTTGCTCTGTGTCTTGTGGCGCGCTGCACGGCGAAAAGGCTGAATGTGGGGTCAGTTTGTCACTGTCCCATCTGATGTCTCAACTGTCCTTTCTGTATGGCCGTGTTTGGCTCGGTTTTGTTTTTTTTCTTGTGGGGTTTTGTCCACCTGCTGTCCAGCAATGTGCTCACATTGTCGTTCTTCCGTCTGAGTGGAGGCTAAAAGATGAGGCTCAGATGGACACTGTTGCAGCTTAACAGGCTGTTGTAAGTTTAGGGGAATGGGAATCTTTTCATCGGAGAAAAGTAAGAAAATGTATTTCCCTGCCATATTGTTCAAAATATATATATTTGAGCTAATGGTTTCCGCGCCACAGGATTGAAATGCCCTTAATTCACTTTGAATTCCTTCATGTATTGAAGATAACGCCTCCCTGTAATGAAGCAAAATTCAACAATCCAGGAGTGGTTCAAGAAACATTCTTGAAATGAACTGATGACATCTGTCCCGCTGAAGTCCGTTTACCCACAGATACGACACGTTTTCTACACACAAGTGCTTTAGTCTCTCCATCAGCCTAAATGTTGAAACGGAGCCACCAGCCCTTGTTAAGAAGAAGTCCCGTTTCTCGCAGAAACCTTTTAATTAGCAAAAAAAAGAAAAAGGTTTCTTGCAGTTTATTTAAAGATCAGCAAATATTACTCAAGTAGGCCCACTGACTCAGACTGAAATTCAGTAGCTGCGTTCCTATAGCCCATATGTAGTAATGCAGCTCATTCGCGGTTGGCTCCTGGCGCAGCGTTCATCAGGGTTCGGTTGCACGCGCGGACAGATGATATTAAACAAAAACAAAATGATAACACTATGTTTCCAGCAGACAAAACAAGTAAACAGTACTACAATGGCAGCTGTGGCTAGACGCCATGTGATTCTGCCTATATAACCCACCTCACCAATCAGCATATAAGTGATGAAAATTGATATTTGACGGATATGTCGTGACAATTCTTAATGCATCCATTTTACGCATCAGTATTAGGCGTTACCCAGAATCCCAAGGGGCATCCTCAGCCAAATAAAAGGCAATCATTTGAAAAATAAGGCAATTTCAAATCAGTGAAAAGGGTGTGAAGTGACTATCAGAGGGAGAGTGTGTGTCAGACATGGGAATGGCCAGTGAAGCCAAGTGGGCACCATCAGTGAGTCGAGGTCTGCATTGGAGGGCTTTAAATACAGCTGGAATGCTTTAAGCTTATTGTAGCGAGCTGCCCGTCTCGGGGTTACGGTGAATGCATAGGCGAGCACTGATGCCGTTCGGTGGTCATAAGGGACATTAGCATAGGCACTCATCGAGCCCTATAGATACCGAGTGAAGCCGGTGTTGTTGGTGCAGATTCCGGCCCTGAGAATGAGCCAGCTAGTGATGCTCACTTTTTTGGATTGTTCAACGCAGAGTTTCATGGCTTTGACAGAAAACTGTATTATATTGTGGTATTATTATTTTTTTTTTTTACATAATTGATTAAAATATGTTTTTATTCAAGTAATTTGATTGAATTTAATAATTAACAACGTAATTAGTGGAATGCAAAACAAGCACAAGTCTTGCTCTATGAGACCAGTTGTCTCACTTTATGTGTAAAACACTTCAAAAAGGGGCTAATAACTTTGCAGGAGATTAAAACAGCAAAATGCAGGATCTTCCCCTCTGCGCCATTTGAGTCTGTAGTCAAGTGCCTCATGAATTGACAGGTGAACATAACTTTGTTAGGCTCTCTCCTTTCATGCTGACTGATTTGATGACTTCAGTTTCTTTGTTTATGTCGTAATTGATGTTATTCATGTTTTAATACGGCAAAGTGGACTGAGAAATGTGTGACTTTTCCTGCCGAATCTTCGATGCGCAGAGACTAAGTCCAGCTGGGGTTACACCCATTTTTTGACGACACGAAAGCCATTTCTGCATGTTGGTCGAGTGGTTTGCGCAGCTGCACATAAGGAATTCGCGAATGCGCATGCGTACATCTCTTGCAAACCCATGGTTGGCGGTTCGACTCGTGAGGGGACCAAACGGTGCGCTTTGATTTCCGACGCAATGGAACTACACAGTGACTGCGCACCGCTTGCCTGCACATCCGCTGCGTTGGTGCCCTAGGGCAAAAACCTCAACGCCAACTCCTCCAGTTGAATTGTATGTTAAAAGTAAGACAATAGGTGTATATTTCTCTACCTTTTGTTCAAAATAAACAAATGTTAGTGTCTAAGACTTTGCCTGGAATTACTGAAGTGTTATTGATTGACTTTCCACTATTCTAACATATCACTGACAGATATTAGGCTATTAAATTTATTCATTTCATATTCATATTTTTTAACCTTTTAAGCCGGTGTCTCCACATCGGATGCTTCTGGAAACATTACACATCTGAGGTTAATTATGTATTCAACTTCCAGCTCCATCACATGTCACTGACAGATACTGACTGTATTCATGTGTTAGAAGAAAAAAACATTTTTTGAAATGTTTTATTATACATGTGTTTTTTTTCTTTAACCCCGTTAATAAGCCCTACACTGGCCTCTAAATCCCCTGCGTATTGTGCCATTGAGTGCATTTGAAGGCTCGTGGGAAGCTGCGCAGCTCGGGTGATGCCGGGCTCAGTCCACACGGCACTGCTGTGTCCGCGGTGGCCGAGATGTACCACATGTGGCCCTTGTTTGCCTGAGCACTGTTGGAAAGACTTTTGGCGATACTCGGATCCCGGGTATGAATGTTTAGTTTCGCTTGAGCTGTGCGGAAAAGCGCTGCGTAATTTGCACAATTGTCTGGTTTGCTCTGTGTCTTGTGGCGCGCTGCACGGCGAAAAGGCTGAATGTGGGGTCAGTTTGTCACTGTCCCATCTGATGTCTCAACTGTCCTTTCTGTATGGCCGTGTTTGGCTCGGTTTTGTTTTTTTTCTTGTGGGGTTTTGTCCACCTGCTGTCCAGCAATGTGCTCACATTGTCGTTCTTCCGTCTGAGTGGAGGCTAAAAGATGAGGCTCAGATGGACACTGTTGCAGCTTAACAGGCTGTTGTAAGTTTAGGGGAATGGGAATCTTTTCATCGGAGAAAAGTAAGAAAATGTATTTCCCTGCCATATTGTTCAAAATATATATATTTGAGCTAATGGTTTCCGCGCCACAGGATTGAAATGCCCTTAATTCACTTTGAATTCCTTCATGTATTGAAGATAACGCCTCCCTGTAATGAAGCAAAATTCAACAATCCAGGAGTGGTTCAAGAAACATTCTTGAAATGAACTGATGACATCTGTCCCGCTGAAGTCCGTTTACCCACAGATACGACACGTTTTCTACACACAAGTGCTTTAGTCTCTCCATCAGCCTAAATGTTGAAACGGAGCCACCAGCCCTTGTTAAGAAGAAGTCCCGTTTCTCGCAGAAACCTTTTAATTAGCAAAAAAAAGAAAAAGGTTTCTTGCAGTTTATTTAAAGATCAGCAAATATTACTCAAGTAGGCCCACTGACTCAGACTGAAATTCAGTAGCTGCGTTCCTATAGCCCATATGTAGTAATGCAGCTCATTCGCGGTTGGCTCCTGGCGCAGCGTTCATCAGGGTTCGGTTGCACGCGCGGACAGATGATATTAAACAAAAACAAAATGATAACACTATGTTTCCAGCAGACAAAACAAGTAAACAGTACTACAATGGCAGCTGTGGCTAGACGCCATGTGATTCTGCCTATATAGCCCACCTCACCAATCAGCATATAAGTGATGAAAATTGATATTTGACGGATATGTCGTGACAATTCTTAATGCATCCATTTTACGCATCAGTATTAGGCGTTACCCAGAATCCCAAGGGGCATCCTCAGCCAAATAAAAGGCAATCATTTGAAAAATAAGGCAATTTCAAATCAGTGAAAAGGGTGTGAAGTGACTATCAGAGGGAGAGTGTGTGTCAGACATGGGAATGGCCAGTGAAGCCAAGTGGGCACCATCAGTGAGTCGAGGTCTGCATTGGAGGGCTTTAAATACAGCTGGAATGCTTGAAGCTTATTGTAGCGAGCTGCCCGTCTCGGGGTTACGGTGAATGCATAGGCGAGCACTGATGCCGTTCGGTGGTCATAAGGGACATTAGCATAGGCACTCATCGAGCCCTATAGATACCGAGTGAAGCCGGTGTTGTTGGTGCAGATTCCGGCCCTGAGAATGAGCCAGCTAGTGATGCTCACTTTTTTGGATTGTTCAACGCAGAGTTTCATGGCTTTGACAGAAAACTGTATTATATTGTGGTATTATTATTTTTTTTTTTTACATAATTGATTGAAATATGTTTTTATTCAAGTAATTTGATTGAATTTAATAATTAACAACGTAATTAGTGGAATGCAAAACAAGCACAAGTCTTGCTCTATGAGACCAGTTGTCTCACTTTATGTGTAAAACACTTCAAAAAGGGGCTAATAACTTTGCAGGAGATTAAAACAGCAAAATGCAGGATCTTCCCCTCTGCGCCATTTGAGTCTGTAGTCAAGTGCCTCATGAATTGACAGGTGAACATAACTTTGTTAGGCTCTCTCCTTTCATGCTGACTGATTTGATGACTTCAGTTTCTTTGTTTATGTCGTAATTGATGTTATTCATGTTTTAATACGGCAAAGTGGACTGAGAAATGTGTGACTTTTCCTGCCGAATCTTCGATGCGCAGAGACTAAGTCCAGCTGGGGTTACACCCATTTTTTGACGACACGAAAGCCATTTCTGCATGTTGGTCGAGTGGTTTGCGCAGCTGCACATAAGGAATTCGCGAATGCGCATGCGTACATCTCTTGCAAACCCATGGTTGGCGGTTCGACTCGTGAGGGGACCAAACGGTGCGCTTTGATTTCCGACGCAATGGAACTACACAGTGACTGCGCACCGCTTGCCTGCACATCCGCTGCGTTGGTGCCCTAGGGCAAAAACCTCAACGCCAACTCCTCCAGTTGAATTGTATGTTAAAAGTAAGACAATAGGTGTATATTTCTCTACCTTTTGTTCAAAATAAACAAATGTTAGTGTCTAAGACTTTGCCTGGAATTACTGAAGTGTTATTGATTGACTTTCCACTATTCTAACATATCACTGACAGATATTAGGCTATTAAATGTATTCATTTCATATTCATATTTTTTAACCTTTTAAGCCGGTGTCTCCACATCGGATGCTTCTGGAAACATTACACATCTGAGGTTAATTATGTATTCAACTTCCAGCACCATCACATGTCACTGACAGATACTGACTGTCTTCATGTGTTTTTCTCCTTAACCCCGTTAATAAGCCCTACACTGGCCTCTAAATCCCCTGCCTATTGTGCCATTGAGTGGTCTTCCTCCATGAGATCTGTTGTCTGTAACTAATACAATAGGCCTGTTTTTCTCTACCTGTTGCTATTGCTATTATTAGCTATTAAAATGTGCTTGTTTAAATTAAATAAATGTGAGTTTCTAAAGATTTCTTCCCGAAATGATTGCAGTTATTTATTCACCTTCCAGCACCATCACATGTCACTGACAGATACTGACTGTATTCATGTGTTAGAAGAAAAAAACATTTTTTGAAATGTTTTATTATACATGTGTTTTTTTTCTTTAACCACGTTAATAAGCCCTACACTGGCCTCTAAATCCCCTGCGTATTGTGCCATTGAGTGCATTTGAAGGCTCGTGGGAAGCTGCGCAGCTCGGGTGATGCCGGGCTCAGTCCACACGGCACTGCTGTGTCCGCGGTGGCCGAGATGTACCACATGTGGCCCTTGTTTGCCTGAGCACTGTTGGAAAGACTTTTGGCGATACTCGGATCCCGGGTATGAATGTTTAGTTTCGCTTGAGCTGTGCGGAAAAGCGCTGCGTAATTTGCACAATTGTCTGGTTTGCTCTGTGTCTTGTGGCGCGCTGCACGGCGAAAAGGCTGAATGTGGGGTCAGTTTGTCACTGTCCCATCTGATGTCTCAACTGTCCTTTCTGTATGGCCGTGTTTGGCTCGGTTTTGTTTTTTTTCTTGTGGGGTTTTGTCCACCTGCTGTCCAGCAATGTGCTCACAATGTCGTTCTTCCGTCTGAGTGGAGGCTAAAAGATGAGGCTCAGATGGACACTGTTGCAGCTTAACAGGCTGTTGTAAGTTTAGGGGAATGGGAATCTTTTCATCGGAGAAAAGTAAGAAAATGTATTTCCCTGCCATATTGTTCAAAATATATATATTTGAGCTAATGGTTTCCGCGCCACAGGATTGAAATGCCCTTAATTCACTTTGAATTCCTTCATGTATTGAAGATAACGCCTCCCTGTAATGAAGCAAAATTCAACAATCCAGGAGTGGTTCAAGAAACATTCTTGAAATGAACTGATGACATCTGTCCCGCTGAAGTCCGTTTACCCACAGATACGACACGTTTTCTACACACAAGTGCTTTAGTCTCTCCATCAGCCTAAATGTTGAAACGGAGCCACCAGCCCTTGTTAAGAAGAAGTCCCGTTTCTCGCAGAAACCTTTTAATTAGCAAAAAAAAGAAAAAGGTTTCTTGCAGTTTATTTAAAGATCAGCAAATATTACTCAAGTAGGCCCACTGACTCAGACTGAAATTCAGTAGCTGCGTTCCTATAGCCCAGATGTAGTAATGCAGCTCATTCGCGGTTGGCTCCTGGCGCAGCGTTCATCAGGGTTCGGTTGCACGCGCGGACAGATGATATTAAACAAAAACAAAATGATAACACTATGTTTCCAGCAGACAAAACAAGTAAACAGTACTACAATGGCAGCTGTGGCTAGACGCCATGTGATTCTGCCTATATAACCCACCTCACCAATCAGCATATAAGTGATGAAAATTGATATTTGACGGATATGTCGTGACAATTCTTAATGCATCCATTTTACGCATCAGTATTAGGCGTTACCCAGAATCCCAAGGGGCATCCTCAGCCAAATAAAAGGCAATCATTTGAAAAATAAGGCAATTTCAAATCAGTGAAAAGGGTGTGAAGTGACTATCAGAGGGAGAGTGTGTGTCAGACATGGGAATGGCCAGTGAAGCCAAGTGGGCACCATCAGTGAGTCGAGGTCTGCATTGGAGGGCTTTAAATACAGCTGGAATGCTTTAAGCTTATTGTAGCGAGCTGCCCGTCTCGGGGTTACGGTGAATGCATAGGCGAGCACTGATGCCGTTCGGTGGTCATAAGGGACATTAGCATAGGCACTCATCGAGCCCTATAGATACCGAGTGAAGCCGGTGTTGTTGGTGCAGATTCCGGCCCTGAGAATGAGCCAGCTAGTGATGCTCACTTTTTTGGATTGTTCAACGCAGAGTTTCATGGCTTTGACAGAAAACTGTATTATATTGTGGTATTTTTTTTTTTTTTTTTTTTTTACATAATTGATTAAAATATGTTTTTATTCAAGTAATTTGATTGAATTTAATAATTAACAACGTAATTAGTGGAATGCAAAACAAGCACAAGTCTTGCTCTATGAGACCAGTTGTCTCACTTTATGTGTAAAACACTTCAAAAAGGGGCTAATAACTTTCCAGGAGATTAAAACAGCAAAATGCAGGATCTTCCCCTCTGCGCCATTTGAGTCTGTAGTCAAGTGCCTCATGAATTGACAGGTGAACATAACTTTGTTAGGCTCTCTCCTTTCATGCTGACTGATTTGATGACTTCAGTTTCTTTGTTTATGTCGTAATTGATGTTATTCATGTTTTAATACGGCAAAGTGGACTGAGAAATGTGTGACTTTTCCTGCCGAATCTTCGATGCGCAGAGACTAAGTCCAGCTGGGGTTACACCCATTTTTTGACGACACGAAAGCCATTTCTGCATGTTGGTCAGTGGTTTGCGCAGCTGCACATAAGGAATTCGCGAATGCGCATGCGTACATCTCTTGCAAACCCATGGTTGGCGGTTCGACTCGTGAGGGGACCAAACGGTGCGCTTTGATTTCCGACGCAATGGAACTACACAGTGACTGCGCACCGCTTGCCTGCACATCCGCTGCGTTGGTGCCCTAGGGCAAAAACCTCAACGCCAACTCCTCCAGTTGAATTGTATGTTAAAAGTAAGACAATAGGTGTATATTTCTCTACCTTTTGTTCAAAATAAACAAATGTTAGTGTCTAAGACTTTGCCTGGAATTACTGAAGTGTTATTGATTGACTTTCCACTATTCTAACATATCACTGACAGATATTAGGCTATTAAATTTATTCATTTCATATTCATATTTTTTAACCTTTTAAGCCGGTGTCTCCACATCGGATGCTTCTGGAAACATTACACATCTGAGGTTAATTATGTATTCAACTTCCAGCACCATCACATGTCACTGACAGATACTGACTGTATTCATGTGTTTTTCTCCTTAACCCCGTTAATAAGCCCTACACTGGCCTCTAAATCCCCTGCGTATTGTGCCATTGAGTGGTCTTCCTCCATGAGATCTGTTGTCTGTAACTAATACAATAGGCCTGTTTTTCTCTACCTGTTGCTATTGCTATTATTAGCTATTAAAATGTGCTTGTTTAAATTAAATAAATGTGAGTTTCTAAAGATTTCTTCCCGAAATGATTGCAGTTATTTATTCACCTTCCAGCACCATCACATGTCACTGACAGATACTGACTGTATTCATGTGTTAGAAGAAAAAAACATTTTTTTAAATGTTTTATTATACATGTGTTTTTTTCTTTAACCCCGTTAATAAGCCCTACACTGGCCTCTAAATCCCCTGCGTATTGTGCCATTGAGTGCATTTGAAGGCTCGTGGGAAGCTGCGCAGCTCGGGTGATGCCGGGCTCAGTCCACACGGCACTGCTGTGTCCGCGGTGGCCGAGATGTACCACATGTGGCCCTTGTTTGCCTGAGCACTGTTGGAAAGACTTTTGGCGATACTCGGATCCCGGGTATGAATGTTTAGTTTCGCTTGAGCTGTGCGGAAAAGCGCTGCGTAATTTGCACAATTGTCTGGTTTGCTCTGTGTCTTGTGGCGCGCTGCACGGCGAAAAGGCTGAATGTGGGGTCAGTTTGTCACTGTCCCATCTGATGTCTCAACTGTCCTTTCTGTATGGCCGTGTTTGGCTCGGTTTTGTTTTTTTTCTTGTGGGGTTTTGTCCACCTGCTGTCCAGCAATGTGCTCACATTGTCGTTCTTCCGTCTGAGTGGAGGCTAAAAGATGAGGCTCAGATGGACACTGTTGCAGCTTAACAGGCTGTTGTAAGTTTAGGGGAATGGGAATCTTTTCATCGGAGAAAAGTAAGAAAATGTATTTCCCTGCCATATTGTTCAAAATATATATATTTGAGCTAATGGTTTCCGCGCCACAGGATTGAAATGCCCTTAATTCACTTTGAATTCCTTCATGTATTGAAGATAACGCCTCCCTGTAATGAAGCAAAATTCAACAATCCAGGAGTGGTTCAAGAAACATTCTTGAAATGAACTGATGACATCTGTCCCGCTGAAGTCCGTTTACCCACAGATACGACACGTTTTCTACACACAAGTGCTTTAGTCTCTCCATCAGCCTAAATGTTGAAACGGAGCCACCAGCCCTTGTTAAGAAGAAGTCCCGTTTCTCGCAGAAACCTTTTAATTAGCAAAAAAAAGAAAAAGGTTTCTTGCAGTTTATTTAAAGATCAGCAAATATTACTCAAGTAGGCCCACTGACTCAGACTGAAATTCAGTAGCTGCGTTCCTATAGCCCAGATGTAGTAATGCAGCTCATTCGCGGTTGGCTCCTGGCGCAGCGTTCATCAGGGTTCGGTTGCACGCGCGGACAGATGATATTAAACAAAAACAAAATGATAACACTATGTTTCCAGCAGACAAAACAAGTAAACAGTACTACAATGGCAGCTGTGGCTAGACGCCATGTGATTCTGCCTATATAGCCCACCTCACCAATCAGCATATAAGTGATGAAAATTGATATTTGACGGATATGTCGTGACAATTCTTAATGCATCCATTTTACGCATCAGTATTAGGCGTTACCCAGAATCCCAAGGGGCATCCTCAGCCAAATAAAAGGCAATCATTTGAAAAATAAGGCAATTTCAAATCAGTGAAAAGGGTGTGAAGTGACTATCAGAGGGAGAGTGTGTGTCAGACATGGGAATGGCCAGTGAAGCCAAGTGGGCACCATCAGTGAGTCGAGGTCTGCATTGGAGGGCTTTAAATACAGCTGGAATGCTTTAAGCTTATTGTAGCGAGCTGCCCGTCTCGGGGTTACGGTGAATGCATAGGCGAGCACTGATGCCGTTCGGTGGTCATAAGGGACATTAGCATAGGCACTCATCGAGCCCTATAGATACCGAGTGAAGCCGGTGTTGTTGGTGCAGATTCCGGCCCTGAGAATGAGCCAGCTAGTGATGCTCACTTTTTTGGATTGTTCAACGCAGAGTTTCATGGCTTTGACAGAAAACTGTATTATATTGTGGTATTTTTTTTTTTATTTTTTTTTTACATAATTGATTAAAATATGTTTTTATTCAAGTAATTTGATTGAATTTAATAATTAACAACGTAATTAGTGGAATGCAAAACAAGCACAAGTCTTGCTCTATGAGACCAGTTGTCTCACTTTATGTGTAAAACACTTCAAAAAGGGGCTAATAACTTTCCAGGAGATTAAAACAGCAAAATGAAGGCAATGCAGGATCTTCCCCTCTGCGCCATTTGAGTCTGTAGTCAAGTGCCTCATGAATTGACAGGTGAACATAACTTTGTTAGGCTCTCTCCTTTCATGCTGACTGATTTGATGACTTCAGTTTCTTTGTTTATGTCGTAATTGATGTTATTCATGTTTTAATACGGCAAAGTGGACTGAGAAATGTGTGACTTTTCCTGCCAAATCTTCGATGCGCAGAGACTAAGTCCGGCTGGGGTTACACCCATTTTTTGACGACACGAAAGCCATTTTTGCATGTTGGTCAGTGGTTTGCGCAGCTGCATATAAGGAATTCGCGAATGCGCATGCGTACATCTCTTGCAAACCCATGGTTGGCGGTTCGACTCGTGAGGGGACCAAACGGTGCGCTTTGATTTCCGACGCAATGGAACTACACAGTGACTGCGCACCGCTTGCCTGCACATCCGCTGCGTTGGTGCCCTAGGGCAAAAACCTCAACGCCAACTCCTCCAGTTGAATTGTATGTTAAAAGTAAGACAATAGGTGTATATTTCTCTACCTTTTGTTCAAAATAAACAAATGTTAGTGTCTAAGACTTTGCCTGGAATTACTGAAGTGTTATTGATTGACTTTCCACTATTCTAACATATCACTGACAGATATTAGGCTATTAAATTTATTCATTTCATATTCATATTTTTTAACCTTTTAAGCCGGTGTCTCCACATCGGATGCTTCTGGAAACATTACACATCTGAGGTTAATTATGTATTCAACTTCCAGCACCATCACATGTCACTGACAGATACTGACTGTATTCATGTGTTTTTCTCCTTAACCCCGTTAATAAGCCCTACACTGGCCTCTAAATCCCCTGCGTATTGTGCCATTGAGTGGTCTTCCTCCATGAGATCTGTTGTCTGTAACTAATACAATAGGCCTGTTTTTCTCTACCTGTTGCTATTGCTATTATTAGCTATTAAAATGTGCTTGTTTAAATTAAATAAATGTGAGTTTCTAAAGATTTCTTCCCGAAATGATTGCAGTTATTTATTCACCTTCCAGCACCATCACATGTCACTGACAGATACTGACTGTATTCATGTGTTAGAAGAAAAAAACATTTTTTGAAATGTTTTATTATACATGTGTTTTTTTCTTTAACCCCGTTAATAAGCCCTACACTGGCCTCTAAATCCCCTGCGTATTGTGCCATTGAGTGCATTTGAAGGCTCGTGGGAAGCTGCGCAGCTCGGGTGATGCCGGGCTCAGTCCACACGGCACTGCTGTGTCCGCGGTGGCCGAGATGTACCACATGTGGCCCTTGTTTGCCTGAGCACTGTTGGAAAGACTTTTGGCGATACTCGGATCCCGGGTATGAATGTTTAGTTTCGCTTGAGCTGTGCGGAAAAGCGCTGCGTAATTTGCACAATTGTCTGGTTTGCTCTGTGTCTTGTGGCGCGCTGCACGGCGAAAAGGCTGAATGTGGGGTCAGTTTGTCACTGTCCCATCTGATGTCTCAACTGTCCTTTCTGTATGGCCGTGTTTGGCTCGGTTTTGTTTTTTTTCTTGTGGGGTTTTGTCCACCTGCTGTCCAGCAATGTGCTCACATTGTCGTTCTTCCGTCTGAGTGGAGGCTAAAAGATGAGGCTCAGATGGACACTGTTGCAGCTTAACAGGCTGTTGTAAGTTTAGGGGAATGGGAATCTTTTCATCGGAGAAAAGTAAGAAAATGTATTTCCCTGCCATATTGTTCAAAATATATATATTTGAGCTAATGGTTTCCGCGCCACAGGATTGAAATGCCCTTAATTCACTTTGAATTCCTTCATGTATTGAAGATAACGCCTCCCTGTAATGAAGCAAAATTCAACAATCCAGGAGTGGTTCAAGAAACATTCTTGAAATGAACTGATGACATCTGTCCCGCTGAAGTCCGTTTACCCACAGATACGACACGTTTTCTACACACAAGTGCTTTAGTCTCTCCATCAGCCTAAATGTTGAAACGGAGCCACCAGCCCTTGTTAAGAAGAAGTCCCGTTTCTCGCAGAAACCTTTTAATTAGCAAAAAAAAGAAAAAGGTTTCTTGCAGTTTATTTAAAGATCAGCAAATATTACTCAAGTAGGCCCACTGACTCAGACTGAAATTCAGTAGCTGCGTTCCTATAGCCCATATGTAGTAATGCAGCTCATTCGCGGTTGGCTCCTGGCGCAGCGTTCATCAGGGTTCGGTTGCACGCGCGGACAGATGATATTAAACAAAAACAAAATGATAACACTATGTTTCCAGCAGACAAAACAAGTAAACAGTACTACAATGGCAGCTGTGGCTAGACGCCATGTGATTCTGCCTATATAGCCCACCTCACCAATCAGCATATAAGTGATGAAAATTGATATTTGACGGATATGTCGTGACAATTCTTAATGCATCCATTTTACGCATCAGTATTAGGCGTTACCCAGAATCCCAAGGGGCATCCTCAGCCAAATAAAAGGCAATCATTTGAAAAATAAGGCAATTTCAAATCAGTGAAAAGGGTGTGAAGTGACTATCAGAGGGAGAGTGTGTGTCAGACATGGGAATGGCCAGTGAAGCCAAGTGGGCACCATCAGTGAGTCGAGGTCTGCATTGGAGGGCTTTAAATACAGCTGGAATGCTTTAAGCTTATTGTAGCGAGCTGCCCGTCTCGGGGTTACGGTGAATGCATAGGCGAGCACTGATGCCGTTCGGTGGTCATAAGGGACATTAGCATAGGCACTCATCGAGCCCTATAGATACCGAGTGAAGCCGGTGTTGTTGGTGCAGATTCCGGCCCTGAGAATGAGCCAGCTAGTGATGCTCACTTTTTTGGATTGTTCAACGCAGAGTTTCATGGCTTTGACAGAAAACTGTATTATATTGTGGTATTTTTTTTTTTTTTTTTTTTTTACATAATTGATTAAAATATGTTTTTATTCAAGTAATTTGATTGAATTTAATAATTAACAACGTAATTAGTGGAATGCAAAACAAGCACAAGTCTTGCTCTATGAGACCAGTTGTCTCACTTTATGTGTAAAACACTTCAAAAAGGGGCTAATAACTTTGCAGGAGATTAAAACAGCAAAATGCAGGATCTTCCCCTCTGCGCCATTTGAGTCTGTAGTCAAGTGCCTCATGAATTGACAGGTGAACATAACTTTGTTAGGCTCTCTCCTTTCATGCTGACTGATTTGATGACTTCAGTTTCTTTGTTTATGTCGTAATTGATGTTATTCATGTTTTAATACGGCAAAGTGGACTGAGAAATGTGTGACTTTTCCTGCCGAATCTTCGATGCGCAGAGACTAAGTCCAGCTGGGGTTACACCCATTTTTTGACGACACGAAAGCCATTTCTGCATGTTGGTCGAGTGGTTTGCGCAGCTGCACATAAGGAATTCGCGAATGCGCATGCGTACATCTCTTGCAAACCCATGGTTGGCGGTTCGACTCGTGAGGGGACCAAACGGTGCGCTTTGATTTCCGACGCAATGGAACTACACAGTGACTGCGCACCGCTTGCCTGCACATCCGCTGCGTTGGTGCCCTAGGGCAAAAACCTCAACGCCAACTCCTCCAGTTGAATTGTATGTTAAAAGTAAGACAATAGGTGTATATTTCTCTACCTTTTGTTCAAAATAAACAAATGTTAGTGTCTAAGACTTTGCCTGGAATTACTGAAGTGTTATTGATTGACTTTCCACTATTCTAACATATCACTGACAGATATTAGGCTATTAAATGTATTCATTTCATATTCATATTTTTTAACCTTTTAAGCCGGTGTCTCCACATCGGATGCTTCTGGAAACATTACACATCTGAGGTTAATTATGTATTCAACTTCCAGCACCATCACATGTCACTGACAGATACTGACTGTCTTCATGTGTTTTTCTCCTTAACCCCGTTAATAAGCCCTACACTGGCCTCTAAATCCCCTGCGTATTGTGCCATTGAGTGCATTTGAAGGCTCGTGGGAAGCTGCGCAGCTCGGGTGATGCCGGGCTCAGTCCACACGGCACTGCTGTGTCCGCGGTGGCCGAGATGTACCACATGTGGCCCTTGTTTGCCTGAGCACTGTTGGAAAGACTTTTGGCGATACTCGGATCCCGGGTATGAATGTTTAGTTTCGCTTGAGCTGTGCGGAAAAGCGCTGCGTAATTTGCACAATTGTCTGGTTTGCTCTGTGTCTTGTGGCGCGCTGCACGGCGAAAAGGCTGAATGTGGGGTCAGTTTGTCACTGTCCCATCTGATGTCTCAACTGTCCTTTCTGTATGGCCGTGTTTGGCTCGGTTTTGTTTTTTTTCTTGTGGGGTTTTGTCCACCTGCTGTCCAGCAATGTGCTCACATTGTCGTTCTTCCGTCTGAGTGGAGGCTAAAAGATGAGGCTCAGATGGACACTGTTGCAGCTTAACAGGCTGTTGTAAGTTTAGGGGAATGGGAATCTTTTCATCGGAGAAAAGTAAGAAAATGTATTTCCCTGCCATATTGTTCAAAATATATATATTTGAGCTAATGGTTTCCGCGCCACAGGATTGAAATGCCCTTAATTCACTTTGAATTCCTTCATGTATTGAAGATAACGCCTCCCTGTAATGAAGCAAAATTCAACAATCCAGGAGTGGTTCAAGAAACATTCTTGAAATGAACTGATGACATCTGTCCCGCTGAAGTCCGTTTACCCACAGATACGACACGTTTTCTACACACAAGTGCTTTAGTCTCTCCATCAGCCTAAATGTTGAAACGGAGCCACCAGCCCTTGTTAAGAAGAAGTCCCGTTTCTCGCAGAAACCTTTTAATTAGCAAAAAAAAGAAAAAGGTTTCTTGCAGTTTATTTAAAGATCAGCAAATATTACTCAAGTAGGCCCACTGACTCAGACTGAAATTCAGTAGCTGCGTTCCTATAGCCCAGATGTAGTAATGCAGCTCATTCGCGGTTGGCTCCTGGCGCAGCGTTCATCAGGGTTCGGTTGCACGCGCGGACAGATGATATTAAACAAAAACAAAATGATAACACTATGTTTCCAGCAGACAAAACAAGTAAACAGTACTACAATGGCAGCTGTGGCTAGACGCCATGTGATTCTGCCTATATAGCCCACCTCACCAATCAGCATATAAGTGATGAAAATTGATATTTGACGGATATGTCGTGACAATTCTTAATGCATCCATTTTACGCATCAGTATTAGGCGTTACCCAGAATCCCAAGGGGCATCCTCAGCCAAATAAAAGGCAATCATTTGAAAAATAAGGCAATTTCAAATCAGTGAAAAGGGTGTGAAGTGACTATCAGAGGGAGAGTGTGTGTCAGACATGGGAATGGCCAGTGAAGCCAAGTGGGCACCATCAGTGAGTCGAGGTCTGCATTGGAGGGCTTTAAATACAGCTGGAATGCTTTAAGCTTATTGTAGCGAGCTGCCCGTCTCGGGGTTACGGTGAATGCATAGGCGAGCACTGATGCCGTTCGGTGGTCATAAGGGACATTAGCATAGGCACTCATCGAGCCCTATAGATACCGAGTGAAGCCGGTGTTGTTGGTGCAGATTCCGGCCCTGAGAATGAGCCAGCTAGTGATGCTCACTTTTTTGGATTGTTCAACGCAGAGTTTCATGGCTTTGACAGAAAACTGTATTATATTGTGGTATTTTTTTTTTTTTTTTTTTTTTACATAATTGATTAAAATATGTTTTTATTCAAGTAATTTGATTGAATTTAATAATTAACAACGTAATTAGTGGAATGCAAAACAAGCACAAGTCTTGCTCTATGAGACCAGTTGTCTCACTTTATGTGTAAAACACTTCAAAAAGGGGCTAATAACTTTGCAGGAGATTAAAACAGCAAAATGCAGGATCTTCCCCTCTGCGCCATTTGAGTCTGTAGTCAAGTGCCTCATGAATTGACAGGTGAACATAACTTTGTTAGGCTCTCTCCTTTCATGCTGACTGATTTGATGACTTCAGTTTCTTTGTTTATGTCGTAATTGATGTTATTCATGTTTTAATACGGCAAAGTGGACTGAGAAATGTGTGACTTTTCCTGCCGAATCTTCGATGCGCAGAGACTAAGTCCAGCTGGGGTTACACCCATTTTTTGACGACACGAAAGCCATTTCTGCATGTTGGTCGAGTGGTTTGCGCAGCTGCACATAAGGAATTCGCGAATGCGCATGCGTACATCTCTTGCAAACCCATGGTTGGCGGTTCGACTCGTGAGGGGACCAAACGGTGCGCTTTGATTTCCGACGCAATGGAACTACACAGTGACTGCGCACCGCTTGCCTGCACATCCGCTGCGTTGGTGCCCTAGGGCAAAAACCTCAACGCCAACTCCTCCAGTTGAATTGTATGTTAAAAGTAAGACAATAGGTGTATATTTCTCTACCTTTTGTTCAAAATAAACAAATGTTAGTGTCTAAGACTTTGCCTGGAATTACTGAAGTGTTATTGATTGACTTTCCACTATTCTAACATATCACTGACAGATATTAGGCTATTAAATGTATTCATTTCATATTCATATTTTTTAACCTTTTAAGCCGGTGTCTCCACATCGGATGCTTCTGGAAACATTACACATCTGAGGTTAATTATGTATTCAACTTCCAGCACCATCACATGTCACTGACAGATACTGACTGTCTTCATGTGTTTTTCTCCTTAACCCCGTTAATAAGCCCTACACTGGCCTCTAAATCCCCTGCGTATTGTGCCATTGAGTGCATTTGAAGGCTCGTGGGAAGCTGCGCAGCTCGGGTGATGCCGGGCTCAGTCCACACGGCACTGCTGTGTCCGCGGTGGCCGAGATGTACCACATGTGGCCCTTGTTTGCCTGAGCACTGTTGGAAAGACTTTTGGCGATACTCGGATCCCGGGTATGAATGTTTAGTTTCGCTTGAGCTGTGCGGAAAAGCGCTGCGTAATTTGCACAATTGTCTGGTTTGCTCTGTGTCTTGTGGCGCGCTGCACGGCGAAAAGGCTGAATGTGGGGTCAGTTTGTCACTGTCCCATCTGATGTCTCAACTGTCCTTTCTGTATGGCCGTGTTTGGCTCGGTTTTGTTTTTTTTCTTGTGGGGTTTTGTCCACCTGCTGTCCAGCAATGTGCTCACATTGTCGTTCTTCCGTCTGAGTGGAGGCTAAAAGATGAGGCTCAGATGGACACTGTTGCAGCTTAACAGGCTGTTGTAAGTTTAGGGGAATGGGAATCTTTTCATCGGAGAAAAGTAAGAAAATGTATTTCCCTGCCATATTGTTCAAAATATATATATTTGAGCTAATGGTTTCCGCGCCACAGGATTGAAATGCCCTTAATTCACTTTGAATTCCTTCATGTATTGAAGATAACGCCTCCCTGTAATGAAGCAAAATTCAACAATCCAGGAGTGGTTCAAGAAACATTCTTGAAATGAACTGATGACATCTGTCCCGCTGAAGTCCGTTTACCCACAGATACGACACGTTTTCTACACACAAGTGCTTTAGTCTCTCCATCAGCCTAAATGTTGAAACGGAGCCACCAGCCCTTGTTAAGAAGAAGTCCCGTTTCTCGCAGAAACCTTTTAATTAGCAAAAAAAAGAAAAAGGTTTCTTGCAGTTTATTTAAAGATCAGCAAATATTACTCAAGTAGGCCCACTGACTCAGACTGAAATTCAGTAGCTGCGTTCCTATAGCCCAGATGTAGTAATGCAGCTCATTCGCGGTTGGCTCCTGGCGCAGCGTTCATCAGGGTTCGGTTGCACGCGCGGACAGATGATATTAAACAAAAACAAAATGATAACACTATGTTTCCAGCAGACAAAACAAGTAAACAGTACTACAATGGCAGCTGTGGCTAGACGCCATGTGATTCTGCCTATATAGCCCACCTCACCAATCAGCATATAAGTGATGAAAATTGATATTTGACGGATATGTCGTGACAATTCTTAATGCATCCATTTTACGCATCAGTATTAGGCGTTACCCAGAATCCCAAGGGGCATCCTCAGCCAAATAAAAGGCAATCATTTGAAAAATAAGGCAATTTCAAATCAGTGAAAAGGGTGTGAAGTGACTATCAGAGGGAGAGTGTGTGTCAGACATGGGAATGGCCAGTGAAGCCAAGTGGGCACCATCAGTGAGTCGAGGTCTGCATTGGAGGGCTTTAAATACAGCTGGAATGCTTTAAGCTTATTGTAGCGAGCTGCCCGTCTCGGGGTTACGGTGAATGCATAGGCGAGCACTGATGCCGTTCGGTGGTCATAAGGGACATTAGCATAGGCACTCATCGAGCCCTATAGATACCGAGTGAAGCCGGTGTTGTTGGTGCAGATTCCGGCCCTGAGAATGAGCCAGCTAGTGATGCTCACTTTTTTGGATTGTTCAACGCAGAGTTTCATGGCTTTGACAGAAAACTGTATTATATTGTGGTATTTTTTTTTTTTTTTTTTTTTTACATAATTGATTAAAATATGTTTTTATTCAAGTAATTTGATTGAATTTAATAATTAACAACGTAATTAGTGGAATGCAAAACAAGCACAAGTCTTGCTCTATGAGACCAGTTGTCTCACTTTATGTGTAAAACACTTCAAAAAGGGGCTAATAACTTTGCAGGAGATTAAAACAGCAAAATGCAGGATCTTCCCCTCTGCGCCATTTGAGTCTGTAGTCAAGTGCCTCATGAATTGACAGGTGAACATAACTTTGTTAGGCTCTCTCCTTTCATGCTGACTGATTTGATGACTTCAGTTTCTTTGTTTATGTCGTAATTGATGTTATTCATGTTTTAATACGGCAAAGTGGACTGAGAAATGTGTGACTTTTCCTGCCGAATCTTCGATGCGCAGAGACTAAGTCCAGCTGGGGTTACACCCATTTTTTGACGACACGAAAGCCATTTCTGCATGTTGGTCGAGTGGTTTGCGCAGCTGCACATAAGGAATTCGCGAATGCGCATGCGTACATCTCTTGCAAACCCATGGTTGGCGGTTCGACTCGTGAGGGGACCAAACGGTGCGCTTTGATTTCCGACGCAATGGAACTACACAGTGACTGCGCACCGCTTGCCTGCACATCCGCTGCGTTGGTGCCCTAGGGCAAAAACCTCAACGCCAACTCCTCCAGTTGAATTGTATGTTAAAAGTAAGACAATAGGTGTATATTTCTCTACCTTTTGTTCAAAATAAACAAATGTTAGTGTCTAAGACTTTGCCTGGAATTACTGAAGTGTTATTGATTGACTTTCCACTATTCTAACATATCACTGACAGATATTAGGCTATTAAATGTATTCATTTCATATTCATATTTTTTAACCTTTTAAGCCGGTGTCTCCACATCGGATGCTTCTGGAAACATTACACATCTGAGGTTAATTATGTATTCAACTTCCAGCACCATCACATGTCACTGACAGATACTGACTGTCTTCATGTGTTTTTCTCCTTAACCCCGTTAATAAGCCCTACACTGGCCTCTAAATCCCCTGCCTATTGTGCCATTGAGTGGTCTTCCTCGATGAGATCTGTTGTCTGTAACTAATACAATAGGCCTGTTTTTCTCTACCTGTTGCTATTGCTATTATTAGCTATTAAAATGTGCTTGTTTAAATTAAATAAATGTGAGTTTCTAAAGATTTCTTCCCGAAATGATTGCAGTTATGTATTCACCTTCCAGCACCATCACATGTCACTGACAGATACTGACTGTATTCATGTGTTAGAAGAAAAAAACATTTTTTGAAATGTTTTATTATACATGTGTTTTTTTTCTTTAACCCCGTTAATAAGCCCTACACTGGCCTCTAAATCCCCTGCGTATTGTGCCATTGAGTGCATTTGAAGGCTCGTGGGAAGCTGCGCAGCTCGGGTGATGCCGGGCTCAGTCCACACGGCACTGCTGTGTCCGCGGTGGCCGAGATGTACCACATGTGGCCCTTGTTTGCCTGAGCACTGTTGGAAAGACTTTTGGCGATACTCGGATCCCGGGTATGAATGTTTAGTTTCGCTTGAGCTGTGCGGAAAAGCGCTGCGTAATTTGCACAATTGTCTGGTTTGCTCTGTGTCTTGTGGCGCGCTGCACGGCGAAAAGGCTGAATGTGGGGTCAGTTTGTCACTGTCCCATCTGATGTCTCAACTGTCCTTTCTGTATGGCCGTGTTTGGCTCGGTTTTGTTTTTTTTCTTGTGGGGTTTTGTCCACCTGCTGTCCAGCAATGTGCTCACATTGTCGTTCTTCCGTCTGAGTGGAGGCTAAAAGATGAGGCTCAGATGGACACTGTTGCAGCTTAACAGGCTGTTGTAAGTTTAGGGGAATGGGAATCTTTTCATCGGAGAAAAGTAAGAAAATGTATTTCCCTGCCATATTGTTCAAAATATATATATTTGAGCTAATGGTTTCCGCGCCACAGGATTGAAATGCCCTTAATTCACTTTGAATTCCTTCATGTATTGAAGATAACGCCTCCCTGTAATGAAGCAAAATTCAACAATCCAGGAGTGGTTCAAGAAACATTCTTGAAATGAACTGATGACATCTGTCCCGCTGAAGTCCGTTTACCCACAGATACGACACGTTTTCTACACACAAGTGCTTTAGTCTCTCCATCAGCCTAAATGTTGAAACGGAGCCACCAGCCCTCGTTAAGAAGAAGTCCCGTTTCTCGCAGAAACCTTTTAATTAGCAAAAAAAAGAAAAAGGTTTCTTGCAGTTTATTTAAAGATCAGCAAATATTACTCAAGTAGGCCCACTGACTCAGACTGAAATTCAGTAGCTGCGTTCCTATAGCCCATATGTAGTAATGCAGCTCATTCGCGGTTGGCTCCTGGCGCAGCGTTCATCAGGGTTCGGTTGCACGCGCGGACAGATGATATTAAACAAAAACAAAATGATAACACTATGTTTCCAGCAGACAAAACAAGTAAACAGTACTACAATGGCAGCTGTGGCTAGACGCCATGTGATTCTGCCTATATAGCCCACCTCACCAATCAGCATATAAGTGATGAAAATTGATATTTGACGGATATGTCGTGACAATTCTTAATGCATCCATTTTACGCATCAGTATTAGGCGTTACCCAGAATCCCAAGGGGCATCCTCAGCCAAATGAAAGGCAATCATTTGAAAAATAAGGCAATTTCAAATCAGTGAAAAGGGTGTGAAGTGACTATCAGAGGGAGAGTGTGTGTCAGACATGGGAATGGCCAGTGAAGCCAAGTGGGCACCATCAGTGAGTCGAGGTCTGCATTGGAGGGCTTTAAATACAGCTGGAATGCTTTAAGCTTATTGTAGCGAGCTGCCCGTCTCGGGGTTACGGTGAATGCATAGGCGAGCACTGATGCCGTTCGGTGGTCATAAGGGACATTAGCATAGGCACTCATCGAGCCCTATAGATACCGAGTGAAGCCGGTGTTGTTGGTGCAGATTCCGGCCCTGAGAATGAGCCAGCTAGTGATGCTCACTTTTTTGGATTGTTCAACGCAGAGTTTCATGGCTTTGACAGAAAACTGTATTATATTGTGGTATTTTTTTTTTTTTTTTTTTTTTACATAATTGATTAAAATATGTTTTTATTCAAGTAATTTGATTGAATTTAATAATTAACAACGTAATTAGTGGAATGCAAAACAAGCACAAGTCTTGCTCTATGAGACCAGTTGTCTCACTTTATGTGTAAAACACTTCAAAAAGGGGCTAATAACTTTGCAGGAGATTAAAACAGCAAAATGCAGGATCTTCCCCTCTGCGCCATTTGAGTCTGTAGTCAAGTGCCTCATGAATTGACAGGTGAACATAACTTTGTTAGGCTCTCTCCTTTCATGCTGACTGATTTGATGACTTCAGTTTCTTTGTTTATGTCGTAATTGATGTTATTCATGTTTTAATACGGCAAAGTGGACTGAGAAATGTGTGACTTTTCCTGCCGAATCTTCGATGCGCAGAGACTAAGTCCAGCTGGGGTTACACCCATTTTTTGACGACACGAAAGCCATTTCTGCATGTTGGTCGAGTGGTTTGCGCAGCTGCACATAAGGAATTCGCGAATGCGCATGCGTACATCTCTTGCAAACCCATGGTTGGCGGTTCGACTCGTGAGGGGACCAAACGGTGCGCTTTGATTTCCGACGCAATGGAACTACACAGTGACTGCGCACCGCTTGCCTGCACATCCGCTGCGTTGGTGCCCTAGGGCAAAAACCTCAACGCCAACTCCTCCAGTTGAATTGTATGTTAAAAGTAAGACAATAGGTGTATATTTCTCTACCTTTTGTTCAAAATAAACAAATGTTAGTGTCTAAGACTTTGCCTGGAATTACTGAAGTGTTATTGATTGACTTTCCACTATTCTAACATATCACTGACAGATATTAGGCTATTAAATGTATTCATTTCATATTCATATTTTTTAACCTTTTAAGCCGGTGTCTCCACATCGGATGCTTCTGGAAACATTACACATCTGAGGTTAATTATGTATTCAACTTCCAGCACCATCACATGTCACTGACAGATACTGACTGTCTTCATGTGTTTTTCTCCTTAACCCCGTTAATAAGCCCTACACTGGCCTCTAAATCCCCTGCCTATTGTGCCATTGAGTGGTCTTCCTCGATGAGATCTGTTGTCTGTAACTAATACAATAGGCCTGTTTTTCTCTACCTGTTGCTATTGCTATTATTAGCTATTAAAATGTGCTTGTTTAAATTAAATAAATGTGAGTTTCTAAAGATTTCTTCCCGAAATGATTGCAGTTATGTATTCACCTTCCAGCACCATCACATGTCACTGACAGATACTGACTGTATTCATGTGTTAGAAGAAAAAAACATTTTTTGAAATGTTTTATTATACATGTGTTTTTTTTCTTTAACCCCGTTAATAAGCCCTACACTGGCCTCTAAATCCCCTGCGTATTGTGCCATTGAGTGCATTTGAAGGCTCGTGGGAAGCTGCGCAGCTCGGGTGATGCCGGGCTCAGTCCACACGGCACTGCTGTGTCCGCGGTGGCCGAGATGTACCACATGTGGCCCTTGTTTGCCTGAGCACTGTTGGAAAGACTTTTGGCGATACTCGGATCCCGGGTATGAATGTTTAGTTTCGCTTGAGCTGTGCGGAAAAGCGCTGCGTAATTTGCACAATTGTCTGGTTTGCTCTGTGTCTTGTGGCGCGCTGCACGGCGAAAAGGCTGAATGTGGGGTCAGTTTGTCACTGTCCCATCTGATGTCTCAACTGTCCTTTCTGTATGGCCGTGTTTGGCTCGGTTTTGTTTTTTTTCTTGTGGGGTTTTGTCCACCTGCTGTCCAGCAATGTGCTCACATTGTCGTTCTTCCGTCTGAGTGGAGGCTAAAAGATGAGGCTCAGATGGACACTGTTGCAGCTTAACAGGCTGTTGTAAGTTTAGGGGAATGGGAATCTTTTCATCGGAGAAAAGTAAGAAAATGTATTTCCCTGCCATATTGTTCAAAATATATATATTTGAGCTAATGGTTTCCGCGCCACAGGATTGAAATGCCCTTAATTCACTTTGAATTCCTTCATGTATTGAAGATAACGCCTCCCTGTAATGAAGCAAAATTCAACAATCCAGGAGTGGTTCAAGAAACATTCTTGAAATGAACTGATGACATCTGTCCCGCTGAAGTCCGTTTACCCACAGATACGACACGTTTTCTACACACAAGTGCTTTAGTCTCTCCATCAGCCTAAATGTTGAAACGGAGCCACCAGCCCTCGTTAAGAAGAAGTCCCGTTTCTCGCAGAAACCTTTTAATTAGCAAAAAAAAGAAAAAGGTTTCTTGCAGTTTATTTAAAGATCAGCAAATATTACTCAAGTAGGCCCACTGACTCAGACTGAAATTCAGTAGCTGCGTTCCTATAGCCCATATGTAGTAATGCAGCTCATTCGCGGTTGGCTCCTGGCGCAGCGTTCATCAGGGTTCGGTTGCACGCGCGGACAGATGATATTAAACAAAAACAAAATGATAACACTATGTTTCCAGCAGACAAAACAAGTAAACAGTACTACAATGGCAGCTGTGGCTAGACGCCATGTGATTCTGCCTATATAGCCCACCTCACCAATCAGCATATAAGTGATGAAAATTGATATTTGACGGATATGTCGTGACAATTCTTAATGCATCCATTTTACGCATCAGTATTAGGCGTTACCCAGAATCCCAAGGGGCATCCTCAGCCAAATAAAAGGCAATCATTTGAAAAATAAGGCAATTTCAAATCAGTGAAAAGGGTGTGAAGTGACTATCAGAGGGAGAGTGTGTGTCAGACATGGGAATGGCCAGTGAAGCCAAGTGGGCACCATCAGTGAGTCGAGGTCTGCATTGGAGGGCTTTAAATACAGCTGGAATGCTTTAAGCTTATTGTAGCGAGCTGCCCGTCTCGGGGTTACGGTGAATGCATAGGCGAGCACTGATGCCGTTCGGTGGTCATAAGGGACATTAGCATAGGCACTCATCGAGCCCTATAGATACCGAGTGAAGCCGGTGTTGTTGGTGCAGATTCCGGCCCTGAGAATGAGCCAGCTAGTGATGCTCACTTTTTTGGATTGTTCAACGCAGAGTTTCATGGCTTTGACAGAAAACTGTATTATATTGTGGTATTTTTTTTTTTTTTTTTTTTTTACATAATTGATTAAAATATGTTTTTATTCAAGTAATTTGATTGAATTTAATAATTAACAACGTAATTAGTGGAATGCAAAACAAGCACAAGTCTTGCTCTATGAGACCAGTTGTCTCACTTTATGTGTAAAACACTTCAAAAAGGGGCTAATAACTTTGCAGGAGATTAAAACAGCAAAATGCAGGATCTTCCCCTCTGCGCCATTTGAGTCTGTAGTCAAGTGCCTCATGAATTGACAGGTGAACATAACTTTGTTAGGCTCTCTCCTTTCATGCTGACTGATTTGATGACTTCAGTTTCTTTGTTTATGTCGTAATTGATGTTATTCATGTTTTAATACGGCAAAGTGGACTGAGAAATGTGTGACTTTTCCTGCCGAATCTTCGATGCGCAGAGACTAAGTCCAGCTGGGGTTACACCCATTTTTTGACGACACGAAAGCCATTTCTGCATGTTGGTCGAGTGGTTTGCGCAGCTGCACATAAGGAATTCGCGAATGCGCATGCGTACATCTCTTGCAAACCCATGGTTGGCGGTTCGACTCGTGAGGGGACCAAACGGTGCGCTTTGATTTCCGACGCAATGGAACTACACAGTGACTGCGCACCGCTTGCCTGCACATCCGCTGCGTTGGTGCCCTAGGGCAAAAACCTCAACGCCAACTCCTCCAGTTGAATTGTATGTTAAAAGTAAGACAATAGGTGTATATTTCTCTACCTTTTGTTCAAAATAAACAAATGTTAGTGTCTAAGACTTTGCCTGGAATTACTGAAGTGTTATTGATTGACTTTCCACTATTCTAACATATCACTGACAGATATTAGGCTATTAAATGTATTCATTTCATATTCATATTTTTTAACCTTTTAAGCCGGTGTCTCCACATCGGATGCTTCTGGAAACATTACACATCTGAGGTTAATTATGTATTCAACTTCCAGCACCATCACATGTCACTGACAGATACTGACTGTATTCATGTGTTTTTCTCCTTAACCCCGTTAATAAGCCCTACACTGGCCTCTAAATCCCCTGCGTATTGTGCCATTGAGTGGTCTTCCTCCATGAGATCTGTTGTCTGTAACTAATACAATAGGCCTGTTTTTCTCTACCTGTTGCTATTGCTATTATTAGCTATTAAAATGTGCTTGTTTAAATTAAATAAATGTGAGTTTCTAAAGATTTCTTCCCGAAATGATTGCAGTTATTTATTCACCTTCCAGCACCATCACATGTCACTGACAGATACTGACTGTATTCATGTGTTAGAAGAAAAAAACATTTTTTGAAATGTTTTATTATACATGTGTTTTTTTTCTTTAACCCCGTTAATAAGCCCTACACTGGCCTCTAAATCCCCTGCGTATTGTGCCATTGAGTGCATTTGAAGGCTCGTGGGAAGCTGCGCAGCTCGGGTGATGCCGGGCTCAGTCCACACGGCACTGCTGTGTCCGCGGTGGCCGAGATGTACCACATGTGGCCCTTGTTTGCCTGAGCACTGTTGGAAAGACTTTTGGCGATACTCGGATCCCGGGTATGAATGTTTAGTTTCGCTTGAGCTGTGCGGAAAAGCGCTGCGTAATTTGCACAATTGTCTGGTTTGCTCTGTGTCTTGTGGCGCGCTGCACGGCGAAAAGGCTGAATGTGGGGTCAGTTTGTCACTGTCCCATCTGATGTCTCAACTGTCCTTTCTGTATGGCCGTGTTTGGCTCGGTTTTGTTTTTTTTCTTGTGGGGTTTTGTCCACCTGCTGTCCAGCAATGTGCTCACATTGTCGTTCTTCCGTCTGAGTGGAGGCTAAAAGATGAGGCTCAGATGGACACTGTTGCAGCTTAACAGGCTGTTGTAAGTTTAGGGGAATGGGAATCTTTTCATCGGAGAAAAGTAAGAAAATGTATTTCCCTGCCATATTGTTCAAAATATATATATTTGAGCTAATGGTTTCCGCGCCACAGGATTGAAATGCTCTTAATTCACTTTGAATTCCTTCATGTATTGAAGATAACGCCTCCCTGTAATGAAGCAAAATTCAACAATCCAGGAGTGGCTCAAGAAACATTCTTGAAATGAACTGATGACATCTGTCCCGCTGAAGTCCGTTTACCCACAGATACGACACGTTTTCTACACACAAGTGCTTTAGTCTCTCCATCAGCCTAAATGTTGAAACGGAGCCACCAGCCCTCGTTAAGAAGAAGTCCCGTTTCTCGCAGAAACCTTTTAATTAGCAAAAAAAAGAAAAAGGTTTCTTGCAGTTTATTTAAAGATCAGCAAATATTACTCAAGTAGGCCCACTGACTCAGACTGAAATTCAGTAGCTGCGTTCCTATAGCCCAGATGTAGTAATGCAGCTCATTCGCGGTTGGCTCCTGGCGCAGCGTTCATCAGGGTTCGGTTGCACGCGCGGACAGATGATATTAAACAAAAACAAAATGATAACACTATGTTTCCAGCAGACAAAACAAGTAAACAGTACTACAATGGCAGCTGTGGCTAGACGCCATGTGATTCTGCCTATATAGCCCACCTCACCAATCAGCATATAAGTGATGAAAATTGATATTTGACGGATATGTCGTGACAATTCTTAATGCATCAGTATTAGGCGTTACCCAGAATCCCAAGGGGCATCCTCAGCCAAATGAAAGGCAATCATTTGAAAAATAAGGCAATTTCAAATCAGTGAAAAGGGTGTGAAGTGACTATCAGAGGGAGAGTGTGTGTCAGACATGGGAATGGCCAGTGAAGCCAAGTGGGCACCATCAGTGAGTCGAGGTCTGCATTGGAGGGCTTTAAATACAGCTGGAATGCTTTAAGCTTATTGTAGCGAGCTGCCCGTCTCGGGGTTACGGTGAATGCATAGGCGAGCACTGATGCCGTTCGGTGGTCATAAGGGACATTAGCATAGGCACTCATCGAGCCCTATAGATACCGAGTGAAGCCGGTGTTGTTGGTGCAGATTCCGGCCCTGAGAATGAGCCAGCTAGTGATGCTCACTTTTTTGGATTGTTCAACGCAGAGTTTCATGGCTTTGACAGAAAACTGTATTATATTGTGGTATTTTTTTTTTTTTTTTTTTTTTACATAATTGATTAAAATATGTTTTTATTCAAGTAATTTGATTGAATTTAATAATTAACAACGTAATTAGTGGAATGCAAAACAAGCACAAGTCTTGCTCTATGAGACCAGTTGTCTCACTTTATGTGTAAAACACTTCAAAAAGGGGCTAATAACTTTGCAGGAGATTAAAACAGCAAAATGCAGGATCTTCCCCTCTGCGCCATTTGAGTCTGTAGTCAAGTGCCTCATGAATTGACAGGTGAACATAACTTTGTTAGGCTCTCTCCTTTCATGCTGACTGATTTGATGACTTCAGTTTCTTTGTTTATGTCGTAATTGATGTTATTCATGTTTTAATACGGCAAAGTGGACTGAGAAATGTGTGACTTTTCCTGCCGAATCTTCGATGCGCAGAGACTAAGTCCAGCTGGGGTTACACCCATTTTTTGACGACACGAAAGCCATTTCTGCATGTTGGTCGAGTGGTTTGCGCAGCTGCACATAAGGAATTCGCGAATGCGCATGCGTACATCTCTTGCAAACCCATGGTTGGCGGTTCGACTCGTGAGGGGACCAAACGGTGCGCTTTGATTTCCGACGCAATGGAACTACACAGTGACTGCGCACCGCTTGCCTGCACATCCGCTGCGTTGGTGCCCTAGGGCAAAAACCTCAACGCCAACTCCTCCAGTTGAATTGTATGTTAAAAGTAAGACAATAGGTGTATATTTCTCTACCTTTTGTTCAAAATAAACAAATGTTAGTGTCTAAGACTTTGCCTGGAATTACTGAAGTGTTATTGATTGACTTTCCACTATTCTAACATATCACTGACAGATATTAGGCTATTAAATGTATTCATTTCATATTCATATTTTTTAACCTTTTAAGCCGGTGTCTCCACATCGGATGCTTCTGGAAACATTACACATCTGAGGTTAATTATGTATTCAACTTCCAGCACCATCACATGTCACTGACAGATACTGACTGTCTTCATGTGTTTTTTTTCTTTAACCCCGTTAATAAGCCCTACACTGGCCTCTAAATCCCCTGCGTATTGTGCCATTGAGTGCATTTGAAGGCTCGTGGGAAGCTGCGCAGCTCGGGTGATGCCGGGCTCAGTCCACACGGCACTGCTGTGTCCGCGGTGGCCGAGATGTACCACATGTGGCCCTTGTTTGCCTGAGCACTGTTGGAAAGACTTTTGGCGATACTCGGATCCCGGGTATGAATGTTTAGTTTCGCTTGAGCTGTGCGGAAAAGCGCTGCGTAATTTGCACAATTGTCTGGTTTGCTCTGTGTCTTGTGGCGCGCTGCACGGCGAAAAGGCTGAATGTGGGGTCAGTTTGTCACTGTCCCATCTGATGTCTCAACTGTCCTTTCTGTATGGCCGTGTTTGGCTCGGTTTTGTTTTTTTTCTTGTGGGGTTTTGTCCACCTGCTGTCCAGCAATGTGCTCACATTGTCGTTCTTCCGTCTGAGTGGAGGCTAAAAGATGAGGCTCAGATGGACACTGTTGCAGCTTAACAGGCTGTTGTAAGTTTAGGGGAATGGGAATCTTTTCATCGGAGAAAAGTAAGAAAATGTATTTCCCTGCCATATTGTTCAAAATATATATATTTGAGCTAATGGTTTCCGCGCCACAGGATTGAAATGCTCTTAATTCACTTTGAATTCCTTCATGTATTGAAGATAACGCCTCCCTGTAATGAAGCAAAATTCAACAATCCAGGAGTGGCTCAAGAAACATTCTTGAAATGAACTGATGACATCTGTCCCGCTGAAGTCCGTTTACCCACAGATACGACACGTTTTCTACACACAAGTGCTTTAGTCTCTCCATCAGCCTAAATGTTGAAACGGAGCCACCAGCCCTCGTTAAGAAGAAGTCCCGTTTCTCGCAGAAACCTTTTAATTAGCAAAAAAAAGAAAAAGGTTTCTTGCAGTTTATTTAAAGATCAGCAAATATTACTCAAGTAGGCCCACTGACTCAGACTGAAATTCAGTAGCTGCGTTCCTATAGCCCAGATGTAGTAATGCAGCTCATTCGCGGTTGGCTCCTGGCGCAGCGTTCATCAGGGTTCGGTTGCACGCGCGGACAGATGATATTAAACAAAAACAAAATGATAACACTATGTTTCCAGCAGACAAAACAAGTAAACAGTACTACAATGGCAGCTGTGGCTAGACGCCATGTGATTCTGCCTATATAGCCCACCTCACCAATCAGCATATAAGTGATGAAAATTGATATTTGACGGATATGTCGTGACAATTCTTAATGCATCAGTATTAGGCGTTACCCAGAATCCCAAGGGGCATCCTCAGCCAAATGAAAGGCAATCATTTGAAAAATAAGGCAATTTCAAATCAGTGAAAAGGGTGTGAAGTGACTATCAGAGGGAGAGTGTGTGTCAGACATGGGAATGGCCAGTGAAGCCAAGTGGGCACCATCAGTGAGTCGAGGTCTGCATTGGAGGGCTTTAAATACAGCTGGAATGCTTTAAGCTTATTGTAGCGAGCTGCCCGTCTCGGGGTTACGGTGAATGCATAGGCGAGCACTGATGCCGTTCGGTGGTCATAAGGGACATTAGCATAGGCACTCATCGAGCCCTATAGATACCGAGTGAAGCCGGTGTTGTTGGTGCAGATTCCGGCCCTGAGAATGAGCCAGCTAGTGATGCTCACTTTTTTGGATTGTTCAACGCAGAGTTTCATGGCTTTGACAGAAAACTGTATTATATTGTGGTATTTTTTTTTTTTTTTTTTTTTTACATAATTGATTAAAATATGTTTTTATTCAAGTAATTTGATTGAATTTAATAATTAACAACGTAATTAGTGGAATGCAAAACAAGCACAAGTCTTGCTCTATGAGACCAGTTGTCTCACTTTATGTGTAAAACACTTCAAAAAGGGGCTAATAACTTTCCAGGAGATTAAAACAGCAAAATGCAGGATCTTCCCCTCTGCGCCATTTGAGTCTGTAGTCAAGTGCCTCATGAATTGACAGGTGAACATAACTTTGTTAGGCTCTCTCCTTTCATGCTGACTGATTGCATTTTTGTATTGTTCAATGCAAAGAGTTTAATGGCTTTGACAGAACACTCATTCTTAAGACTTTGACATAATGCAGATAATACTTCATGCTCTCTTCTTTGTTTAATGACTTCAAGGCTGTCACGGCAGTTGGATCTGTAACCTGTATTACATTGTGTTGTTTTTTTGTTGTTTTTTTTTTTACTAAATTAATTAAAACATGTTTTTATTAAAGTAATTTGCTTGAATTTAATAATTAACAAAAGAAAACCGTTTCTTGCAGTTTATTTAAAGATCAGCAAATATTATTTGCCAACAGCTCATTCGCGGTTGGCTCCTGGCGCAGCGTTCATCAGGGTTCGGTTGCACGCGAGGACAGATGATATTAAACAAAAACAAAATGATAACACTATGTTTCCAGCAGACAAAACAAGTAAACAGTACTACAATGGCAGCTGTGGCTAGAAGACATGTGATTCTGCTTATATAGCCCACCTCACCAATCAGCATATAAGTGATGAAAATTGATATTTGACATTATATATCATAATGCAGATAATAGTTTATGCTGTCTTCTCTGCTTAAAGACGTCAAGGCTGTCACGGCAGTTGGATCTGTAACCTGTTTTATATATATATGTATATATATATATATATATTTTTTTTTTTTTTACAAATGAATTAATTAAAACATGTTTTTATTAACGTAATTTGATTGAATTTAATAATTAACAACGTAATTAGTGGAATGCAAAACAAGCACAAGTCTTGCTCTATGAGACCAGTTGTCTCACTTTATGTGTAAAACACTTCAAAAAGGGGCTAATAACTTTCCAGGAGATTAAAACCGCAAAATGAAGGCAATGCAGGATCTTCCCCTCTGCGCCATTTGAGTCTGTAGTCAAGTGCCTCATGAATTGACAGGTGAACATAACTTTGTTAGGCTCTCTCCTTTCATGCTGACTGATTTGATGACTTCAGTTTCTTTGCTTATGTCGTAATTGATGTTATTCATGTCTTAATACGGCAAAGTGGACTGAGAAATGTGTGACTTTTCCTGCCGAATCTTCGATGCGCAGAGACTAAGTCCAGCTGGGGTTACACCCATTTTTTGACGACACGAAAGCCATTTTTGCATGTTGGTCGAGTGGTTTGCGCAGCTGCACATAAGGAATTCGCGAATGCGCATGCGTACATCTCTTGCAAACCCATGGTTGGCGGTTCGACTCGTGAGGGGACCAAACGGTGCGCTTTGATTTCCGACGCAATGGAACTACACAGTGACTGCGCACCGCTTGCCTGCACATCCGCTGCGTTGGTGCCCTAGGGCAAAAACCTCAACGCCAACTCCTCCAGTTGAATTGTATGTTAAAAGTAAGACAATAGGTGTATATTTCTCTACCTTTTGTTCAAAATAAACATACATTGTTTTGTGAGGATGCAACACACCACTAATACGTTTTAACATTAATGGCAAGCACAGTGCAATGATGTGACATTTTTGCGGTGAAGATCTTTCAGCAGTATTTTCAGTAGTAGCCGATGTGCCAGCATTGTTTTCAGTCTCTTTCTTATTTTCAGCGATTCATTTTACGTATTTTTAATTTGGTCGATGGCGTTTTCTCTTATTGACTGCAGCACTTTGTAAACGACAGCTGAGGTTGGACAAATATCTTCATACAATCCTCTCAATGCAACTTCACTGTCGAAGATGGTATTTCCTAAAGACCTGAACGCAGGACAACGTTTGGACTCCTGTCAGCACGTGACAGTTTGGACCTGCACGTCAACATGGCTGCGGCACCTCGGTGAGTTGAGTTTTCTGTCTTTTTGACAGCCCTCTGACTGACGAGACTATGTATTTATTTATTTGTGGTCCGATAATTAATAGAGTCGCGTTAGCTTTTACTTCCAGTCCACCTCAAGATGTTCCCTCGCGAAACTCGCGAGCTCGTCTGACAATAAAGCAGTTGCCACGTATATGCAACACTGTCTCTGTCAAGCTGTGTAACTAACACCTAAATGTTTACAAGTTTAGTTTCGTAAGGATGTAGAGAAGAGATGTGTTACATGAATCATTGTCTCTATAATAAATAAGACGGAACACATTTCCATAACGGGGGAGACAGCACACTTTCAGCTGCCTTCAGTAAAAACGTGAACCTCATAAATTTAGCTTTCTTCCAATTTCTTATTTTTTAAAACTGAAGTTTTCCTTAATATGAAAGACAAATCATTTCTACAGTAAATGCATTTAGTTTCCAACCATTTTGTTTTGGGGCACTTTAGAATGAAGCAATGTTAACTGTGACCCCCCCATCACAGAGGTGCCTACTGTTTTATTTGAAGGATTTTTAGTCTGAAGAGGTGAAAGTATCCAATATATAACAAAAATTAGAGAAAATAATTTAGGGAAATCATTTTGTATAACATAAGTTATTTTCTGTCTTATCCCTTTAATCATTTTTGACACCTCAGATTTATCTTGGGGGATCAGAACCCTCAAGGGATCTCAATAGAACAAGCCTGATTTTCATGTGATTACGACATAACCCAGACAAGACTTCTTGTGATCGTTGCATAAAACCGTACAAGAAGCTGCTGTGGTAATCATAAAGTTGTCAGCAATCAGCGGACATACTGTGGTCTCTGCCCGAGATTGGAACAAACATCAGACACACTTTATGACATTATGTAATCCAGCACAACACCAGAAACTCTTCCCTCAGAAATTTACACAGTTTAACCAGTAACACAATCCTAAAAAAAGTGCACATAATACATTTCACAAGGTATTGTTTTTATTTCTGGGCTATCACTGGGCTTGGTATTTGGATTGCAGAGTTTACCACCTCACGGGGGCTGATCCGTCCTCACAGATACACAATAACACCTGTATACTCAGCAGTGAATGATAAAGTACTATGAGGTTATGGATTAACCTTTGGTAAAGTCCAGGCTGAATATGAAGATATGTTGTGTTTGTTATCTCATCAGGCCAGAGACCAAGATTTATAACCAAGAACTATCAGCTAAACGCATGTCTATCTGTCTATATCGATGTCCTAACTCTTTCTGGGGCAGGCTGGGATGTGGTTCCCCCACCTCTTAAGGCTGAAATGTACTGACCAAATCCTGAGGATTACCTCCGGATACAACTAAAAACATGACAGGTCCCCTCTCCTTGTGCTCTGTGTGTGTGTGTGTGTGTGTGTGTGTGTGTGTGTGTGTGTGGAAACCACAACATCTCCAGCTCAACAATTTAGAAGACATTAATTAAGTTCTTCCCACTGCAGCTGCTCTATACTTTTGTAAATAAGCACTACGATATCAGATATCATGGTAGGGACAGAGTGGACAAAATTATGTTATTTTAGGCTCAGTCTCTCCAACCACTACTACTATCTTCTGTCTCCCTTTCCTTCCAGATCTGTCTACTGGCTGGGTAATGACACCCTGAGGGTGTCTGCAGCCCTGTTTGCAGAGAACCGCCGGCGACTGTGCAAAGGGCTGAAAGCCAAAGACGCAGTGGTGTCGCAGTCAGTGGTGGTGCTGCAGGGAGGAGAGCAGAAGCAGAGGTACTGCACGGACACAGACCTCCTTTTCAGGCAGGTAAGTAGTCTTGAGTTGACTCCCAGATCGGTGCAAAACTAAGGCTGAGGTGGGGGGCAAGGTCTTGCATTTATTTATCCATCCATACATGATCCCCAAGCCAGCAGTGAGTTTTAGTTCATGTCCCGCGCCTAAAGCGCCCAGAGGACATTCTATTGATTTGACATTGAAAGGTTTGTTTTGTTGTTGACCCCTGTGTTCACCTCTCTTAACGTAACTGGCCTAATCAATGACATTATCTCATATTTTTCATGTAATAATCTGCCCAACATGGACTAACTTCCTGCTTTCTTCTAGCTGACTATTATAATCTCCCTCACTAATGCTCTGGCTGATTGTCTGAATTGTGCAGGAGTCTTTCTTCCACTGGGCTTTTGGAGTGACCGAGGCTGACTGTTATGGAGCCATTGATGTGGACTCTGGGAAATCCATCCTTTTTGTTCCCAAACTGCCTGAGAGCTATGCTACTTGGATGGGAGAGTGAGTCACACTAATCTTCAAAGAGCTGTGTACATGGCCAACAATCATCAGCAGCTGGTCCGTAGCTGTGAGCTGTAACTTGAAGAAAGGGTTGACAAAGTCATGTGCTACACAGTTACATCTTTTACAGCCAGTATAAAGGTGGTTTTATGTATGTTAGTTTATTGATTGTAAATGCCACCAACAACCATTTAAGACTTCATATTTTTGTCATCACGCAAGCCACCTCAGACATGTTTGACAATAGTGATACCAAAGCCTGCTGCAGGATATCCAGTCCACACGCTGCACATGTGTATGAAGAGTAAATTGTCCAAATGAGTTGTATTTATTTGTTTTTTTATTTATTATTTACAGTGTGTGGAAATTACATGCAGGCTCTTTTCACATGTTTTGCTCTTCCCTGATCTATAAACCCAAAAGCAACTTTTGTCATCTGACATATATACGTATAAAAAAAGGAGTTGCTTGATCAGCACTTGAATGTGCTGGCTTCTTCATTAGTTTTGCTTTCTCCCTCTGATCTTTGTCCTGAATACTTCAGTTCTGCTAGTGTCTAACCCCTCTGTTGTGTTTTCAGAGATCTAAGTCTGGTCGACTGTCGACTGTTCTTGACTTTACCTCTTGTGTGTTTTGCATCTGTTGACAGGATTTTTCCTAAAGAGCACTTCAAGGGGAAGTATGTTGTTGATGAGGTGCATTACGCCTGTGATGTAAGTCTGTCTGTGTTGGTGCTGGACTTAACAGCCTCTGTGTGTGTGTGTGTGTGTGTGTGTGTGTGTGTGTGTGAGACCTTTTTTCTGTGCAGTAACTGAACCTTGATGTTCAGTCACTGAGCCATGAAGTTACAGCAAAGGCCATGAGTGCCTCCGTAGACTGTTTTAAAGGTGAAAGGCATCATTATTTCATTGAACCTCCTGCCAAAAGATTATATTGGTGGTGCCAGATAGTACAACTAATAACAGGTTTGTATTTAGTACTTAACATCAAGTAAAAATCAATTCTGAAGCCTTTTGACACAATGTGTTTTTCAAAGGGATTAAAATAGAAATGAACATGCATGGAACATTTTAGATACTCTCTGAGGCCTGTGTGTGCTTGCATGTGATTGGATGTTTGGGGCATGCACACGCATTTGTGCTCTGGGGGCAAGTCCATGACATCAGTGGACAGTAGTGGAGCATCATACTGATAATTCATCTGTATCCTCTGACGGAGGTCAACCACCAAAATTGGGGACTTTTGTTTTAAACTTGTAACCTGCAGCTCCTTTCTCTTCATTTTAACAGCTTAGTCTAAAACATACATTCTTGTTCAGACTGTCTGAAAATGTTATTTTGAGAGTTTGTGAAAACAGTCATGTATATCTGTGTTGACTGCAAATTCCCAGGGGAGTTATATTGGAGGGTTGACAGCTCCAGTGCTATTTTGGAAGCGTGCATGTTGACAAATCCAAATAATACAATCAGACTATAATATCACAGCTTTGACTGGCCAACAAATCATTTCGAGGTTTGCATTTGAAATGGTCACGTACAATTTTACATTCATATCTAGATTTATACTGTGATGTTTTGATGACTCATTCTGCTGATGATGCTTCTGGTATTTTTACATGTCCACACCTGCCTGAGGTGTTAGATTTCCTAATTAAGATTCCAATTATCACTTCAATCAACAGCCAAATCTTCCATGAGACAATAGCAGCTCAACACTGCAGTATAATATTAGAAAACATTGAATCCAATAATAATTGTCTCTGCATTTGTTTGACTAATACTGTCATCTAGTAGGACAAAGAAATCCCTTGCTGGTGTTCAGCACTCAGTTGGGACTGCTGCCTACAGAAGAACCTAAAAGAGAACAATATTTCTTTTCCATCAGAACCAGGTCATGAATATTTGAGCAGGTTTCTGTTTTGACATGGGAGGTGTTGTTGCACACACACTTTTATCAGCGCTGCCCTGCTTAACATGCAAACAGTTCACCTTTAGGTTTTTGAGTGCAGCAGTTTGTGGAGAAAAAATGTGAACAATGTGGTTTTCATTCTTTTAAAATATCTGGCTGGTGTTTGTCTTGAGTGTTAATTGTTGACCCAGTTTGCTTCCAAACCATATTTTTAGGTCTGTGATCATATTTCAGGAAAAGTATGTGCAGCAAGTCACATTTGCTGCAAGTAAACTCTTGAATTGTGAAAAGTCACATTAGTGAACTATTCAGTTTTTATAACTATTGTAACTATTGCAAGTGTTGGTTGATGCGACGTCTTTTTTTTTTTTTTCTTCCATGTTGAAGTCATTTTTATTGCAGCTAATTGACTAATTGAATCACTATTTAACTGAAGGCGATATGCTCACAACTGCGTTTGAATCATTTAAGCAGCAACTTTATTCTGCAGCCTGAGAGCAGAAGAAAACTGGTGCTTGTTGGATCTGCTGCTCTTCTGCGTCTCTCAGTCCTCTAATTGCTCCCTGTCGGCTTCCTTGCAGATTGTTGATTCTTACCAACCTGAGACCAGCAGTCCAATCTCCTAATGCAGTTTTGTCGTAGGTTGGTTGAGAACATGGAGGACCAGTTGGAGCATCAACCAGATCCACATTGTTGATGAAGGCTACCGAGGCAGACATTTCATCTTTGGTATAAAGGTACACTTGCAATTGGGTATTGGATATATTATTGAGTTGTGCATGTACCAATACTGATACTGGTAAGCTTGATGCCAGGCTGAAATTGGATAGTGGATTTTCTTTAGTTTCCAAATGTAGTTTTGTATTATTTCCAAGAGATTTGTATAACATGTTAACAAGCATGCCTTTTTATGTGATCTTTGGTCTCACGAAGGGGTTAAAAGTATTAGGCCATATGTCAGATGGTTAAGCCTTCTTAGATCTCTTTTTAGTCATTTTTAGTCTCCAAGCAAACCAAACTCTAATTATAGGAGTCATTTTGCATTTGATGAAATCTCTAAGTTATTGTAGTTGCAAAAACAGCTCCAAGTTGTAACAATATTATAATTATGATATCATTGGCAATGGTCTAATAGTCTAAATTCATTCACTCTTTGCACATTTGTAAAATAGCCAGTTAGGTGCCAGAATTGTTTATGCTCTGCTCTAATCCATCTTCCTCTGTAAATCCAACATTAAAGAAGTCCTGCCAGTTTATACGTATATTATCATCACACAAGTCAGATGAAAAGTGAAATGGAGACAAATGTTACCTCGAAAAAAGCACAAACCTGCCTGTTGTGAACCCTCCATTAATCAATAGATTCATTCTTTAATCAATCTGATCCAAATCCAAATGTATTTATGTATTAAAATTGGATAATACTGTGGATCATGAGTAGAGTTAGCTAGGCCGTTAATCGGCCAGGCCGATACATATCAGCTGGTATTGGCTTATTGCAGATATATCTGCATCATGTACAGCATGTTGGCCAATAAGTACCAATAAATTGCAGCACAGAAATATCAAACTAGGTCTGAGGTCAGTGTCACCATTACTTAGTTTGTCCATTGAGAGCACTGACAGATTGTTTTTTTTGATCGTATAACATCCCATTTAGTTTGTATCTTGGTCACAATTCTAAAAAACAAGACAGATTCTACAGCCATGCCTTGCCTTGCATGTTAAAAAGCCAAAATGAGATGATTTAAGGCATTTTTTGTTGTGTTAACGTGTAAAAACTACAGCAAACTCTACCAGTTAACAAGCCCTTTAAAGTAATTTAAGGACGGACGGACGGACAGACAGACAGGAGGCACACACATTCATAAAGATGTTGGTGCATAATGAAGTTCTCTAATAATTCCTGCACGTGAACTTCTAAAGTAAAGGCAACATATGAAGCAGCTCATCGGTCACACATTACTGTAACTCTGCTTCCACCTGGTGGTCTAAAATGAATACACACTCACTGTCTCACTGTTACCACAGTGACTTCATGTAGGGAGGACTTTGTTATACAAAGAATATATATATATATATATATATATATATATATATATTTATATATTTTTATATATATATATATTTATATATTTATATATATATATATTTATTTATATATATATATATATATATATTTATATATATATATATATTTATATATATATATTTATATATATATATATTTATATATATTTATATATATATATATTTATATATATTTATATATATATTTATATATATATATTTATATTTATATATATATATTTATATATTTATATATATATATTCACAGTCACGCGCCAGTCAATCACAGACATACTTCCTGTCGTGGTATGTCATTTTAAATTTTGGGACAGCAGATGACAACATGATATCATGACAAAGCTATTAATTGTTGATTGTCCCGCTCTCTTTTCCCGTCTCGCGTCCTGTCGTCCGCTCCCGCTGAATATGCTTTAATCACACGTGACTACAGGTGCCGACCTATCCTGCTGGTGGGGTGGAGTCCATCAATTAACAGCTGCAAGTCTCTTCTGTGCTACTTCACCCAGGCCATTGATGCTTTTCAGGTAGGTATGGAAAGTGGCTATTACATTTCAAATGTGCCCATTACTAATTACTCTTAATTTTACCCAATAAAAATGATCCAAGATCCAAATGATTTGCTATGACAGCTGTACTGTGCTGCAAAGAAAAGTGGTCCTTAACATTTTTCTGCAATGTTTTATTTTAACATCTAGGTTTTGTAACAACTCAAGATATCTATCTACTGTTGTTTTTCCCCCCTTTTCCACCTCATTTGATCAACAATGCAGACATTACAGAATACATAGTTGTACAAACGCAAAGCACACCACCAACTTCATTAAATCAGCACTATAATTAAAAAAATACTTAATGTAGTTTATTTCACATGTAGTCCCATTTCAAATAAAGTTGTTCCCTAACCTTTGGCCCCTCTTCCCTTGTACTTACTGGGTACCTTTACCAGGAAAAAGTATTTAAAAATATTTTATTGATACCCTTGTACTAAATAATTACACTTTATTTGGACCACATTAATCTAGACAATGCTTGTTTATTAACCAGCATTTCTGCTCTAACAGATCAGTTCCATTCGAAACTTGAGCACCGCACTTCTCAAATGTTCAACTGTCTTTGTATATGTTATCAGTTCCTCCCACTATTCACCTCTGATCCATGAGTACTGTGCACTGAGCGCGTCAGTGTTTAAAGTTCAGGATGACTTAATTATGCAATTAAATTATTCAATTAAATCTATGAGGGACATAACTATACTTATACAAAATGCAAACTAAATAAATAAACAAATCTGCTGCACACAGTTGCAAATTAAAATGTTTATTTCACAGAATTTTTTTGTGAATCAACGTTTACAAAGAGGAACATATAAGAATAAGAATTATTTTAAAAATTACATTTCTTTTTTCCATGAGGCACAAGAATAAACACTTGAGTTTGTTCTTCAAAGTTATTGGCAACATTTATCACAATGTTCAAACCATTATGAAAGCTTTATAAAGATACTGTATGAAACGTTTCATTTTTTTTGCTTATTGTCATGCATTAATGCTGCTGCTTAATAATAATTTTGTATCTGTTGTATAAGTGATATATGAGGCTGCGTACCGCTCAGACTTTCTCACTGCTGACGACGGGGCTGAAGGGTTTTCCAGAGTCTGCCATGAAAGCCTCAATCTCCTCCACAGTACGAGGGACGCAGGTCAGCAGCTCTATGCCATCAGCTGTCACTGCAATGTCATCTTCAATCCGAACCTGCACACAGTTGTGACACAGTAGTCAGACAAACACGGTAGAGTCAAAGCAGAAGACGTCCGAAGGCAAACGCAGTTCATGTAAATGCACATAAGAATTCATATGTTGAACATGGCAGAAGTTTTTAACTTCACACTACACAGGAGTTTGGTTCCAGAACCAGTGCTCTGCGTAGACATGAGACCAACTATATGGAGCTGGTACCGCTCCACCTCCTGCACCAGCTCTAGTTCCTTTCCCGCCAGTGAGGTGATGTTCCACGTCCCCAGAACCTATGATGTCTATGATGCCAGGGGTCAGCATGCTTAGGTCCCCGCCTTTGCTTGCTGCCTGGCTTGCAGTCCCACCGACCCCGATGCCTATCCCTGCTGGTGGCGACTCCATG
The DNA here is from genome assembly GCF_043641665.1 of Enoplosus armatus. Lineage (NCBI taxonomy): Eukaryota > Metazoa > Chordata > Actinopteri > Centrarchiformes > Enoplosidae > Enoplosus > Enoplosus armatus. Next base: position 24,186,116 of record NC_092180.1, on the reverse strand, counting down.
AGATTGTTTCGGGCCAAGCCCCATGGGTCAAGGCCTGGCCATCAGACACTTGCCGGAGAGCTCCTCGCCCAGGTCTGGCTCCTGTTACCCAGTTTCCCTTTTCCGGGCGAGGTGTCGCAGCTCTGCCTTCGCCTGTTCATTGGGGTTTTGTCAACCGCTCTTAGTCTTGACCCTCCCCATGGACCAATCTGCCTTGGGAAGACCCTACCAGGAGCTATTGCTCCTGACAACACGGTAATACAACATACATTGCAGTCTTTACTTTGCATTACGTGACAGTTTCATGCTTAAAGTGACATTATTTACAGCTTTTAGCCTATTGCAAAACATGAAAGAATAGCAACGTTGTCATTCTGTGGACCAAGTATCAAGTAAGTGTTGTCCTGTGAATTCTCTGGTGAGTTAAGTTCAGCATTAGTGGGCTGCAATCCAACAAACGCAACCAAAGGAAATTGCAGGCAGACTGACCCCTCCAAAGCCGCGGAAGCGTTCCAGCACTTGGTTGTTGATGAAGCAGCTCTGAGCAGGATTGGCCAGGGCCTGGTCCAGCAGGTGGTTGATGAAGTATATGCCGGGCTCCACAGTGAGGACCATCCTCTCCTGCACCAGGCGGCCCATCCGAAGACTCTTCAGTCCAGGCTCATTGATACGCTCCACCCCCTGTACAACAGTGCAGATTGTCAGTTAACTCTGTGGCAACATTTTTGATAAGAGTGTTAAGTTAGAATTTCTTTTATTTTGGATGAAGTATACTGTAGGACAGGGGTATTCAACTAAAATTCAAAGAGGTCCAGTTAGAGAAAATTTCCCCAAGCAAAGGTCCAGAACATCATAATGTCTAACTTGTGTTGTGATTTAGTGTGATATGTATTGAAGTGGTCTAGTAGTTGTATCAATGTCTGCATATAATCAACAACTGACTGTCAAATCAAATAAAGAAAGTACAATTCAAAAACATTTTACTATACAGATATATAATACTGTAGATATGTATAATGTTCTTCTCTCATTAAGTAAAGAAGGGCTGCATTAGAGAGATAATAGAGAAAATAAATAAAATAGCTTTTGAAAAATTGTGCATCTTAAAATAAAGTGCTTAATTTTAGAAAAACAAAATAAAGTGTAGCAGCAGCTTGAGTTCCTCTTTTTCTTTGTTAACTGTTTCGCATCTTGACTTAACAGTCTCAACCAATTTCACAATAAATAATGTGTCTTCTCTCCCTGTATCGTTAACTCATCTTATCATCTGTCACTCGCCTCTCACCTCTCTTGTCTGTCTATTCAGAGTTGCAATGTTTATTGCCTGGAATACACAGATTTGATTGGCTGAGTAGCATCACGTGGGCTGGCTTAACTCGTATGCAATTTGTCTATAAGTTTCCTGATCCGCTGAACCAGCGCCGTAAAGACTAGAAAAGGTTAAAATGGAAGCCCCCCGTCAAAATTTAAAATCCCTTAATTATTGATTATAGGTCCGGGTCCGTATAGGACGGCGTCTGGGCCCGGACTCGGACCGCGGTCCGCCTGTTGGTGACCTATGCTGTAGGATATATGTATGTAATCAGTTCTTCAAAAGGGCAAAATACCTCAGTTTCTCTGGTCCAGTGCTCAAAACATTTCTACTCAGATAAGAAAAATAATTCTGGTGTCAGTCCATTAAGCCATCTCCTGTAGTTACTGAAACTAGCCAACAGTATTGTTTGGCATGTATCTGCAGACTGACTGAGCCCTGTATTCACATTCAGCAAGCCCTGCTGCACAGTGTGCTTCACTTACTGACACCTTCTGCTTGTGAACACTCAGCAGTTCCACTGGAGCTACTGTGGGTTAATGGTCTTCTGTATTTAGTTGTCAGAAGAGCATAACTGTAAAAAATCCTCCACCACAACCTGAAACCGTCTGTGTTCAGAGTTCAGACAACATTTCACTGTCCCCTCCTCCGGAACTTGTTCCTGCCGCTTGGCCTCTTTTTGTTCTGCTCTCACTTCTGCATCGAGGGTCTCTCCATTATTGATGACACATCAACATTGGAGGAACAGGACTGTGTTTTCTTCTTCTGTCTAGAGACTTTGACTGTTATAAACCTAACTGCTGGTTGGCTGTGATGTGAGCAATCTCAGAGTTTAACTTCTCACCTCTGGGTATCCTCCCACATCGTGCACGTCGATGCCCAGCAGGTGTCCCAGGCCGTGGGGCATGAAGATGGAGCCCAGGTGGACCTTGAACATGTCCTCCACACTGCCATTCAAGATGCCGATCTTAACCAGCTCCTCCAGGTGAACCCGGTCAGCCAGGCGGTGCATGTCAGTCCACTTCACACCTTCAACACAAACGGCTTTGTTGATCAAGAAGAGAAGAACCTATTTCTAAGCCTGAAAGCGTCTCAAAATGTAGCTATGAATCTAATCTAATGTTTTTGAATGTATAACAAATGGTGCAATATCTGTATTTCTCTCTTTGCAATACAGTAAAATTCCTTTATCCGTTTCTGTGAATTTGTAAATTGTAAACTATAGTTGTTTTTTTATAATTGTTCTTATAGTTTTTATAACTGTCTATATTGTACTTATGTCTCTTGCACTATCCCATATGCTGCTGTAACAATGCAAATTTCCCTGCTAAGGGATTAAAAAGGATTATCTTCAAACCAGATTGACACGTGTTACATGTGTAGTTAATATTATTATCAAAGAAATATTGTTTGCAAGACCCCAGCAAGCAGTTAACCCTATGCTGGCAGAAGATTCAATTTTAAGGACCTTTCCTCACTTTACTTTTTATAGGTCAGTAAAATGTATTCAACATGTAAACTGATGATAAACAGGTAAAAGATGATAACCTGGTTTGATGGCAGCCATGGCAGCTCGGGAGGATTTGAGGACGGCCTCATAGATGGCCCTCTGGTCGGGAGTGAACTTGCCGTTGGCTGGGAAGGAGCAGGTGATGTCTGAGCTGTAGCAGTAGTACTCGCCACCCATGTCGAACAGACTGCGGGGGACAAAACATCCAAATCGATTCAGTCAAATTTGTTTCCACAATGCTTCTGGTTTGTGTTTTTGAGCCAAAAGTTAAAAACTACTGAAGGCTACTCACCACATGTCTCCCTCCGTAATTGTCTTGTCATTTGGAGCCCCAGCATGGCCGTAGTGGAGAATGGAGGAGTTATTGCCCCTGTTGTTAAACAGTAACACAACATATAGTATAACTATGAATAACTGCTACACTACAAGGTGGTAATTGCATTGCATACAACTTATATAAAGCTACCATGAAAACTAATTTGAATTAAACAATGTTTTTCAATACAACATCAAAGGGGTTCCAATCTTTCAACGTTTCATTTCCTTTTAACTTTTAACTAGAAGACCCAGACACAGTGCCTCTCTGAAGAATCACTGTGATGATCAGGTCAAAATAGCTTGCATCCACTGCCCACTAATCCCACAGGAAGTACTCATTACACATGGCCTTTAATACAAAAGGCCAAAGCATGATTAGCAGCAACGTCTTCATCCATAATGATGCTGCTAGCTGATAGTAACCCTGCAACAAAGAGGAATTTGACGTTGTACTGTTTGAGCAGGCATGGCTTGGTTTGGCCAATAACACAGTCAGGATTCTGCATTGTAAAGTGTTTCTAATATTATAGTTGTTACAGCAATGCTCTGCCTGTGACATGTGAAGACGACTATGTCTTAAGCTTTGAACTGGCAACTTCTTTAACCTCAAAGCTACCTTTCATTCCATTTGACAACATCCTTATTATACCCTGCATGTAATTCATCAATTAAGTAATAATTATGGTAAGTAACTGAGTAAGGCTGTAATTGCGCTTCTCGAGCATGCACAAGTGTCATTTGTATACGTTCACATGCCTTTTTCTTTCATACTTATAAATATATAGTGCGTTTAGTTGTTTGTTTCCGTTGTAAACCCGCCTCCCGACAGGAGTGGAATCAGATTTTGGAGGTGTGCTCGTCAGCTCCTCCGCAAGCCTCTGCGACCTACGCCGTTTACCTGTTTGCATGCGTCTTTGGAGAAGCATAATGTCAGCAACAGTTAAACATTCACTGACAAAGCCTTACGTTCCACAGATGCATGTGTACGAGGTGTGGCGCATCCCTCCTTTATTGTAGCAGTAGTGCTGGAACAGGCTGCAAAGAAAGAAAAAGCACCCGGTAAGAAAAAGGAAAGTAAACAATTTCAGCACAGCAGAGATCACAGAAAACACTAATTAGCTGAAGGACTTCCACTACCCTCTTCCTGACTGCATGCTTTTTAAGAATTCATTCAGCACTCACTCTTTAATCATCACACGGTCAAAGCACACCACACACTTCTCGACAGCATGGCACGAAGTACCAGGAAGCCTGGACTCGTCACCTCACACAGCAAAGGCAAATGAGAATGACTGACAGCTGCTCTGACACAACATTATTTTTACCACAAATAATCCTAATAAAATATACAAACATTTATTGAATTATCAAATGACTCTTTTGGGTTTTGCTCCCAGTATCTTCAGATTGACTTTTAGAAGCTACAAACTGTCACTGTTCTGAATGTAGATGGATTGAATAAACAATTACAGTTACTGCAGTGCCAACATGCACTGAGACATAACATTTCTTTTTGTTCTGGCTTAGTGACTAGGACTCCTTCAATCATCACATACACTGTAGATATAACCATAAAACAGTAGACAGACATTCTACCTCTTGTCACCAAACATGGTTCATACATCTGACATATGACAAAATGCACCGCTTACCTCTCCATTTCATATTCTTTCTGTCCAGGCTTCACATGCTTCATGACCTACAGAGAAAAAGTGTGATTATATGTGATCAGAAAACTTAAAAACTACTGGATAAAACCGTTAGTGACTCTTTTGCAATAGTCCTATTCTGTGTGCACCTGTTGGTGCAGTGACTCAACATGCTCGATCCTCTGTGCATGTCACCCCCTAAGGTCCTCTCTAGCGTGCCATGTAGCACTTTGTAATGTAGTTTCATTGGTACACAAGAGTAAAAACATACCTCTGAAAACATAGTCTAATGATCACACTCGTAACAGGAGGAACACGATATTGAACGCTCATGGTAAGTGATTTCAGAGGACAGATAACATTGAGAGGTTAACTGCTCCTCAAACCCTGAAGAGATTATTCATGGCGACAAAGTGAAATCCTGTGCTGAAGTAAAATAGTGTTACAGCTTATTGGTCAAAGGCTATCTCTGTTAACTGCTGGCCTCCAACCGACGGGACGAAGTTAAAATCGATAGCATTTAAACAGTTTAAAGCCTTAGAGGAGCCTAACAGCTGGGATCCTTTGGGCGAGTTTTAAACTTAATAAGCTGCTTGATACTTTGGGTGTTTGATTTCATTCTGAACTTTTCCCTCTATTCCTCTCTTTTATTGTTTGAAATTTCAAACTATACTCACTTGAGCACCCTTGCTGGTGCTCTGTCTTGCTGAGAAGGATCTTACCATTTTATGGGCTTCACTGGAAATCCTGTTGGTGTAGCGCAGAACCTCCAGCTCCATATCAGTCTTAATGAGACGGCTGCAGACAGAAACAAGAAGTGAGAGAGCCGCTCTCTCATTCTGATCACTGCCAGTTTATCAATGCACAGTACGATGAATGTGAGAATTCATACAACTCTCACATCGAGCAAAATCTGTATTGTGACGGCTGCAATAGAGACTATTTTATATCATCTTTATCATCTTTCTAATACACACGGCTGACCCATGCAGAGAACAAATGTGTGGCAGATGGTCCTCCATCATTCCCAGGATCATTGTATATAAATGAGACCTGTTGTTTCTTGAAATTCCAGTGGGAAACTTTCTCATAATCTACTGTCGCAGAGCTGCTGAACATGTTTCAAACCACAATAAAATGTAACACAGTCTTTGCTTTGAACCTAAGCTTAAAGACCATATTAGAACTGAAGCTTTATGCCTGCTGATCTCACCATTTCTAATTCATTTATGTTATGAAAGCAGTAGCTGCACCTTCGATAGCTAGATACTGGAGAATATTAAGGACTTCTACAATAATAGACACAAATAAATAACACAAGGTAGTCGTAACCAATAGTAACAGTAATGAAAGTAAAAAAAAAGAAAAGAAAAAGAGCCCATTAAAAGGGAGCCATGTGAAACATCAATGAAGTCTTTCTCCCCAGGAGGTGTGCCTGAGAAGCATTCCTCCTTATTTCAGAAAATGTCAATTCATCTGGAGGGTGCAAACTCTAATGCCAAGGACAACCAGGCGAGCACGAAGTCCATTACATCCGTGCCGACTGGCTTCTGATTCTAAGAGGGAAGAAAACAAGCCAAAGGAAAGCTGCACCATTACCTGACTGGGCAGCTGTAATTGCCCGAGTTTGTGAGTTAAACGTAGCAGAATCTACAGAAGAAACTTTTAGGTAATTAAGGGAGAGACTACAGTACAGTCTTTATTCTCATCTTGAGTAGGCTTTCTGAATAATATTATAAAACATATTTCAATGACTTACCATTCCACAATGACTGGGTGTAAAAGAGTGTTGTTCACTTGGAAGCTTATAAAAAAAGAAACAGAAACATTGTAAATAAATGAAGCAGAAAGTTTGATGTCTTCCCTCACATTCTGCATTTGTTCCTCTATGGATGAATGTCTACTACTTCCTGCTGTCAGAGTCCACAACTCAGATGTCACCACACCTGACCAATCATCTTAGAAAGTGTCATTACACTTCTGTCTTTCAGACCTACTATTGCACAACCCACCTCCTCCCCAGCGAGATTCAACTGAAAGTTTCCATTAGCTACCTGCTGGCTTTACTCCACCATCACCAGCGTCTCGACTCCGGGGAGTCCTGTCCTATTTCTATCTTCACATGCACCGACGCTTAATGAAGATGCTTCACATCGGACGAGTCTAATCGCCAAAAATGTTTTCTCTGTTGCTAACCTAAATAAATATTGTTATACACATCCAATTGAACTCTCCTTATTGAAATGCAACGTGATGCAAATGGTTACATCAGCTTTGAAATAAGTATATGAGAGCAGTTAGGGTCAGAGCGTAGGATAGATCAAATGTATGTAGTTAAAAAAAGAACAAAGACCAGTGCTAAGAAAAACAGTAGCACAACCATTAATTGATAACTAACAAGCAAAAGCAAGAACGTTTGCTTAATTCAATTCTAATCAGAATTAGGTTAATCAGCAACAAACTGTATGCATGTGAGTCTGTTGTATCCTTGGTTATAAAAGAAGAAAAAAACAACCAAACAAAGTATAATTATGTTAATGTAAATTGACACCAAATGAACATACCGACTAATTCCCTCAAAGGAGGCTTCACGGCAGATGCTCCCGCTATCTGTGTTCTGTCCTCGCTGCATGGAAAAAAACAAACGAACCCACAATAAGTAAAATGACATCACCACCAAGTGTTTATAAATGTCAATACGGTACATTCAATTGGTTTATTTCCAGGCTGAAATAGGCTTCCATCCCTAAAGTTGGTTCAGTAAGATACGAACACACCACACCTGAAGAATTGGTCTTGTGACCAGCCATCTGATATCAAATAACACTATACACCACTAGCTGTAATCAGGTAGGAATGAGTGATGCACTGTGCTAACTACACTCTACAGAGCAGAGACACAAGCAGCATACCAGCGTTAGGAGCACTGCTGGTCTGAGGTCGGACAGGACATCAACAATCTGCAAGGAAGGAGACAGGGAACAATTAGAGGACTGAGAGACACAGTAGAGCAGCAGATCCAACAAGCACCAGTTTTCTTCTGCTCTCAGGCTGCAGAATAAAGGTCAGTCTGACAGACGCCGCTGTGGCTACGTGGCCTCTCTGGTACTCAGCAGCACACTGAATGACAAACCTCAAGCGACTTTATTACTCCTCTGCCAACAGCTTAAATGTCAGATCCCTGACACTGTGGTGATTATTATTAATACCACTAAAACTGACTTCCTAAAACAATAACTGTGTTGTCTCTGCAAAGCAGAAAAAGCTCTCCCTAACACCTAAAATCTAAATCTAAATTGCAGTTTAATTTTGAGACATTATGCTATAATGCTTAAAAGTTTTAAATGTCGCTGTGAGGATGTCATTCTCAGATAAACAGTGATTCAATAAGTCAATGATTAGCTGCAACAATAACTTCAACCTGTAAAAAAAGGTCGCCTTAACCATTTGATCAGTTACACATGATAAAAAGAAAATATCTGATAGGAGACGTTTGAGTTTTAACGCTTTATGTAAGAATAAGATTCTTTCGTGTATGCAGTAGTTGTAAAACACACTTGTCTGTCAAGTTAAGCCAGATGAAAGAACTTTGCAGAGCAATGAGGATTTTTCTGAAATAACACGAAACTTGGAAAATCAAATGGTAACAAAAACACTTAAAAAATAACAAAACAATAACAAAAAAAACAATAAAATATCATCACAAATCCAAAAATATGGATATCAAGAATACTCTGCCAACAATAAATGATGAAGGTAAACACTGGCCAGGGACTTTAAAAGAATGAAAAACACATTATTCTCCACAAACTGCTGCACTCAAAAACCTAAAGGTGGACTGTTTGCATGTTAATCAGGGCAGTGCTGATGAAAGTGTGTGTGCAACAACACCTCCCACGTCTGAGTGTTTGAAAAACAGAAACCTGCTCAAATATTCATGACCTGGTTCTTATGGAAAAGAAATATTGTTGTCTTTTAGGTTCTTCTGTAGGCAGCAGTCCCAACTGAGTGCTGAACACCAGCAATGATTTCTTTGTCCTACTAGATGACAGTATTAGTCATACAAATGCAGAGACAATTATTACTGGATTCAATGTTTTCTAATATCATACTGCAGTGTTGAGCTGCTATTGTCTCATGGAAGATTTGGCTGTTGATTGAAGTGATAATTGGAATCTTAATTAGGAAATCTAACACCTCAGGCAGGTGTGGACATGTAAAAATACCAGAAGCATCATCAGCAGAATGAGTCATCAAAACATCACAGTGTAAATCTAGATATGAATGTAAAATTGGACGTGACCATTTCAAATGCAAACCTCGAAATGATTTGTTGGCCAGTCAAAGCTGTGATATTATAGTCTGATTGTATTATTTGGATTTGTCAACATGCACGCTTCCAAAATAGCACTGGAGCTGTCAACCCTCCAATATAACTCCCCTGGGAATCTGCAGTCAACACAGATATACATGACTGTTTTCACAAACTCTCAAAATAACATTTTCAGACAGTCTGAACAAGAATGTATGTTTTAGACTAAGCTGTTAAAGTCCCCAATTTTGGTGGTTGACCTCCGTCAGAGGATACAGATGAATTATCAGTATGATGCTCCACTACTGTCCACTGATGTCATGGACTTGCCCCCAGAGCACAAATGCGTGTGCATGCCCCAAACATCCAATCACATGCAAGCACACACAGGCCTCAGAGAGTATCTAAAATGTTCCATGCATGTTCATTTCTATTTTAATCCCTTTGAAAAACACATTGTGTCAAAAGGCTTCAGAATTGATTTTTACTTGATGTTAAGTACTAAATACAAACCTGTTATTAGTTGTACTATCTGGCACCACCAATATAATCTTTTGGCAGGAGGTTCAATGAAATAATGATGCCTTTCACCTTTAAAACAGTCTACGGAGGCACTCATGGCCTTTGCTGTAACTTCATGGCTCAGTGACTGAACATCAAGGTTCAGTTACTGCACAGAAAAAAGGTCTCACACACACACACACACACACACACACACACACACACAGAGGCTGTTAAGTCCAGCACCAACAAAGACAGACTTACATCACAGGCGTAATGCACCTCATCAACAACATACTTCCCCTTGAAGTGCTCTTTAGGAAAAATCCTGTCAACAGATGCAAAACACACAAGAGGTAAAGTCAAGAACAGTCGACAGTCGACCAGACTTAGATCTCTGAAAACACAACAGAGGGGTTAGACACTAGCAGAACTGAAGTATTCAGGACAAAGATCAGAGGGAGAAAGCAAAACTAATGAAGAAGCCAGCACATTCAAGTGCTGATCAAGCAACTCCTTTTTTTATACGTATATATGTCAGATGACAAAAGTTGCTTTTGGGTTTATAGATCAGGGAAGAGCAAAACATGTGAAAAGAGCCTGCATGTAATTTCCACACACTGTAAATAATAAATAAAAAAACAAATAAATACAACTCATTTGGACAATTTACTCTTCATACACATGTGCAGCGTGTGGACTGGATATCCTGCAGCAGGCTTTGGTATCACTATTGTCAAACATGTCTGAGGTGGCTTGCGTGATGACAAAAATATGAAGTCTTAAATGGTTGTTGGTGGCATTTACAATCAATAAACTAACATACATAAAACCACCTTTATACTGGGTGTAAAAGATGTAACTGTGTAGCACATGACTTTGTCAACCCTTTCTTCAAGTTACAGCTCACAGCTACGGACCAGCTGCTGATGATTGTTGGCCATGTACACAGCTCTTTGAAGATTAGTGTGACTCACTCTCCCATCCAAGTAGCATAGCTCTCAGGCAGTTTGGGAACAAAAAGGATGGATTTCCCAGAGTCCACATCAATGGCTCCATAACAGTCAGCCTCGGTCACTCCAAAAGCCCAGTGGAAGAAAGACTCCTGCACAATTCAGACAATCAGCCAGAGCATTAGTGAGGGAGATTATAATAGTCAGCTAGAAGAAAGCAGGAAGTTAGTCCATGTTGGGCAGATTATTACATGAAAAATATAAGATAATGTCATTGATTAGGCCAGTTACGTTAAGAGAGGTGAACACAGGGGTCAACAACAAAACAAACCTTTCAATGTCAAATCAATCAAATCAATGTGTCCTTTGATTTTTGTTACAAGTCACAAGCTTAGATGGGAGTGTTGGGAAAGACTGAAATCATGAACACAAGTGATTTCTCTGCTGTGGCTGGCCTACATATTTTTGACAGGGTGAGGAGATTAATAGTGCCACAGAAGCTCAGAACTGGACTTGACTTTAGGAGAGGCTGGGTGAGGTTTTTGCGGGACCTCAATAGAATGTCCTCTGGGCGCTTTAGGCGCGGGACATGCTGGAGGAACTTAAACTCACTGCTGGCTTGGGGATCATGGATGGATGGATAAATAAATGCAAGACCTTGCCCCCCACCTCAGCCTTAGTTTTGCACCGATCTGGGAGTCAACTCAAGACTACTTACCTGCCTGAAAAGGAGGTCTGTGTCCGTGCAGTACCTCTGCTTCTGCTCTCCTCCCTGCAGCACCACCACTGACTGCGACACCACTGCGTCTTTGGCTTTCAGCCCTTTGCACAGTCGCCGGCGGTTCTCTGCAAACAGGGCTGCAGACACCCTCAGGGTGTCATTACCCAGCCAGTAGACAGATCTGGAAGGACAGGGAGACAGAAGATAGTAGTAGTGGTTGGAGAGACTGAGCCTAAAATAACATAATTTTGTCAACTCTGTCCCTACCATGATATCTGATATCGTAGTGCTTATTTACAAAAGTATAGAGCAGCTGCAGTGGGAAGAACTTAATTAATGTCTTCTAAATTGTTGAGCTGGAGATGTTGTGGTTTCCACACACACACACACACACACACACACACACACACAGAGCACAAGGAGAGGGGACCTGTCATGTTTTTAGTTGTATCTGGAGGTAATCCTCAGGATTTGGTCAGTACATTTCAGCCTTAAGAGGTGGAGGAACCACATCCCAGCCTGCCCCAGAAAGAGTTAGGACATCGATATAGACAGATAGACATGCGTTTAGCTGATAGTTCTTGGTTATAAATCTTGGTCTCTGGCCTGATGAGATAACAAACACAACATATCTTCATATTCAGCCTGGACTTTACCAAAGGTTAATCCATAACCTCATAGTACTTTATCATTCACTGCTGAGTATACAGGTGTTATTGTGTATCTGTGAGGACGGATCAGCCCCCGTGAGGTGGTAAACTCTGCAATCCAAATACCAAGCCCAGCGATAGCCCAGAAATAAAAACAATACCTTGTGAAATGTATTATGTGCACTTTTTTTTAGGATTGTGTTACTGGTTAAACTGTGTAAATTTCTGAGGGAAGAGTTTCTGGTGTTGTGCTGGATTACATAATGTCATAAAGTGTGTCTGATGTTTGTTCCAATCTCGGGCAGAGACCACAGTATGTCCGCTGATTGCTGACAACTTTATGATTACCACAGCAGCTTCTTGTACGGTTTTATGCAACGATCACAAGAAGTCTTGTCTGGGTTATGTCGTAACCACATGAAAATCAGGCTTGTTCTATTGAGATCCCTTGAGGGTTCTGATCCCCCAAGATAAATCTGAGGTGTCAAAAATGATTAAAGGGATAAGACAGAAAATAACTTATGTTATACAAAATGATTTCCCTAACTTATTTTCTCTAATTTTTGTTATATATTGGATACTTTCACCTCTTCAGACTAAAAATCCTTCAAATAAAACAGTAGGCACCTCTGTGATGGGGGGGTCACAGTTAACATTGCTTCATTCTAAAGTGCCCCAAAACAAAATGGTTGGAAACTAAATGCATTTACTGTAGAAATTATTTGTCTTTCACATTAAGGAAAACTTGGAAGAAAGCTAAATTTATGAGGTTCACGTTTTTACTGAAGGCAGCTGAAAGTGTGCCATCTCCCCCGTTATGGAAATGTGTTCCGTCTTATTTATTATAGAGACAATGATTCATGTAACACATCTCTTCTCTACATCCTTACGAAACTAAACTTGTAAACATTTAGGTGTTAGTTACACAGCTTGACAGAGACAGTGTTGCATATACGTGGCAACTGCTTTATTGTCAGACGAGCTCGCGAGTTTCGCGAGGGAACATCTTGAGGTGGACTGGAAGTAAAAGCTAACGCGACTCTATTAATTATCGGACCACAAATAAATAAATACATAGTCTCGTCAGTCAGAGGGCTGTCAAAAAGACAGAAAACTCAACTCACCGAGGTGCCGCAGCCATGTTGACGTGCAGGTCCAAACTGTCACGTGCTGACAGGAGTCACGTGAGTATGGCACGTCTCTGGCGCAAATCAGCTGACGCAGCATTGTGCTGCGTTCAGGTCTTTAGGAAATACCATCTTCGACAGTGAAGTTGCATTGAGAGGATCATATGATGATATTTTTCCAACCTCGGCTGTCGTTTACAAAGTGCTGCAGTCAATAAGAGAAAACACCATCACACAAATTAAAACACGAAAAGTTAATTGCTAAAAAGAAGAAAGAAAACAATGCTGGCACATCGGCTACTACTGAAAATACTGCTGCTGTACTGCCCCTAAATGTCACATTATTGCACTATAGTTGCCAATGATATAAAACTGGTGGTGGATTTCATCCTTACAATACAATACAATGCAATAAGGGGGCAGCAAGTACACACAATTCTGTGATTTAATTATTATAGAAAAATACAAACAACAATAACAAATGTTGCAAACAGGTGCAGAGAAGAATACAGAAGCTACCCCCAACATGTTTTTGCAATAGGATGCATACAGTTTATGTCTTTTTGCCACATTAATCAATTTTCGAGTACCTTGAGTTCCATGTATGGCTACAATTAGGCAAAGTCAAGTCCACTGAGGGCTACAATGACTTAATATGTACATATTGGAGCTGTTGATTAGATAAATGTAGCTAAAACAACCATTTCAAAGTTTTTTTTTTTATATAAAAGGGCTGTAATTATAAGTAGTTATACTATACATATACACATGCAGATATCGTCCAGCTCTCAGCTCCCTGTTTGTTTCATTATCATTCAAGCTACATCTGCTGAACATGTTCGGGGTTTTTTTTGGTTTTTTTTAATTGAAAAGAGGAAGAGCACAATTAAGACACCTGACCTTGTAGAGTCACACTGGAGATCTCCTTTTGGTTCTTTTTTTGTCATGTGCTGAGGAAGTGAAACTATCCATGGCCATGAATATCAATGAGCTCACATTAAGAACATTAGAACCTGTTCTATAATCTACAGGGAACTCACAATGTGTTTATACTTTCACATGCATACATGGCGAGATGCTTGTATTTAATTATTTAGTCATACATTGGTTTCTGGTGCTTAGCCAGTGAGTTTTTCAAACAAGACAGCTAGCTTTATAACTAGTGTTTTTACATGTTAGAAATGGACTAAAGTAATCTTTTATCAAGTGCCCAGTGGTTAAGAAACTCACTAAACACATAAGGCAGCCTTCAATTCAACTATGAAACACTAGAGAATATGACTCTATTAGTTTTTCCTGGACAGCTGTGACTGTTGTGAATAACTTCTGGCTTTTTCGTGCCTTTAAAACTACACACTCAGTTATGTACATTTCCATTCCAGCCAGTAAGGCAGAGATACTCAGTTACTACACGGGAGATTGTGCTCATGTTCAAACCTTAATATTCCCAAAAGAAAGTGAGATGTGAGACCTTCAGAAGCACACATAAACATCTTTGTAAAGGCACAGTATACTGTCTCTTTTGATTTAATTCTGCAATGGTGCTTATACAGTAAAAACAGTAGGGGGAGATGCAACTCTCTTTTCTCACAATACAGGTAGAGTTTGAGAAATAATTCATTATTATGAGTGACTGCAGATACATGATGCAGGTAACAATGTGTCATAAGGCATAGATGACAGACTGTCAGGAGGGTTGGCACACTGACAATGAAACATGCGCAGCTCTCACTAGGATGACAGGCAGATGTGTATGGAAACAAAATATATTTTGACACCTATCTGTTTTTCTGGAGACACAAAGTTTTTAATAGTTTCATAAACACCCGGTGGATGGACGTTATCTTTAATGCTTATTTTAACCTTAATGGAGATGGATGTGGAATTTACCAAAAACTGCTGGAAGAAATCTAAGTAGCTAGTCAATAAGAATAAGAGTATAAAGTATTTGGTTGTCATTTGTCCATGCCTAAACTCTTTTAAAGCGTGCGCTCGTTATCTGGACTTAATATTTTGCTGAAAAATGAACACGGACTACTTATTTAGATTTCCAGATATTATTAATAACACTCCTAACCTTTCCACCACCCTTTCTGCCAGTGTGGTCTCAGTTAAATGAGGCCATTGCTCTCAGTAAGTTGTGCCTAATTTGAACTAGAGGCAGTTTTACCCAGTACTCATTATATTCGTGTGCATACATTGGCCACTTTTGAAAAGGCCAAAGTACAATCCAATTATAATCATCCTTGTTTTTCTTGCAAAATAAAATAACTTCACGGAAAAGTCAGATTAGTTCATGCTCAAATCAATGGCTTGATTCACAGTCCTGCCTGACGCCACAGGAATATATCCTCATGTTACAGACTCATAATGTTGTTGTTCCCCCTCAGTGGCCTCCTGGCAGAGAGGAGGTGTTTCTGCTGGAAGTACAAAGCAAGACTCTGGGACACCAGGCGTCAAGCCACCACTGTCACTGTAGACTGAGTGCCAATTCCCCTGCATCCTAAATTTTATCTCTGGTGCCAGCTGTAAGTTGTGCTGATACAGTTGAACTGCTCGGCTTTCAACTCTTGACTTTACTCCTTGCGGGCGTTGGACATTTGCAATGGAAGGAGGAGCGTCTTCAAAGACACTAGGACAACAAAAAGGGGCAAAAATAAATGTATGTGTAAGCCAGCAAGAAAGTAGGGTGGCTGGGGACACACACTAGCATAACATTTCTGGTGAAAGATATCAAAAGAGTGGTTTTATTACTTTCTAGCCATCAACAGTGATGGCTAGAAAGTTACTGGTTTGTCTGCAAGGCTTCCTTCCTGGTCCCTCAGTGACTGCTTTCCTTGAGCAAGGCACTTAACCCTTAACAAGACAGAGCTTGTTGAAGGTAGCACCCAGATGTAGAAGTGTATACATCCCTTCTTCAGTCCTCAGATCATTTCTAAAAAAATAAGTTTGCATTCAGCATTGAATCCACAGAGTAATTGGGCAAGATACTGTGTATTTCAGTGAATGTAGAGTCAGAATATTGATGCTTCCCTGTTGCCCACAGGAAGGAGAGTATCACTGGAACACAGTAGCAGGAGGAAGAGCAGTTTTCACCACCCTGTGAAGACTGAGACAAAAGCAGTGTATTAAGCTGTGTTTTGGCAAAATAAGACCATCAGCATGTGGATGGAAAACAAAGGTGTGGATTTTAATGCAGGGGTGACTTGACTTTTGATCTATTTCAATTCCTTGTCATTACCGGAATCCATCCGAGCTGCAGACCTTTTACACTCACTTTTTCAATCCGACAGGGGATGAGAGTTTCATGCTCAGATCACTTTAAGTTTCCCCCAGAAACAGACCCACTCCCTCTCCTACAAAAATGCTTCAGTCAGTTAGGCAGAGAGTGGAGTGTGGCAAGAAGCACTATTGACTCAGATTATTTACTCTCTTCAGATGTCCAGAAGAGGGTTTAATTAAAACACAAAAAGCTGCCTGAAGGCAGATGGATTCTGAAGAGTGCGTTCTTACTGTAATACCTTCTGGTGAACGTGTCTGTGACAGAAGTGGGTAATTGTGAATCAAACCACCATATAAACAAAAATTTAATTATTCAAATATATTTAATTCCTTCAAAACCTTATTGTTTTCATATTTCTGACTGAGCCTGATCTGGCAGCTCCCCTCCAACCCTAGTCTTAACCTGAGGTCACTTGCATAAAATGTATATGAATTGAATACATTTAAATATGGGATGAGGGTATTAAGATTATGGATGTTTAGATGATTGAAAAGTGAAAGTGAAGAAGTTTCAAAGAAGGAAAATTCCTTCACAAGGGTGAGGTGGGATTACCAGCCATTGTACACTACATAACAAAATTAGTTATCAAACTGAGTAATAGTAAACTGAGCATGGGCGAGAATGGTTCACAACAAAGCTATAAGTCTTACTCAAGACTTAGTCTCTCTTCTGTGTAACCAATGTGCCTTGAGCAAGTTTCATTTATTTATTCATACATTTAGTCAAACTCCCAATCTCTCAGTTTTAGGTAGTGCATGACCCTCAGCCAATTGGAAATATAAATTGCTAGGCAGGAGGCACTGTTTTCCCCCCAAGCTGCTGGATAACAGTGTAAAGCTTTTCTTGTACCGGAGAGCTCAGGTGTGAAGGCAAGCAAGAATATGAATGTGAATGAGAGGAGTGCTGAAAAAGAAACGGATACATAAACAAATCTTCTTGAAATTTAAAATAGCTTGTGGGCACAACTACACCACTCTGACGTCAAATAAATATATAAAAATGCTTTTGTTAATTAAATTAACATATAACTTCATCAGATGTAAAATTAGGAGATTTCGCTCAGCCTGTAGGAAGTGAACTCCTGGCAGAAGAAAAAGACCATTTGAGATTACATGAAATTTGGTCTAAGGTGAGAAACAGGACACACTTTAAACTCTGTGTCTATGATGACAGCAGTCAAAGATCAGAGAAAATGCTAATCACCTCAGAGCGATCTTCATCTTCTGAAGCAGTCTCTTCCTTCCTTACCCCTCCTCTCCTGGTCTGCAGCTTTAGATGTTACAAAGTGTTCCCTAATCATCACACAAGCAGGCACATCAAACACTTCTGCTGTTCTGACCAGTCGAAATTAGTATCAGTATGTCTTCTACATCATGTGAATTAAATGAGTGATATAAACTGTCCCTTTGCATTGTATTGTCTGGTCCTGTGTGTTAGCATGACCTTGGAATTCTTCCACCAATTTAAGACAAAAATCTGTTTTTATTACATTTGTCATTTGAAGTCATTCTGATAGTAATCTACAAAACTGCCCAGTGACAAAGCAAGGGAAGATATGAATGTGGGTTTACAACAGGAGGCATAGCGGGTTGTAGGTCAAGGCTAATTATTAAGATTAATCCTTCTGATAAGCCTGTTGATACAGCATGAACAGCTTCATTGTTCACTGATTTCAGAACAAGAATTGGCCCCACACAGCAGGAACAAGAACACTGTTGATTTGAAAATTGTGCTATTTAATGCCTAGAACTCACATCGCTCATCACTATCTGAGCAACCACACAAAGGGCTGAGTTAACAGAAGAATGGAAATTGGAGCTCAGTAGGGGGTCTGTTTGAGGTAGAGTTACGCTGATTAGTAGCTCCTGAAGCAGATGAGTAGTAGGCTAATTACTGCAACACCCTCCACTCCAGTAAGAAATGAAACCATAGTTGTTTTGACAAACACAGATATCTGAGAACAGCACAGGGAAAATCACACCCACGGTGAAGTGGGTGTAGCTTCGCGTAAATTTGGTATGGTGCATATTTCATGCTTCCTGATCTACCGACTTTCTTGCTGTTACTATTTGTTTTCTGCATTTCACTCTGGGACCACATTGTCCTTTTAGATCATCTTGAGCACTCTTTTGGTCTCAACAGTATGGTTTCGCTGTCTTGTTAGATGTGGTGTCCCACAGGGGTCAGTGTTTGGACCACTTGGGTTTTGTGTGAATATACAGTACTGTCTCCTGGTCAGAAAATATGGATAAATATGTTTATACTAATAACAGTCAAAATCACCTTTTTGATGTAGTTGACTGAAATGTATTGCATAGGATCATTTATTGATGAGACTGCTTTTTCTAAACCAATGCACAGTGTCTGTAGGATGGGAAACGTTATTGTAACCACATAGCTAAATCAATCTTGCTTTGACAGGTGTGATTGATCTATTGAGGCCACATGTACACTGCTACTGCTCCAAGGTCAGTGTACTTAATCTTAATGCACCTCTATGGACTATTCACTCACGTATTGTATGTCTAGATTGCATGACAAAACCCTTACAAATGGGTTTACATGTTTTTTCACAACACACAATTTGTTTAGACATTTCTAATAATTTATTACTACCCGTGAGGTGACCTTGGGGATTGGCAGCTGGAATACATGCACACGGACAAAAGCAAGTGTTTATTGAAATATAAAAATCAATACTTAGCCTACTTAGTGTTGTATTTGGCAAAAACAGTGAGCTGTCATCTTTACTTTACTACAAGACTTATATCCTTCAAAGTTTGACAGTCACTTTTGGCACAAGTATGATGTACCTATTCCTTTCCATCTGCCGAGATGCCAGAGCGAGAGATGAATGGTCCAGTAGAGTCTGCTCTGCTTGTTTCCATCTTGTTAATATGCCTCTGAGAGGCCCGCTGTAGTCAGGAGACTCACTAGAGGCTGATCTGCAGAGAGCTGAACAAGATAAACATGGCTGTAGGAGGCAGTGGAGACCTTCAGAGCTGCGTAAATAACCTTGTACAGTGCAGAGAACAAGTTGTTCTACTCTGCTCTTTCTGCACAGAGGGAACTAGTTAGAGCTGCCTTAAGCTGCAAGTCAACAAGGAATCTAATATGAGCCAATCAAGTTCCAATGGCTGACTTTTTAGAAAACACTTGCCAACTTAAGGATCCATCTGACCATCTGACCAAAAGTTTCATTGCTGTTTGAACCCTGGTTTGGTTACTTTGGCTGTTTTATGCTGGACAGACAGCTAATAATTGGCTTATGTGAAGTTGTGGTTGAGAGCGGCTGCCAACAATTCCCAGCGAACCAGCATGTGTATTTTATTGAACCAAGATAGTGAGCTGGAAGTGGCTGAACGCTGCATAGAGGTGCAGACTGGATTAGTGCTTCTCAGTTGGATCAGCAGCCAGCTCTTGTCCGGCCTCTTGCTTGGTCACTCTCTCTTTTTCTCTTCTTAGCTTCCACCTTCAATGTCCTCTTTGGTCTCTTCGCCTCTGATATGATGTCCGTACTGAGAATCCCGAGCTAGAGCCATGTGTGACATAGTGCAGCTAAGCATTACGCACTTCTCGCTGGAGATTGTGCCTGTTCAACCAAGTTACATAGTGCAGGAACAGGCGTAGACTGGGAATGAAAGAGGCACCATTCTCCATATTACAAGTCAGTGTACCATCTAAATGATATTGAAGCTGTTATTTTAAAGTAAAACACTTTACTTTTTGTTGCTTTAATGCATTGGAAAATTGATTGCATTGGGAAGCAGGTTTCACACCTGCAAGGTGGCCGGTACCAAAGGTATGTATGACTGATCTTTTTCCACTTGGGTCCCTGTGCTGTGGTTCGGCTTTTTCAAAGAGTTTAATATAGTTAAATCACTAGGCTTTAACATGATCTCTTACATCCTGTTTTATAAACCTGCTTTCTGTGGCAACTCTTAGACCCCGCATCAGTATTACTCTACTCTTAACTGAAGCAATGCCCTCATTAGATTTTAGCACGTCCGTCTAAAACCTGGGTGAAGCAACCTTCAAGGCAAAGCAAGTTTTACTTCTGACAGAGGCTCTTGATAAAGTGTGTCATTTAATGCATTTCATGCACTTCACGATTTACACCCTGTGCAATGTTCAGCATCAATGCAGGAAGTCTGGACGTTGTGATGGTGGATGGGTGTGTAGTGCATGGACCTATAATTAACATCTTGTAGCCTTTTTATGAACTGTAAGCACAATCTTTCCCTAACCTTAAACATGCCATAACTGCCATGTGCAAGGAACTAAAGACATGTTGGCAATGGACATAAAGAAACATTGCCATCAAGGCTTTCAAATCAGTTTACTCATGTAAAAAGAATTGTTTGTTATCCTTCACACTTGTCAACTGCCCTGTACAACCACAGTCACAAGGAGGCTTCTGTAGTTACAATGAAGCAGCTGAAAGTTAAGTACTTAAATCAAGTTGTTTAGAGAGGGACTGTTGTTTTTTCAGTATAGTTGATAAAATGCCCTCAGATTTTCACACTAACCTCCAACGGATTACAGTAGTAATTACAGCAGGTTAGTGGATTTAAACTGGACCACTTAGTCACACTTCTAGATCCGGCTCCTGCCACACATATTTGACATGTTGAGATTAATACTTTTCATGGCAACTAGGACGTGCACTATATGTCATATAATACCACTGTGTTGAAAACCCTATAAACTAGTATCAGTGTTAACCGCAGCGTGGAGAAGGGTATAAAAATGCAGGGGACTGATGGAAGTAACTTGTGTAACATGTTATTCACAAATTTAAAAAATATGAAGTTACATCTATTTATATTAATTAGTGTTCTTGTTACTGATTTTTCATAGTTCCTATCCCCTAATTACTGTTAATAAATCAGGGAGTGGAAACCTACCATACCTGAATGCAGCATCTTATATTTATGAGCACTGTTACAAGAGACAATATGGGAACACAAAAGGTAGTCCTTTGGGAAAACTGCATATTTCCAGTGAGAAGCTTTTAGTTCAATAGCATGGATTATTTGAGCTGAATGTAAAATAGCGGTAACTGAAAGCAGAATGCATTATGAGACATTTGCTGCTGTTTGAGAAGGGAATAAATACAGCAGGATGATGCTCATATTCTTTACATCCTCAGCATGTAAATTCACACCAGAGGGTCTTCAGGGTAAACTCCAGCCTTGACCCTCACACATGTAAACACTGTGTTAGAGCAAAATAATTAGCTCAAACAGCTAAACTAAATTTCCCTGTCGGTTGCAAGAACTGGCATACATTACACCATTCTGTAACTGACTTAAGAAAGGTGATGACTGTGGTTGCACCCAGATGCCAATGTGGGTACGTGAGAATACAGTAACAGCTAGGACACTGTGTGTGTGTGTGTGTGTGTGTGTGTGTGTGTGTGTGTGTGTGTGTGTGTGTGTGTGTACATGCTTAGTGAAGTGTGCTTAAAGCAAGGCTCATAAAGTAATAAAACCTTTTTTTGATGCTGTTTAGTTCGCCAAATGTACTTTAAATAAAACAAGAGGAATAAAAGTATGACAGATGGTGGGGAAAAGGGATCAGGTTAGTGTGGGCAGAGCTAAATCCAGATTAAAGGCTGCTCTCCCGGCAGGTTAAGCAACAGTCACATCCATAACCCAGGACAGCTGTTTATGATTGAAGAGGATTAGGGACAGCACACATATTTCATCAGGACTTATCCTCGTCAAATTCCAAAACTGGATTTCTCTAAAACCTCTCCCTTTAGCTGCTAAATTATTTCAATTATTATGCAACTTCTTTGCAGTGGCGGTCAGCTGTGCCAGTGTCCCAGGCGTTCAGCAGATCAGTCATTGTTACCCTCAAACGTCCTTCAGGTTTAACAGTGCAGGAGCAGGAAGAGTGGAAATCATCCGTTTTCATTTCAGAGTGACACAAAGGCTTCTCATAGACGTACAGTCAATCAAAATCAACATACAAGGACTTAAAGAGGAGCTATAGAACCAACCAACCTATGTGACCCAGAGTCTGTTGTGGACTTGCTGCAGTGTAAAGACCCTTTCATTGTACTCCGAGTTTTTTACATTTCATTTGGCCAAGAGAGACAACCACATGTTCAATAGCACCATGGCACACTGAATAATGGTGGTTTATACTCGTCAAAATGAAATATTAAAGAGAAAAATAAAATAAAGAACATTTCTTTATATTGAAATGTATTTGTGTCATTTTCCTTTCCTTTTTCCACTCCTTTTGAAATGCAATATTCATTTTTGTTTTGCCAGTTCCATGAAAATGCAGAGATGGGGCCATGTATGCCATTGGTAAAAGCAGCCACGGTTGGCCAGAGATGGGTGTGGTGCAGAGACTCCTCACAGTATGTCTTGGCGCAGTGTGAACTACACTTGCAGAGTGTTTCCTTCCAACTCCTGCTTTAATGTTATTACTCTTCAGTTCTTCTAACTGCTACATTGGAGCTGTTTTCTGATTTGCTCTCCTTTGCTGTGCTTCGTGAAAGCTGTGCTGAAGTCACAACACAACACAATGCAAGCACAAGTGACAGAATGTGCAAATCTTTATTTAGATTTAATAGAATAACCTGTTAGCTTAGAGTGGCTGATTAAACACTTCAGTGTATGTCATATACCTGCAGCTGTTATACAGTAAAAGCATTGTACCCACACCTACCTGCCTCATGCCATCTGTCCCATTGTTCGTGTAAGACCCACAACGCCCTCGTTTGGCCTGCCTGTTCCCTGTAGTTGATACATATTACTTGCCAAACCATATTACAGTCATTCGTAACAGTTTTGGAGGGACTGACAATCAAAGTTGTCCTGCCTCCATATATATACTGCATACACATATATACATATATATATATATATATATATATATATATATATATCAACTGCAGCTCCTGTGTTGGTTTCATCAGACTGGAAAGGCCAGGTGTTCTGTCTGAAAGAGCAACAAGGGCGAACAGCTCCATGAGTCCTTGAGCAGCACATGAGCAAACACACACACACAGACACAGACACAGACACAGACACAGACACACACAGACACACACACACACAGACACAGACACACAGACACACACGCACACACACAGACACACACACACACACACACACACACACACACACACAGACACAGACACACACACACACACACACACACACACACACAGACACACACAGACACACACACAGCAAGTCTTTCTCTTCTGTTCTCTCTGTCTCTCTCGTCCTTCCCCTTTCTCTCCTTGTGAATTTTAAAATTAAGAAACTGGAGGCCACCAGGACTTTAATGTGTGCTTCTCCTTGCTCTACATACAAATATGTAAGCTGTCTGAAGGCCAGTTATGTATCATGGACCAAAAAAAGGGAGAGAATATGATGTTAAAAGAAGCAGTTTTTGTTAATCTCACGTCCTGGTTGGTTTGGTTGAGAAGTTGAACAGCTGTGAGAGTGTATAAGATCAGAGCTTTTGATGTGGCACACTGCAGAGAAAATTATACTCATTTAGATCCATTAACTCTACATAGTGAATGCAGTATCAAAACTAAAATGGAAACTGAAAAAACCTAAGTGGGAAACTCTCCTGGCAGCTTTTTCATTAGGTGGGATATGATTTTCAAACTGTCAAAGTTGGTGAGAGATGGCTAGGTGGGGAAATGCTACAAATGAATTGTGATAGGCCGATTCAAGTACCCATCGAGGTTTTGCATTGTTTTTGTGTTTTGAATATATTGAATATATATCCGTCACTCTAGTCTGTAAATGTGCTAATAAAATACTTTTATTTCTGTAATATTTTAAACACCAGCATCAGGGAAAATGCCCGGAATATAAAATGTATTGTATGTGTAGCTTCTTATATCACAGCGGATGGTCCTGGGTCATAAATACTCATTAGGTGAAGATAGTGAGAGTTGGAGGAGACTGGCAGATTAATGAGAATAAAGGAGCCTGTGTGTGTGCCATTGTAATGAGTTGATAATATGCCTAACCCTGCAGAACAAGCTCGACTGATAGAAACTGTGGAACATAAATGTTATTTACGCTTTGGAGGGGAATGGAGGGTGGAAGTTAATTGCGGATATATTGGGCTTTATATTCACACAGCGATGCCCCCTGTCCTCAGTGGTGTGCTGTGACAACTGGTTATTCATTTAGCTGTGACACTCCATCACCACAAAATAATTGCCTCTCCTGCCAGAGATAATATGAGATTAAAATATTAATATAATTTATCTCGATAATGCATGCAAAAGTTTTTTTTTATCATGATGAAGTGTCCAAGGAAAGATATATTCAGCTCTGCAACCTGCAGCCAAACCAAACCTAGAGGTTTCTCCTGCCAATTGATATATGTAAACACAGGGACACTCAGTGTCAAAATGTGAACAGCATGAAATGTAAACTAGTCGATGCTGAATGTGGAAAGATTTTATTCAAATGGAATAAATTCAAGTGTGCCTAGCACATATCGGCTTACAAAAGGACACGTGCGTGTGCATGCTTAGTGAAGTGTGCTTAAAGCAAAGCTAAAAAACAAACACATCGGCTAACAAAACACTTGGTATTGCATCCATATTGACCATCCTTTGGTCAATCGACAGAAAATGTATCAACTACAATTTTGATAATTGATTATTCATTTAAGTCATTTAAAAAAAGCCAGGAAATGTTCTCATTCCAGCTTCTCAAATATGAAGATGTGTTGCTTTTCTTTGTCTTGCTACAGTAGTAAACCAAACAGCTGTTGTTTGGACAAAACAAGTCAGGGCTCCAGAAATTGTGATTTTTCACATTTTGTTGATTAAACGACTGATCGAGTATTTTGCTGATTAACTTATTATGAAATAATCATTCGTTACAAGCCAACATATGATTTAAAAACATAGTGTATCAGATTAAAATCAAACAAATTAAACACACAAGGCTTTCTTACGTTGATGTAATTTCGCAGTGAACCGAGTCAACAGCTTTGTATGTAAACATGCACTCTAATCTACATTCATCAGTCATGTCAAACGGACTGGGATGTCCAGCAGACATTTTCAGGAAAAGCTCCACTCATAGACCATGATGCAATGGACAGTAGAATATGAAATGCATTTCATTCTCAGCCTCATCCAAATCACACAGGTGACTCTTTCTGTCCTCCTCTGGCATCCTGTGTTTGGCTGTGGAAACTGGACGCCTTCATTCAGTTCCAGAGAGCACAAATAGAGCACAAATACACCTCTGTGCTCTGGTCAGGTTGAGGGTAACATATTGCTCTGGATGGTAAATGTGCTTAATAACACACGTTTATACATGTAAAAATATGAAAGCAGAGAAACCTAAGGCTTTATCCCTGCAGAGCCTTTCTTCTTTACCAGTATTTCTGTTGGTGGGTGAGTACTGCTTATTAAGGATGGAATCATTTAGTACAGGTTCGTATATTATCTTAATTTATTTATTAATGTGACATTCTTATCCAGAATGATTGCAGCAGTGGAAAAACTTGAGTTTATACATCTACAGTACCCAGACAGGAATATGTAGCCTGCACACAAAAAAACATCAATGAAGGGCTGCTCATGAATGCATCTTGCATCATGCATCTACTTTATGTGGGCCAAAAGTATTGGTTGTTTAATGTAACCAAAGATGAAAAAAGCTGAGAACTAAAGGTGGTGTGCGTGATCCTCAAAAGGGTCTTGAATATAAAAAAGAATAATCCTAGAGACCTGCTTTGAGCTACCAGAAGAAACAAAACTAAGAAAGTCTACCTCAACTTTCTCATTCTTTGAACGTAATCATGTTGGATATAGTGTAATTCCATGTTTGAAGATCTTTCTTTCAACAGATTTTTTGCCTTCTATGTTTTTAAAAACCCCAAGTGGTCTTTCTTTGGCGACAGGGACCATCTGGGGGACCAGTGGGAAAGATAATGACTGTGTTGCAGAAACAATTTTTGAACACCATGAAATACAAAAGAAACCGTCTGTCTGCTTTTTTCATTCCTCATTTTAGATTAGGACGCACATTTGTAATCAGATCTAAAAAAGACGCCTGATCTCTTAAATCCTTTCCCCAAATGCTTCAAAGTCAGTGTGTATACAAGTGTACAGTATATACCCTATGGAAAGATCTTATGTAACAGTTTAACAAGGGAATTATGAAGCAGCTAAATGCAATTTGGGGGCATCTCAAAGTGAAAAAGAAAGTCGGAGGAATATACTGTAGTTAATATGAAATGAATGCGGGGGTGGAGACCCTTCAGCAATGCAGCTGAGGACATTATCTACTTCATTAATCCTCACAGACCAGCACACAACACCATGTACTGTATGATTAACATTGCACCAATACTTACCTACCTTACAAGCAAATAGTAGTGGGGTATAGCCTGACAACTGTCATTAATATTCTTTCACACATTGCAAATGTCATTTCACTTTTCCTGACGAGCTACAGTGTTTCTTTTAGGTTTGCAGCAGTCAAAGAGAGTTGAAAATGACTTTGAAACACATCCTCCTCTTCTAACCCTTTTCGGTTGATCACAAAGCTCCTCCAGAGTTTGTTTCTGGAAGGCAGCGCACTCTAAAGTGGATGATAGGGTGTGATCCTGGTAGTTACTGACTAGGAATCAGCAGGGGAGGAAATTCACGAAGCCTATCTTATCTTGCTTTCCACTCGCATCATTACTGAGCTCTATTGCTGATGATACTCATTGCCCAGTAGCGCAATGCCACACTGATCAGCCATTTGCATGCCCTTGCTGGCTGCAAACCTATATAGTAAGTGCCCTGGCATGCCACAAATCAAAAGAAAGCCATGACTTGTTATCTCGTTGCAGCTTTTCCAAGGCCTTTGCTGACTAGCCATATCTCCTAGCTTTGAAGTCGGAGCCACTGGCAATGTCTCAAGCGCTGCTGCCGTCAAGTGAGAGTCTCTTCATTAAATCCTTGAGCTGCTTCTAATTACGGGCTATATCAGGCGGCCCTTGGTGCTGGGCACTGGGGCAGAGAACAATGTGCATGACACAAATGCCAAAAATCACAGGGGAGGCTGGGGACACAAGCCACAGCAGACAAGACAAACCGTCCATATCTCCACTGCGACTCTATTTCAAGTCTGAACTTTGAAACTGCAGCGTCACAGTAACCATTAATGCAGTTCTTGCCATAGATATCAGTTGGCGAAGCAGCAAACGTGAAATAGAAATAAAAACAGATGATATGATACTCAGTATGCATGCTTTAATTGATACAGCACAAATTTTCTTTTTTGTTGGCTGATGTTTCTGAGACTGCCTGCGTGTAAGTTCGCAGATCTGCAGCAAGGGATGGTGGGGTGGATTTCATCTGCATCTTTCAGCCTGAAACTCTCAGTTCCCTTGTCTTCCACACTCCTAGCTGCTCTATTTATAACTTGTAACCATAACAACCGGTCTTTTCTCTCAAACGAAAAAAATCCTGTCACTAGGTGTCTTTGTGCTTCAGATGAAGCGAATGTCATAGTACGCCAAAACTTTCATCACTGTTGTCGAAGCCGACTATACTCTCACAACATGTTAATGGTGGTAACTGCAGCTATTTAGCAGGGATTTACATGATTATCTCATGGAGAGAGCATTCCAGTGAAATCATTTCAATCCCAGGAACAAATCTGGAGCACTTTGTTCCTGCGTGATGAATAAATTGTCAGCACTGAAGGGTGACTGACAGAGATGAATGAGACTTTGAAGAAGAGCATAGGCATTGTTTTCTGAAAAGTTTCGTCTGCTTTGCATCAGTTTATTAGACGGAGAAGAGCTGGCAGATAGTTCCAACGTTTCGCCTCCTCTCGTTGAGCTTTTGATGAAAAGAAAATAGAAAACAAGTTTGATGCGTGTTTGAGAGTCTGATTAACAAACAGGCACCTTGTGGTTTATGGGTGAATGGAGTTTAACACAACACGATTGTTTTATCACTTTTACTTAAGCAGCACAGCTCAGTCACACACACTTGTGTTTCCATCACTTCAGAGGACATTACATTGACATTTGTTAACCCTCACCACTACTTGCCTAACCCTAACCTTAAACCCTAGGTCTTCACCCTAAAATTTGATGATTTACGTTATGGGGATTTGTGTTTTGTCCCCAAAAGAAAGGCGAGTCCCCACAATGTGACTGTGTAAACAGGTTTATGTCCCAACAACATGAGTAATACAAGGCCACACACACACACACATAGACACACATATATACACATATATATACACACACACACACACACACACACACACACACACATAGACACACATATATACACATATATATACACACACACACACACACACACACACACACACACACACACACACACACACACACACACCTTCCATCATGCAGGTTATGTTGAACAGAGTCTGAAATCACTCACAGCCACAGTGTATGCAGCTGGGGAGTAGTCACGCAGAAACACAAAACACCGGCAGTACACCCTCTCAGGAGCCGAGGGTAACAGGCATTTAGCTGACGAAGGGTGAAGCCAGTGTTTGACATCTCGCTGCTCCCACCATCCCAGATCCTTTAGTGAGAACTAATTGCTCCCGTAGGGACCAATCCCGTGGTCACACCTAAATGAACCTGACCTAAGTGCATTGTGGGGTAGGAGTGGGATTGTTTCCACTGTCTAACGTCGCAATCTCCCAGGCAGACAGAGGTATTGATGCTGGTACTGAGAGAGGAAACCAAAACTGTTTATTTGCAACAGCACTGATGGAAAATAAATAAAGAGCGGGTGGGGTGGTGGGGGGGGATTAAAAATGATTATCGAAATCTTATTATTTCTGAATGTGCTCTGACCTTGTTTGTAATGTAATTTGGAGCGCCTTAAAAGATTATGATGAGATGAGTCACATTCTAGTTCTCAAATTAAGGAACAGAGTGGTCTGCAGTGGGGCTGGAGCGAATGTTATGCTGAAAATAATTTCTCAGTCTGTTTCAATGCCAGTACAAGGTTGAACAGATAAAGGCCCAATCTGTCATCCCAAACTTAATGGGACAGGAGAAATATGGAGACGCTGAGCTAAATGCAATGGTGCAACGTCTCAAAAAGAAAGAAAAAGATCTGGTCACCAAACTCTTATCGACAGGATATGAGGCTGAAGGTGCAATCCGATGACATAGGGCACTTCAAATGAGAGATTCACAGATCTGATCCACTGGATCGGTGCTGACACTGATACCAACATGATTAAGTGGATCGGACATTGGCCATGATGTGACTGATCACAGTTTCTTAAACAAAGTCATTGTAAAAATGAAGTGTTTCTGCTGTTAGTTACATACAGTCAGTTACTGAGGGCCGCAGACTCAGCGTTTAGTGCCAGCAATCCCTCATGTTACCTTACATTAAGAATGATTCCAATGAGCTCCACGCAGTGAGGTACACCGTTAAAACATTTGTGACAGAGCACTCTGTATCAGCCAATATGTTGAAGTATCGGGTAATAAAAAGTGGGTTGGGTGCATTCCTACTTGTGTATCCGGAAAAGGTTTGTGTCATAAGACAACTGTAAATACTATAAAATGTATTAGTTTCTCAACACTGAATTTACTGTAAAAATTCACTTATTTTAGCCTATTTTCTGAGCCGTCCACCCAGTAGCGCAGTAGAATCAGTTGTTTCAGCAAGTGCCCTCAAAACGACATGTGTTTACATTCCAGTGACAACGACCTCTAGCTGGAATTATGACTATAGTTCAAAGGAGGAAATCAAGTGACGGTATCAAAGATCAACAAAGTTGGCAGAGGGACCAACATGGGGGACTCCTGTTTCCTGCAGACAGTAAATGCTGGTTTCTTTTTACCATGACCACGATTGTTATTATCACAACCATGATGACGAAGGTCCCCTAACCATGACAAAGTAATGTTAACCCAAACCACAATGTTTCCATAACAATGTACTTATTTTAACCAAAATCATGATCTCTGCCTAACACCTAAATAGTTTTGTGTCTAAGCCTAACCAAACCTTAACCACAGCATTGTCACATCATAAAACTGATTTATTTTGTAAACTTTTTTTTAACATTCGCAATGTATGATGAAACACGTACACACTGTACAATGAAACGTTTTTTCCTTTCTTTTTATCAAAAGCATCAGGGGAACGGTGCAGATGTCTGACGACAGACATTCAGCCTGCCGTCAAGCATAGGGAATAATAGCTCTAATAGTTTTACAGCAGTGTACCCTACCACAGGTGCACACACATAATCAGCTAGTTCAATCACACCATAACCCCCACAGAAAGGGGACGATGTCACTATTCTCCTCCTGCTTTTAAGAGAAGAAAAAGAAGAGAAAAAGTGAAGTGAATGCATACCTCTCTCTTCTTGTTTGAGCGAGGTGATAACTCGCTAACTAACATTGTTGTTGTTGTAAGCTTTTCAAGGACACAGGGTATGTATTTGTGGAGAAGCTGAACTGGGGGAGTGTAGCTGAGACATCTGCTTTCTCCGGTGATCTAAGAGCTTGTTGTTTGCTTGCTGCAGGTTAATAATCTCCACTTTCAATTGTATCGGCTTAAAATGGAGCAGCTTCCAAAAATCTCCCTTTTCCTTTTCATTTCATTTCGTTCCTCTCAATGCTCTAAGAATCGCTACAGCAATAAGCACAGGAGGGTACACAAACAGGATTACTTAGTGCGGGCATGTCGAAAATCAATTCAATACTGTTTCAGTTGTAGGAGCCAGCAAACGTGATTTATTTTCTCTGAGAGCCATGCATACTGTACATAAGCCTTCAAAAAACATTTAGCCAATTGTACAGCTGAAATATCCCTCCATGTAACATGTGGTAAGTGTGTCAACTTATGGTAAGCACATGCACATAAATCTGAGTTGTAGAGGGTATATCAAGGTGTTATCTTTTTTTTTACAATAAGGCCACAGGCCTCTGAAACTTTATGATGCTTTATGCAACACAAAACATCCTCAAAAACCAATAATCAGTTCACAGTAATTCCAGATTTCTCCAAACTATTTGACACACAAATAGTGTATAATTGAACTGATATATATTTGGGATAGTACATTTGTTTTGGATAATATTCTGCCCATAAATTGGTGCATGTCATGTGTTTACACTGTGTGGGAAAAGCTCATATCCCTGCTAAGAGAAACCCAAATAAGTCACCTGGGATATGACGATATTAGCTGGGTTACTGAAGCATGTTCCACTATATGCCAGCGGTTTTGCAAACAGAGAAAGTGCAGTTTCCATAGTAATAACCTGATCGAACCAGTGCTGTTTATTCATTTTGTAGCTGCACAAAGAAGCACAAAACACACGGAGAATTGTGTGGTGTTGTCTGGCTTTAAGAGTCATCATGAATATGACACTGCTGTGCTGCTCACAATGCCACACCCTGATCTGTTAATCTGCACAATGTGTTAGACCCCAGCACTTACTGCAGGGATAAAGGAATGATAAGCGTCCATCAATGTCTTTGAAATTTTGAAATGCTCAATTGAATCCCCTTCCCAATGTAGTCAGTACAAGAAAGGACATGCATAAACATTTAAAATAGTGTTTAAATATAAGGAAGAAAGCTCATTTTTTTTTCCATTGCCCATAGTTACTCATGTATTTGATGGTTTTCCATATCTGATATAGCCAAAGACATTATTAGGTACCGAACGTGTAAAACACAACTAATCCAACAGTTTTTGGGACTACATATACCAAAAATACATCAAATCAACAGCAGCGATGACGACACGTGTGCTGTTTTCACATAAATCACTAAAAAGTAAAAAATCTTCCATATGTTTCCATATGTTGCTACTTCGCTTTGGAGCTTTGGAACATTCAAAGTTCAGATGACACACGAGACTTGGACCTATACTGGTGCTTTTTGAGGTGTTGAGCTGTTTCAGTGTGATGTTCTGTGTCAGCCACCGTCGGCTGTCAGAGTTCACAGCGAGACTTCAGAGGAATCATGTTCTCTCTCTAGGACAATTATGAAAGGAAAAAGACAAAACTCATTCTCCGCATGCAACCATAAATAAGAGTTTATTTTTACAACTCATTCAGCCACTTATATATATTTTTGTTTTGTTAATAGCATAAAGGGAACACAACTAGCATTTCGTTGTACAACCCTGTGCTGTACAATGATAAATAAATGAACCTTGTAACTTGAAAGAAGAAAGTTTTCAGCAAAACTGCCAAAGGTAACAAGCTTTTTCAACCTTTTACTGACGACGCTAACATTAGAAGCAAGAAGCTGCTGCTTACGCAAGCACTAATGTTAGCACAGTGAAGAGGATCGCCAGCCCAGGTAGTTCAAGCGATGCTGCTGCTACATGCATCCATCACTGTTGTGATTACTCTGGACACAACAATACAGCAACAGCTCAAGTTTCCCTTCATATGTTCCCCACCCACTAAAACTGAGTTGACTAGGGAGAGAAAGCGAGACAAACTCAACCAATGTAAATAAATAAAATGCTTTCAAGGGAGAGGGAGAGAAAAAGAGAAAAGGTTAACATTTTGTTGTGTTTTTTTTTTTACAGATGTAATTCCAGATGTGTGGGTCATTGCTGTGTGAAGTCTGGTGAAGAGAAGAAGTTACAATTAGGTTTTCTTAGACAAATAAGGATTGAAAAAGGGGGAGAACAAGGGATGTGGAGGAGCCCATGCCTGTTGCCTTTGGCCCCAATTTGACTAAATCCGCACCTGAATGCACTACAAGCTTCACCACGCAGACAGCTGCTCTCCATGTTACTGCCCCAGTCTCAGGAGGGGGAGCAGTGACACAACAGTTGTACATGGCCAGCCAGAAACTTAAACACAGACATACTTAAACTTAAATGTAAAGAAGTGATGCCAATGGTTTTCCATGGCTTCCATGATGCACTGGAACATGATCGACTCTCTCTCCGACTTCAGCGTGACATCCACACCAAACACAAACACAAAATGCTCTCTTGTTCTTAACATGTTTTCTTGGCATTCCTAGCTGGTGACATTTATTACGGATGTGCCAGAACGGTATCACTGACACTGACCTTTTTAAGAGGATCAGGTGATGCCAGGTGTGACTGATCCACAGTTTCTTTTTCAGAGTCATTATAAAATTCTGTGTTTCTGCAGTCAGTTACATTCATTAAGTCGACCACTGACTAAGTATTTAGCACCACAGCATCCCTGGACTCATCCTCTGTACTTCTGCCTGCCCAGTCTGTAAGAATAATATTTACCTTGCAGGTGAAATTCTAGTCTGATTCTACAAAAAACATTACTTTGAATGTGCTGCCAAATGGTGGTTGAGTTTGGTGGATGGGACTGAGCCACAAAGTAAATGTAAAATGTTGCAATACAATTATTTGGGGTAAATATGTTTTATTTAAATGATATTCAGCTGTGGATATCTTCCTAAAACAGCATAAATTACTTATCATTAAAATGTTTCCTCCTCCTTATTCTATAGTGACAGAGTTCACCTCAGAGTAATTATTAAAATCCATTTATTTCTTAATTTACACACCCACATACATTTGACATGTTAAGTTAACTATGGTTGTTCCACATTTTGGTCATTAGAGGGCACTCCCAACACTGTATAGAGCCCCAGAAGTGTGGTAGTGAGTGTCCAGCCAACTCTGTCGTCATACCTGTGGCAGCAGCCTTTTGCTCCTGGAACAGATAAGCTTATGTGATCTCACCAACCTTACACACTACCTGGGCAGCATATCATAACACAGCGCACATTCACACTGCACATCTGGAAAGAAACAATGAAACTCGCCTTTAAAGGATGACTGTGAAACTGGACATTGGATTAATAGAAGACTGAAGTGTGGACTACAGTGAAGCTGTGGGACTGAATAAGGACTCATATTACTGTACTGAGGGGGTTATTGTTGTTGAAGAAGTTTAATCCTGTCATCAAATGATCATTTTGACAGGGTCATAACCCCATGTAGGTTCATTCAGATACCACAATGTGCTGTACACAGCGTTGGTGCTGAGTCCTGTCAAGACAAGGCGTAACAGCTTGTTCCAAGCAGTGTGGACTCAAAAGCAAGAGCTCCAGCAGGTGAAGTTAAAAAGGCATGTCAAGCAGAGATGGAAATGATAATTCATGCTTTTATCTCGTCCCATCTTGACTATTGTAATGCCCTCTTCACCTGCCTCAGCAAAACATCCCATTTTCATTGACTCCATATCTAATTCATAATCCAATTCAAGGTTCTTGTAATCACTTATAAAGCTCTGCATGGTCATGCACCTGCCTACATTAGAGATCTACTGCAGCCCTGTAATACCAGCAGGTCTCTATGGTCCTCTGATCAGGGTTTGTTAGTGGTTGTTCCTCCATCTAGGTTTAAACTAAAGGGGACTGTGCTTTTGAAGTTGTGGCTACTAAACTTTGGAACCCTCTCCCTTTGGACTTAAGATCTGTAGACACTGTGGACCCCTTTGTATGTCTGCATATGTTGGATGCTTTATTTCTTTTGTGAAGCACTTTGTGATGTCCCTGCTCTTGAAAGATGCTATATAAATAAAGTTGCTTTCTGCCTTAATAATAATGCTAATGGTGATAGAATATAACCATACAGCATTTCAAAGCAAATTTCAATAATAAAACATAGTGGGGACAAGAAACCGATCCATCTTCAAAACAACATTTAATTAATTTGCACTGCAAAGATTTAGCTATGTCCAGAAATAAAATAAAAAAATAGCACATCAAACAACATCAAATAAAACCACCACCCACTACAAAACCCCAGCAGGATATAGCAAACGTTTATCAGAGCAGGCTCAATGCTGTGATCAGGCTGAAATCAATAGTGTTACTGCATTTATCACATTCAGTGAAAACCCATTATAAATTATCCAAACAATAGCAAACATCCAGTACACTTACAACATATGAAGGCAAAAACAGAATATCAATGGGGATAATTATTGAATCATGACAACATGATGCAACAGAAATAAGAGCTTGAGGCCTCATAGATTATTGCAACTATCATACTCATATTCTAAGTGCAGTTCATGAGATATTACAAATTCATGCAGTGATGCCAAAAAGATTCCTTGGCGCATGGTCTGAGGCTTCAGTCCATGTACTCCACATGCCCAGCTGGCGATCCTTCCATGAACACGCAATAGAGACACACAGGGGAGAAGGAGGGCACCATTTCGAAAGGCCGGGATGAGGGCATACATGGTGTTCATCAGACACCAATCCAACACAACAAGTAGCATGATGCACGGTGAAGAGGAAAGACAAACCGAGGATCTTGAGCAGACAGAGACATGCAGAGACTTTGTATTCTTGGAAAGAAACCACCAGCTGAGTGCTCTGTGTGATGCTGTAGTAATTGTCAAAACACACACAACCTGTTTTGCTTCCTGCTTCAATACACTGGTAGTGATACTTTCTCTGTTTGACTGAACCACTCATTCATCGGAAAATCAATCTCTTGGTTAAGTGCTAAAGTGTATCTGTAATATAATATTACGGATGTTCTGATAAAATTATTGTGGTTAGATTTTTTTTTTTAGATCCTGTCACTTTTTAGTTTACGGTTTAAATCTGCTTGGATGAAATGTAAATGAAAGGACAGCATAATATCCTACACACACACACGTGTTAATAATAATATAAATATTGCCAATGTCACTGTTCTACATTTAATTCAACAATTATCATTTAATTTGAAATTCCAAAGCCGAACTGAAAATAAAATTCATCATATATATTCATATTTCTTTTATTTGTATATATATATATATATATATCCTTCGTGCTTATTTTGACTCGTGTACTTAAAAAGAGTACATTTGAATTTTAGTGACTCCGCCGGCACATCAGTTACTCTGTGTCTTGATTCAAATCACAGAATAAAGCATGATGACTTACTAGGTGGTGAAATAACATGAACCAAAAGCAACATCTGGTGAGAATCAGTGCTAACATTAGCAAGCTAGGCTAACTAGTGTCTTCAGTCCACTATTAGCGCGGGCTGCAGCTCCGCTCCGCCTCTGCCCTGCCCCCAGGCCGTCCACTGTGCATTCCCTGCATGCAGTTCCAAGGCCACTTGCCCCTGACCCTAACCTGCCCTGTTGCCTGCACGTCAGTCAGCAGCAGCTGAGCTTGTTATGGAAAGCCAATTAGATAATTATTGGTCTCCTTTTCCCTGTTGTTCAATGCTTTGTACCTGTTTTAATATAGTTTTATATAACCAGCTAGCGTTAAAGTTGCAAATGGCAGTCGTCATTTGTGAACGCTGCTCCATGTGCCTGCACACTATGATCGGCAGAAGGTATTCTCTTGTTTACAAGATGTTTACAGTTGTACAAAGTATTCAACATTTTTGTCCTGAATAGAAATTCCGATAGCAATGTTAATTCATTGGAAAGCTGAGCTTTTGAGCAATTTTTTACTTTTTCAATAAAGTGTGAAAAAAGGTTTATTTCCTAATGTTTCATTGGCATAAACAGACGCACACTGGTGTTGCAGTTGCAGTACAGGATGGAGTTCAGACATACACACCAAGGAATGAAGTGGCTAGCAGGAGTCCTAAAAACCAGTGAAGTAGGCAATTTTCATAATTTCTTATCTTGTCTGTCAGAAATAAAGTGTTGGATGTCCAAAAATCTTCAGAAATCAGAAATAATTCTCTTTGGCCCATTCCTATTTTACAAAAACATTTTGGCTCGCTGTCTAAAAATGTCAAACCTGCAGCCAGAAACCTAGGTGTGACAGTGACCTTTCATATGATAAACAAATTACAAAAGTCATTCAATCATGTTTTAATTGAGGAGCATCTCAAAAATCTGGTCTTTTTTCTCCCAGCCTGATGTCAAGAGGTCATTTATGCTTTTATAGACTGTTGTAATTAACTGTATTCAGGGTTCAGAACTGCCTTACACCTTCAGCTGATACAAAATGCACCTGCTCAGCTTTTAACAAATGCTAGAAGACAAGATCATAACACTCCTGTTTTACACTCTCTTCACTCTTTTATAAACCTTTTATAAACCTAGCAAACCTTAACAGACACTTGAAAATAAATTCAGTCAATTGGAAGCAACTGTTTACTGTTTGCTTAGTGAGCCACACTAAACTGCACTTTTGCTCTAGCCCCAAGAGGAACTTCAAAATCAAATGTTGCTTCTCTCTCAGTCCGGAGGCAATGACAGTTGGTCTGGAAACTGACTGGTCAAAATGATATGCCAGCAACAAAACTTAATTTAAAAAACTCACCAAAGCTATACTTGCTGTGCTAATGCAGAGTAAATGCTGGTTAACTATGGACTTCCACAACGGCAAACAACGTCTGCGGGTGATCCCTTCTTGCATCGCCTGAAAGTACCCTCAAAACTCGAAGCAAGGGCAGCAACCACCATCAAGCAACTGCCACCTTTTCAAAGTCATCCTTCAAGCAAAGCTCGAACGAATAATTACTTTCAGAGTAATTACATTTTCTACCATTGTTGACTGTGGAGTCCCTCTGACTGTGATCACTCAATGCAACAAAACTCATTAATGAAATCACCAAATGCTTTCTCATCTTCACAGATTGAATCCCCATGGATAATACATATCCTGCCCCTATCCTTTCCCCGATTCTCGCAACAGAATCAAACAACATCTTGTGCAGCTCAGTGGGTGCACTTCCAGATTTATTGGTTTGATTACCAGCAAGCCCATCAGTGCTTAAAATGCATGTAATTGTGGAACTGTACCTTGCTTTTTAAAATGGAACCAATTTTGTACTCCATACAATGGTTCGTTTTCATGACTTTATCTTTTTAAGCTACACTAGGCGTGTTAATACATACTGTAAAATACTCCAGACTCATCAGCATGAATCATAAGTCTGTACGTCTCTGCATGAGAATGCTGAGTGGAGTTTACTTTAATCACATTATGCTGGCCAATGTATTTCAACAATGTTCAGAAAAGTTGCTTCTCACTGCGATCAAGGGAATTTGTCATGTTGAAAAATAAAGCAGGTCAGAAACCAGGTGCGTCGTATGAAAGGTATGCCAAGCAGAGCGTGGTGTGTCAGGACACTCTGAGTGTTGGGTCACTGGCTCTGTCCTCGTGTCATATACTATCCTTCACAGTGGGTACACAGCTGCCTCGCATGACCTTTTCACAGAGCCCTGCAGTCCTTCTGTGTCCACAGTATTTCTCCTTCACCTGTACCTGCTCTGCCACATCCTGTCTGCTTTCTAATTAGCACATAGTCATCAGACCTCTCAAATGCCCGGTACAATATCTCAGTGCCCGCATGGAGCTGATGAGGGATAAAGAAACCCCCACATTTTCTTTTATAACCATCAGCCCTCAGGTCAAATGCTGCATCCACACGGGAACATGAGTACAATAAGAGAAACAGATAGGATCACAGGTACAATCCCATTTTATCATGCTCCAGTACACAAACAGGACAAGCTGAGCACATACTGGAGCCTCTGACAATGGTATCAGAGGAAATCAGTCTGATCGTGAGATGAGACATACAGCACTGTGCCATGTCTGTGGTCAGAAGCTGCAGTTTTAACACAGAAAATGGCTCTAGATACAACACTGCTACAGATCGGCTAAAACAATTACCCAAGCATCCCTGTAGCATTTAGTTTGGACTCATCCATTCAATGGAGACACAATCCAGCACAAAATCTTATCTTGGCTTGGTTTGAAGAGCAAAAGAAATTCTGGCTTTAGCTGTGAGAGAGGCATATCTCTGTCAGGATAAATATCCTACAGAACAAATGCTGACATTGATAAGGAACATAATGTTCCTGCAGTGGAGAAAGGGTAGTACACACTTACCTAGATTGTAAGGAGATAATACCATAGCTACTTTCCCTTAACAACCCCCCAACACTTTTTAATACTTTATATTTTTCTGGTAAAATTCTCCTCTAAAACCGACTACATGCAGTTCAGACAAAAATGGAAAGACAAACCACAGTTTGTTATTCATTATGTCGGAAATCTGCTGAGTGTTTCATTGTTGTCAATTTAACACACAAGAACAATATCTTTTTGCAATGGCTTACTCTACATAAGCATACTTTCAGGTGTTTAGCTGAGGGGTAAAGGCCTCATCACTCAGCATTGACAAAGGCATAGAGTCTTATGACTCCAACTGTATAGGACTAAAGGAGAAAGGACAAAACCTTGAAGCCCTGACAATAGATGTAACAAATGCTTTTGTATTTCTGCTAAAGTCAAGCATGATATGACATGGAGAACAAAGGCAAGGTGAACTTGAGAACAACCTCTTTTAACACTTGCACACTTAATTTGTCCTTCAACTGTCCTCTGGGCCAGTGGCAATGGGGTACAGATGACTAGAATTGCTAGAATTGAAGCTTGCCTGCTCCTCAATTGGTCAGATACTCAAGTCAGAAAATGTACATTGCTATGTTGCAGATATTGTAAAACGTCTTTATCCACTGGCCTTTACCCAGCATGTTTACACTTGATGAAATCAAACACAATGCAATTTTATTTTCACCCACCTCCACCAGTTTCAAATAATGAAGTGCACTTTAACTCACTGCTGGTTTGTGGAGGTGACTGTAGACCTGTAGGTCTGAGTAACAGTTGAAGCTTGAAAATAAGAGGCAGAAAGTTGCCACAAATTACAGGGTTCTGACACTGTGTCCATCAAAAGCCATGTCTTCTGCTCAATTGTTCTTTAGAAAGTTGTTCAGAATAACAGCACCGGCTAAAAGGAAGACACAACTTGTTGCCTTCCGTCTCTCGTCTGGTCAAGGTCAACATGCCTGAGGGTACTGTTGCAGAGCAAAAGGCAACACAAAGGAAATGCTGAGTCATCACATCTAATCAGTTTACTCAGTTGACTGGCTGGTATGCGTACACTGTTGTCCAGGGAATTTTCAACAACTGAGATAGGTTTGCCTGTTAAAAGCAAATTCAGGTTCAAATGATTATGCATTTACAATAGAAAACTCTTTAATTGTACAGAGAATGCAATGAACTACCACTGTTTAGAGGAATACTTCAACACTTTTGAAAATACACGATTTGATTGATAGAAGATTGATATCGCTCATATATGTGTCTGTTCAATATGAAGCTGGAGCCAGCAGCCGGTTAGCTTGGCTTAGTCACGGTGACAACAAGACTCCAGGAAGTCACTGCTCCCGGCCAAGAAATAGTCTGGCACGTAACCCACCCTCACTTTGTTTTTTGTATAGATAAAACAAACAAAATCTGACATGTGAGATTTAGAGATGGTGGTACACAGATTTTATGGACAAAGCCAGGCTAGCTATTTCCCTCTGTTTTCAGTCTTTGACCTAAACTAAGCTAACCAGCAGCTATCTCCAACTACACATTGAATGAAATGGATATGAGAGTGGTGATGATCTGCTCATGTAACTCTTGGCAAGAAAGCAAATAAGTGTATTTCTGAAAAAGGTGCAACTGATGCTTTAACAAATGTGATTGTCGTCAATTTCTTCTTCATTCCCCAGATGTAGGCGATGACTTGATGATGGAAGGAGACTCCGCTGATACTGACTTTTCACATAATATTCTTGATTCGTATCAAATAATACACATCATGATACAAGAACAAAAGGACCTTGAAGGGTCGGAGGGATCTTACTGTGTGCTACAACACATTCTACAATTTGTGTGTGCTGTGAATTTGAGCTACACGGCATATACACTGCTGGCAGCCAAAGGGGGAAGTGTTGTTAATGGCAGGTAATATATTACTTTCCAGAGTACCATTAGGATGTTATACTCAGCATTGTGAGTTTTGGAGATTTGACAACTATTTTTATTCTAAAAACACCCCAAATCTGTGCCAGTAGAACATCTACTTAAAAGCACAGCTACTGTGCTGTTAAGAGTACATATTGTTTAATAGCTATAATTTTTATTCAAATGAATTCCAGACACCAGTCCTGACCTTGACTATTAAAACACAGCAAGTTGTTATTTCTGCCCGTTTGGCTTTGTGGCACAGACTACTTCATCGTGATTTTTAATGCACCTGTCTTTAAGTGGCACAATCTAAGCCAAGCATTGCGACGATTTAAAAAAGGTCTGCTCAGCTGGCCATCCAACACGGCCTGATCTCCATCTCCATAGATGGCTGAATAAAAAGTCGCCAGTCTTGGGAGAAACTTTATATTTTAAAAATTGAGCCAGGGCATGGAAAGAGGACATCACATTATAGCTCAGGGAGATAGGGAGGAACGTGATCAGATACCTAAAAGAGGCTCAGGTGCTGGAAACAGAAATTTAATGATGTCCCAAGAGAAGGCAAAGCCAAAGCAGGCTGACCCTGTCAAGTCAAATCCAAGGATAGTTACCTGCCAGGGCACGGGACATGTAAATGGGCTTGTCGCTCCTCTCGCTTTGACATTTCAACAAACCAAAATAATCTACCTCATTAAAGCGTTAGTGCAACTAGCAAAGTTTAGTGGTGGGTGTGATGGCTGTGCATTGTTGTTTGGTGTCAAATGCATAGAAAATCTGGGGTCAAATAGAGTATATTTCTCCTACAGCATCCCAGTAAAGTGCAATGGAATAAAAGCAATGCAGAAATGCTGGTGACATGCAACAGTGTTTCTGTCATTGAGCTGTACAAGCTTTTTCTACAGTGACAGATGGTGCGGTCAGCTTGAAAACAATGGTGAAGGACACAACAGCCAAGATGTCATGGAGCGTCCCTGACTCCATATATATTGACTTAGTGTGAGTGCAAGTCAGACGACCTCACACTGGGCCTCTCTTATAACACACTTCATCAACTTTATACAGTGTGTGTCTCTATTCCCCAGACCAAACCCTGCAGAGCAGCTTCTCATCAAGCAGGTCCAAGGGTCAAATGGCTGCGCAGTCCGCCTCTTGTCAGATTTACAACATACAAGAGGCCTTGAGACACATTCTTACATTTCCTCTACACAGTACCTGACAGAGTATGGCCTCTCCTGGGAGAAGCAATCTCCATCAGCCCCACTGGTCCTGAGGATGATCTCTGCTTCACTGTTTCAATTAAACTCAGCAAAAATGATGTCGACCTCAAATTATGTACAGCCCATCCCACTGCAGTCACCTTAACTGTGAGCGTTCAGGCTAATCTGCAATGCAGTATTTTTTAAATGCACCACCCTTTAACATCAGTGGTGGAGGTGAAATTTAGCACACTTTGACTGATCAAATCAATGCCTTTTCTGTACTGATGTCAGCTGACCCAAGGGTTAATGTTCAAGGTTGGCTCTAATATCTCCTCAGGGAAATCCTGGTGGTCACAAACAGACATACAATCTAACAGATAACGCACAAAAAAAGTGATACAATATTATTACAAAGCTTACTCACTTTTAACCGGGGTAGATCACCACTCCGGAGCAGGTTAACTTCAGAGGATCAGATAGTGATAGTGCTATAAACACTTTTGCCTTCAGATGTGGTCATACAGACTAGTTAGTTTGTAACAAACACAACCTTGACCCCCACCTCGGGACTTGCATCAGCTACCACTGCATACAAGTAACAAGCTCCATGTTTCATAGAAGAACATGAGGCTTTTTGATTTATGCTATATATTTTCAGGTGGACTCTTCTTTAGTCTTTATATGTGTGTTTGTCATTATTTTGGCCAAAATAAACTAGATAAGAATACTAGAAGCTTTGTGACAGATGTAAGTCTGATGCATCATTCCTCCTTCAATTTAACAGACAGGCCAGTTAAAGCATCCAAGTGTTCATGTGGAAATGTCTAATAACGTGTTTATTCAATTTAGTAAGTGAGAGGGAAAGAAATGTGACTGTACCAATTAATAACTGTAATTTTATTCCATCCCACTGACACGCTGCATTTAACGAAATATCTGCCTCTTAGGTCCACTCAGACCTCTACTGGATGTTATTTTAACTCCCTGAAGGGGCTTCCTAACAGATAACACTCTGCTCAGATAAATATGCACAGGCCTGCCCATGTGCACTTGCCTTGACCCACACAGACACATTCGAAGACAGCAGAGTAATTTTTATTCCACATGTGGAACCTATTGTTTTTTTTTTACTCCATTACTGCCTTCAGAGCCCTGCACTTCTCAGAGGGTCCCTGCAGCGATAAAAGAAAAAGCCACAGCTGGTGAAAGGAGTGCAGATATTAGTCTTCATCAGACCAGTGAGACGATGACACTTATGAAGACCTATGTCATTTAATATACATCACCAGCTTTATCGCTGAAAATCGGAGCACAAAG
Organism: Enoplosus armatus; assembly: GCF_043641665.1. Lineage (NCBI taxonomy): Eukaryota > Metazoa > Chordata > Actinopteri > Centrarchiformes > Enoplosidae > Enoplosus > Enoplosus armatus. Next base: position 24,142,513 of record NC_092180.1, on the reverse strand, counting down.
CACAGGCCAGTGCCTCAGGCAGCTCAAGGCTGGGCTAACCGGAGGGCAAGAGGAGAAATCAGCCTTGTCTTTCAAGGCCACCTCTGCAACTGCTAGGAAGTAGGAAATGTGTTATTCTGGTCCAAAAGGCAACAATCTATGACCGGATCTCCACTTCAGTTTTCTCACAGTCACCCTTTACCTGCATCAGAATGTCTCATTCTAAAACACATCTAAAACGTTAATTGAAAGTGTTTTAGTACGTCAGAATCTTCTGGTAAAGTAGTTCAGAGAATTCATTATTTTTCTCTCTCGTGCCACAGCCCAATTAAATAACATCTTTGTAATCAGTAAAGAAAGAAAGAAAAAAAAAACGTTCATATTTTCTCTAAGGCCTTTCATTAATCAATTTAGATGCGACAAGCAATTATTTCTCATGGTTAAAGTGCATGCCATCAATCTGGACTTTCCAATTAGCCTATGCTCAGTTTCTAAATGCACATTCCACTTGACCTCTTCTGCGTGACTTATGGAGTTGCTCGCAGAAAGTTTTCAACAAGAAACTTTGAAACTGACCTAATAGAGCAGCTCACATCTCATTATACAATAGCACTGTTAACTGCATCAGAGTTTGCTGAGAGGAGAATCTTAAATCACTACATGGTAATCACTGCATGTCAGATGAGCAAAATAATATCTATTTCAGTGATGCACTCTATGTACCTAGCATACTGAAAAAAAGAATTAAAGCACCATTTTGCCTTAAAAGCCGTAGATAACTGCAGTTTAGGTTTTGATTTATATTTGTGATTTGAATATATTGGCCACAGTAATTGTGTTTGCATTCTGAGCACATATTTATATATATAGTTTATTTATGTCGGAGTAACTTCTACTTTGCGAGAGAGAGGTAATGAGCAGTGCAGATGGCTTTGTTAGATGTGTGTTACTGAAATATAGAATGCTTACTTTAACTTACTTAGTTTGTCTTCACTATCAGCGATAACCATAGTCATCAGAAACTTGTAGGAGGAAACACAAGCAACCAATCACAATTCTTACAGTGTTCACTTAGTATTAGAGAAGCACAAGAGCACAGGAAAGCACAAATAATGCGATGGAAACAGATATTTCTTCTACGCAAATTTGATGCTTTGAAGGCACAACAATTGTATTGCTAACGAATATTAGGTTAGAAAATACAACATTGCCCGATGTGACTTGACTTCCGGTATAAACCACGCCCATCACCGGTCTTCTATCTATCTTCTTCTACAGAAACAGATAATGATGTCTCTGTACACCTCTACTTTGAATCTCCATAACTGCCAAAGCCCCAACACGTAATTCCCTTTTTGAAGAAGTGCACACAAGCTGCAGCGTAGCTTTGCGGCTATGTGTGGTGGCTCCATAGCTATACACCATAACCCCTTAACACAAAAACTACACTGTTGATTTATTCAAACCACAATTTAGTGAAGAGAAGACCAGATGTGAGTGTGAAATTTCAGGGTTATATAGATTGTGAGAGCACATTAATGCATTTGCAGTAAACATGTTTAGTTGATGTGTTTTGCCTGCCAAATGCATTCTGTTTGAAAGTCAGACTTGACAAATATCCTGTTATATATATAACAGAGCAGTAAACATGTAAATCAATGTGAATGGCCTCACTAATACTAATATAGACGAGTTAGTATTTATTAGCTTTTAGACTAAAAAAGCAAAATGGTGACCGAAGGAGCTGACTGAGGGTTGGGAAAATGAATAACCAGGTGCCTAAACCAGCAGCATAATCTAAACAAAATTTTAAGATTGATTTATTTTTTTAAAGAAATTTACTTACTGGCAGAAGTTGTGGGTTTGTGACCACAACAAAGTACCCCATTGGCTTTAATCACAGCTCCATGTGTGCGGGCTGGCAAGTAGAACTAATCAAACTATTTGCACAACCTGATTCGCTGTCCCCCAATACACTGTTGCTGCCACTGGTCACCAAATAGTTTCAGAGTGCATATTTTGCTCACACTGTGACTCGCAAGCCTGATGATCATTGGTGCACGCCTTAAGTGAGTGTAAGTGCAATAAGAGTGTTTGTATTTGACAAAAGCCAAGCACATACCAAATGTGATTTTGTTTGTATTGAAGATACAGTCTGCCTTAATCTCAGCTGCTGTAGAGCAGCCGCTCAGTGGAGTGGATGTATCTGAGAATACAAATTTGAAGTGTTCTTATCGCACACACTCACCTAACATTTTCCTGGATAAGTGGAGGTTAATAAATACACATAAAGACACAAGTTAACCACCCTGATTTGCACACACAGTTCAAATAAGACATTCAATAGTTGTTGTCTGTGTTTGTATTGCTACAGGCTTGGCTTCCTATTTTCTGCATTTGCAGCACCAATCTCTAACAGCCTAAACACAGTGCCGCAGAGGATGCCGGTCCTCTTATCTCCAAAATGCTCAGATCATGGATTTTTTGAAAAAATGTGATGAGTTTGAATAAGGAGCTCCTCTCCCCTGTGGCAGGTTCTGTCCAGATCTTGCAAAGGTTTAACAATTTAGTGGGCTTGACTGGAAATCCTGTTAGTGTAACGCAGGACCTCCAGCTCCTTATCTGTCTTAATCAGAGGCTGCGAGAACAGACAGCAACAAGCGACTGCAAGATCCGCTCTCTCTGATCATTACATCAGCTACGTACCCTGCTAGCTGAATATTTATCAAATAGCTGTTTCCCTATGCATGAATGCAGCCAAGGAACACTGCTGCTGGATTTTGAATTTCAGTTACACTTCATTAAATTGACCTTTTTTACACTTACTTCCCTGGTGCTTATGGTTGCTCATAGTATCAATAACCTTTTATTCTTCATCAACAAGAAAGTAATTAAAATATGTCAGAGAAAAAGCTATACAATAAATTGCAAAACTATTCATAATTCCCTTGTCTGTTTCTTGTAAGAGTTCCCACTGTTTTAGACTAACATCCTTCCATATAGTACACCATTATGATTTCATAGTGAGAATCATTTTGCAAAGTTATATATGTGTCTATCTCTGTGTTGCGTTATTATGGTATCAACTTCTCTTCTGCTTCGTGCTGCAGTCTTACTTTTCTCTGCCAGGCGGCCTTTGATTCCTTCAAAATGTCAGGGAAATCAGTTGTTATCTTGTTAGCGAGATGTTCCTGACGGTCTATCTTTAGTCACTCTCTTATGATTCCTGCTCGGTGATTCTTCACCAGCGACACCGCCTCCGATGACTCACTGAGCAACAGACACCCGAGATTATTAATGTTTTCACAAAAATAGTTACACAGAAATAACAGCAGTAGCGGTAACCCATGGTTACAGAGATGACGTCGCCTGGTATCACTGATCTCGTCTACACTTCATTCCCAAGTTCCAATTAATCTGAGGCGACAACCTGTCGTGTCAGGATGTGTTGTCACTAAAGTCATTTTCATTTAGAAAACAACAAAAACACATTTTCAATTCATTTGCCACCACCCAACCCTGGAAATATAAGTCAATATTCTTTCTCCAGTGGGAGATGTGCCTGACTGGCGTCCCGGCTCATTTGAGAAATGTTACATCATCAGAATGGTTCAGCCCTTGAACTCTCTTTGGTAATCTTTGATAATAAGCGAGGGGCAGAAAAGAAAATAGAAAGTTTGCAGAGAGACAAGCGTGGCCATAATGAACCGGCTTCCTACAGGGTAATAAAGGTTTGCGTCTAATGCCAAGGGCAGCCAGGCAAGCACGAAGACCATTACAGCTGAGCAGGCTGGCTCACAGCTCCGTCTGGGAGGCCAAAAACAGCTCAGAGAAAGCCAGCCCCCCCCCCCCCCCCCCCCCCCCGCTCTTGACTACAGACACAATTATCTTGCGAGGTTGCATCCAATATTTCCTCCCGGTGGCAAAGGTGAAGACATGTTAGAACTGCTATTTTTTTCTCTCTCCAAAAGAACAGGCAGTGAGTGCACTCCCTGGAGCATTTCTTCAGGACAGCAGGACAGAGAGAGGCAGAGTAGGGCAGACAGACAGTGTTCTTATGCTAGAAGCAATGGCTCTAGCTTTCACTGGTTGCTCTTTGCAATGTTAGATAAAAGCACCCAAAAATGCCACAACTAGTACACACAACTAATGCTTTTCACTCTCTCCTTATCTGTTACAGTATGTAATGTAATTTCAACTGAAAGCATTTAGTGAAATTAAATCCTCGAAGCCTAAGCTGACAAATCACAAAACATGAAAAGCATCCCAACTTCTAATTGCGGGAACTTTTTTCTATTTGTAGCTGTTCAAGGGAAAAGAGATGCAATGAAGGAAGAGTCTTACTGAGATCTTCCAGCACACATCAAAATAGTTTGCACAAAATGAGATGCAGGAAGTCATTTGAAATGGCACTGAGGCTTGAAGAGGAAAATTGCACAGGGTGATTTGTTAAGAAGTTCCATTAACTCTGTATTTAATTTGCTTGGACTTTGACAGCACACATACTTACTGTACTGTATCTCACACTATTTGGAAGTCAGTCAAAACTGGTAGCCTGTTGAAAATGGACTTCCTAGTATGGAAAAGGCTCTAAATTTAAGTCGACCCTCGTCACAAACTGCCGGCTCAAGGTTACACATACAAGCACGTTAAATAATGCTGAGAAATCCTGTACATAAAGGACGGTCACACAGAGAGGTGCTGGTGTAAAGTCACCCAATTCACCTTGCCAGCAGCTTTACAGTAAGCACAACTAATAGGAAAAACATGAAAGCAGGAGCTGAATAAAATGGCAGAGGTTGATTTTTGTCTGCACTATTCTTCCCAAGCCACAGTGCTCACTGTAAACCTGTTACAATCACACATACATCATCATTATCTTGCTATTTATAATGGTGCTAACACAAGCTTCCGACTACTTTACAACATGTGCAGAGACCTGCACACGGTGCCATTTTACGGCCTCCATTGTTTGCCCTTCCATTCTCATATCATACTGAAGCTTTTCATTGCAGTCACTCTGAGTGCCTCTCAGTACCAACCAATGCACAGTCAAACAATTCAATTTTCAATTCAGTTTTATTTATATGGTGCCAAGTCATAAGAGAAGTTATCTCAGGGCACTTTTCAAATAGAGCAGGCCGAGACCGCACAGAGACCCAACAATTCCCACCATGAGCAAGCACGTGGCGACAGCAGAAACTCTGGGTGGGTGGTCATCTGCCTCGCCCGGTTGGGTTGAGAAACAGAGAGAGAGAGTGCATACAGATGCAATGTACTGTGTGGTATCATATGGGATGGATATAAATACCGAATCTGTGGAGGGAAGGAAAGCTTGTCGTTTCTCCTCCTCCGAGTAGACTTGGATGCACAATGACAGATCCCTGGATGTATATTTGCACATTTATTATTCATGTTTCATATTTTATTTAATGTCCTTTATGCTCTTAAGTCTTACCATCAACTGGCCATTATTTATTGCTGCGCAACAGGATGTTGTCTGTTGTCTTTACAAGCCAAATGCTTCTGCACCATGTGTTTAATGAGACTCAATCCGGTACAAACTGTATATGCACTAATAAAAGGAAAGTCTCCCACTCTCCACAGACACAGGAAAGGCTTTAAAGAGATTAAATTATTTCCTGATGTCTCTGCTAGTTAGAGAGAGTAATGTGATATTAAATCTTTCATCAAACACTTCCTCCACTCTATGCTTAATTTTACTCTTCACTATAAGTTCTTTAGGCCACATGTTGAGATAAATATGAAGTGAAGTCACCATGTTTAGACTGAAACTCCTCTAAAATAACTTCATGTCAATAGCATGCTCAGCGAGTGTGCTCTTTAATTCTGTGTAATGAAATTAGTGGCTTGAGAACATGAAATGTTCTCTTTCCAAGAGTTATAACTTCAAAGCTGGCATACAATTAGGCTTCCCTCCAAATATCATCTATTTATCTTTTACTGTGCCAACACCATTAGATGATGTTTCATGGTTTAAATTTGTTTTCGGGTTGCAGTGAACAAGATGTCAGAGGGAGATTTTGGATGGAGATGTTTATATTTAGTCATGGGTCAAAGAAGGTGAGACACACACACAGAGAGAGAGGGTGCATCAAAAGAGGCAAACTCAACATGAAGTGACGTGTCCATGAAATCATGACTCATGATTTAAGATCTCTTTGTTTGACTGTATTGAATTTTAAATTCAATTACTCCGAGCTTCACTGTTAGCTATTCAGTCATAATGGGATGATTTGTTTTTACATTCACTAACACAGCTACTATTGATGTCTCCATTAGAGCTCAAACTAATTTACAGTTATTTACCTACTAGGAAAATGCTTACAAAAATTGGGCATTCAACAGTGTGGCTTAGGTCGATGTTATGAGGAGGAAGGTGAGTCAGATTTCCATCTATTATTTTGGATTGAAATTGAAAAGTGGATCTCTGTTTACTTTAACAGCAATGTTGAAGGAATGGACCTGAACAACATCATCATTATGATGGGGAAAGCATGTATATTTAAAGCTACAAAAAGACAACAATTAAACAGTGGATGTTTTCAAAACAGTTTGAAATATCAGTGGGTGCTTGAAAAAGATAATAGGAAGAATAAATAACAGAATTAAACTTTTGAACGTGGGTGGGATACTTTGAGTCAGGATGAAGGATGGACTTAAATATAACATGGAGAATGTTACAGTATAACCAAACAAATAATTATATGTGAGTGTGTGTGTATGTATGCATTTAGGTATAGGTATATGCATATGTATCTGTATATACAAAACGTATATGTAGATACATATTACAGTGAGATTTACAAATATAAATATCCTGGTGTAAACGTATTTCACACTAGTATCATTGTGTAGCATCATGACCAATTATGGATAATGGAAGCATTTTGCCCACACAAAGTCGTGAGTACAATCTGGTGAAGAAAGCAGCTTTGGACACCTCTGATTAAAGTCTTAGAGTCTCATTCCTCTTCACAAATACAGTTCCTTCAGTCAGAATCATTACCTTCATAGTTATTATGGTAAACTGTTCTGTCTGGCAGGAATAAAAATTCAGAAATACTGAAACAGCATGGCTGCTTTTCAAATCTGACTTCTGACAGCAGTTGGAACAACCAATCAGCTTGGATCTTCACACTGTGTTGTTGAAGTTTGGGAGGTGTGTGCGTCTTTTAGCCTCTGCAACCTATAATCACCCATAGCACCCTTCTCTGCGTAGGTTCAAAGATAAGATTATGTGTGTCTTTGCAAAGCATAACTTCAGATTTAGACTGTGCATGCTTTAATCATGATGCCCATGATTTCCTAACTTTAACTGTAACCATGATCTTCCTGTAATGTCAACCAAGTTGTTTTTGTTGCCTAAACTGCCTAATCCTTACCATAAAAAGGGCCAGATCGTTTTTGCAAAGAAGACACTTACAAGCAATCTAATTGGCTGTTTAGGTTTAGGACTTGTTAGACATATTTGGAATTGACCCATATTGTAACCGCTTTCTGTCTCCGTGATTAAAATGGTTATTGAGGCTATAAAATGTGCAGTAAGTGATGATGGAAGTGGCTCAATTAAACATGACTTACCATTGATGATCATATGTAGCCTACATTCTTATTAATGTTGTCATTCATAGCTGTTTGTTATCAAAGAATCAAAGTTCACAATTTGTCAAGTCTGTCTTGAAACAATAGTCAGGTCCCCATTTGAAAAGTGAAACAGGTTTTGCTTGCTGTTATCATGTCTCCTGGTTATTCCTAATGTGATTTCAATGTAAGTGATGGGAGACAAAGTCTACAGTCCATTCTGTGAAAAAATATGTCCCAAAGTTTATCTGAAGTTAATAAGGCGCTTCAGTGGAACTGAACTTTATGTGTATAAAACTATATTTGAATTCCACAACAAAACATAATTTCACAAAGTGAAGTGACTTCCATTGATTAATGCAAACTTGCTCCTTTTCATATAGTCATACACAATCACCAGTAACAGGGAAGTGTTTCTGATCACTGTCCACTTACAGTAATGATCTCCCTGTGGCATCAAGACTCTGAATAGTAGCTGACTGTAATCTGCTGGTTGGTGTCCACAAGTAATGTGCCAGCTTCCTTCATGTGCAAGACAACATAGCTGCTGACTCAGACTGGCACTGCATTAAACAAATTATGTAAATTCAGTGTCTTGAATTAAACACTATTTATGACTCATCAGAGGCTCATTCAAACATCCAGAGCCAACAGATTTAACAAAATCATTATAATGAATTCCTGTCCTGTGAGAAAATGATGCTGCTGGTTAGTGTGTGTAGCCTAGGTAAGGTGGCTACAGCTATTAAAAAGTAAATAAAGTGACATGATATACAGTAAGGCATACTGATCAGGAGGTACCGGCTCTCGTTAGCCTGCCTGTCAGCCAAACACAATGTGAGACTAGAAACAACTATGTTATGACACACCGTAAGGTTTATAGATTGTGTTTGACACTGGTCAAGAGTTCACTATATTCGCAATATCGACTCACCCCAATAAAGGCTAAAGGCTCCATAAAAGAAACAGATAAGAGAGGAGGACAGAGCTAAGCAGGTAGTCCTGGAGGCAACTTCTTTCCAGGGTCATAACCCGAGAAAGATGTCCATTAATCTTCATACTGGCATTGGGTGAGGGATACTGACTTTATGAGCACCTAACAGTATCTTTTTCTGAAAGTGATTAACAGTACAAGGTGGATAATTCCTTTGTACCAAGCTTTTTTTTTTTGTGTATACAAGCCGATTACAGAAACACTAATATTCTCCTTAATCACATTACCAGTGAGACGTCTTGTTGCTTGTTATATTAAAATCTGTGTTGTGTGGGTCGTCCTGCTTGGAAATTATAACGATACTGTGTCTTGACTTCTTCACCAATTTTGAAGCAAACAACAAGCTCAGTAGAGAAACTGGTCCAAACAAACTGCAGCCCTTCCCCTCTTTGCCCTCTTGTGTGATGACTGATATTATGGCCTCTCTTAATGATTGTGGTTGTCTGCTCTTAGTGCGCAAATTAAAGCAATAAAGGAGCATGGGTGGTATTTGATTTCTGAAGGTTTTGAAGCATTTGGCTATAAAGCTCTCTGCAGCCATCCCCCATCACTTATATTGAAACATACATTGAAAACATAGGATTGGATCTCTTAATGGCTAGTATGAGCAGGAAGAATGATAACAGTGACCAAAAACTGTTTGTACAAACCATTGTACAAACCTGACTGATTGGGCACCTGACTATTGTTTTAAGACAGACCTGAAATATTGTGAACCTATCCTTTAATTAGTTAATACAGCTATAATTTTTATCATAACAATTTATCAAATCACAATTTTAATCCATCCATCCCTCCATCCCTCCCTCCCTCCCTCTATCCCTCCATCCCGCCATCCCTCCATCCCGCCATCCCTTCATCCATCCATCTGTAGTACATGCTCTAATATATCTTACAGGCGTGCAGGGACAACCTAATCTGATGGAAAGAGTGAGCAGTGATTTCTGGCTCCACACAAGAACGTGTCTCGCATGAGCAGTGATGCGCTTTTATAGCTCCCCTGGCACAGAGCGGAACATTTAAAAGGCACGGCTCAAATGAGCTTAGCACACTTTATTACCCATCTGCAAACAGCTTAAGTGTCAAGCAGCACATCCTTGAGTTGGTAATGTTCACAGGCATACTGAAAGATGAGGGCAATTAGCCCCGAGAAGCACACATGGGTGGTACATAACCAAACAATGCAATTCTCTTCTTCAAACTAAAGGCTAAACAGATACTGTACCATCCCACACTAAAGCCTGCACATACAACAAAGCTTAATGCCTCTGTATACTGTACCTGGACTGAGATAATGGGACTTGTATCTGTGTGGTGGATGGAATTGACAAAAGACCAGAATTATCCACTTCACTGCAGTATTTATTTTTCTAGGCATACAAATGATTTCTAATTACTTACTGCCACACAGTAATTGCCTCATCATTACCATGCCAATACTATCCCCACAATATATGTAATTACAGTGTTATCTGATCATTATGGGTATTTCTCTCCGCCATTTCTTCTTCTTGTACATGTTCAGATACGATTTGTCCACCATGAACTGTGTGTCATTGTTATCTCACCGCTTGCTAGAGAACTTCCTCGCGGTAAAAATAAATTGTAGTCAAAACAAGTGCTACAGTATTCAAGTCAAGTTAGTCTAAGGTCAGTTGGAGCTGATTCTGTTGAGGAAAGATAAATAGCACAAATATATAAATGTGAGTTTGACGAATGCTGTGGGAAATAAAAATAGACAGTTATGACAGGTGTGTTACAGTACATGTACCGTGGGTGTCCTGCTGTCAATCATCCATTCCAGCGTGCTGTTTGAGTGATTAGGGAATGTCCAAGTAGCCTCCAGGCAATAAAGATACCAAAGCACACACAGCTCTGGGAGTGTTTGTGCAGATGTGCTTTTTGTTTCTAACAAGCAGCAGAGGTCCTGTTTCCAAATCCGAGTTGTCAGTCCAGCTCAATTACTCTTCCTGAGAGTGTCAATGTGCAGGTGATAAATATTGCTCTCAACAATGTCACTTTCAGCTCAAAGTTTGAAGGTCATGAAGATGTCTTTCGGCTTCAAGTGATAATTTCTCAAATTCACGGTGGTATTTTCATGTAGGGCATGGTCATCTGCACCGGCAAGTACACCGCCCCTCTGCCTCAAAGGTGATTTGTCAAAGCAAAATTGAGTTTCAGCTGAGACTAGTGCCACTTTCATAGTCCTGATAGCATACAAGGAACAACATATTCTTAAACTAATTTCATAACTCGGGGTCAGTTTGGTTATTTGAACCCTTGTTTAGGGAAAAGGGTTTGAATGCACACAATGCACAAGGTTCCGTCCCAATGTCCCCCCCTAAGCCCTAAACACTAAACCCTTGCACACTTTAATTAACATCACATTTGTGCTCAGCAAAAATGTGGGGATGCAATGCGAGGGCTCGAAACGCTTTATGGATTTGGGACATCACATGCTGTTACCTAGGCAGAGAGAGCAGTAAAATGAGACTCGTATTTGTATTGTTTGTCGCTGACTTTCTGAGTCAGATCTGATGAGACAAAGGATCAAATTGTTTGCTGCGGTGTGTGTGTAAAACTGTTCGTGCCATCTCTAATACCCTCGAGCAAAGTGGCATTACAGACTTATGGAAAGTGTGGATGAACGGCTAAAAAAAGCCTGCAAGAGAGCCCCCAAGCACTTACTGATTTCACAGTGGGACAGACCCTGCTCCAGAGACTGTCCTCCCAAGAAGAACGAAAGCATCAGTCGTTTCAGCAAGGGCCCCAAAAGTCGTTGAAGTGACAAAGTCCTCCAGCAGCTGTAGTGAAGACGGAAGCAAAGGATATAGACAAAGTTAGTGACAAAGGTTGGAGTGGACAGATGGGTCAACAAAACATTGGACCACATTTCCAGCAGTTACTGTTGTTTATTTAAAAAGCATGTCCGTGATTGTTTTATAACCTTAACTGCATGTTTATTATTGTAACCATGATGACGAAGGTCCCCCTAACCTACACAAAGTTCTGATCTAAACTTTCTCTAAATGTAACCAAGTTGGTTTGTGCCATAACCTAACCAAACCTTAACCATAGTGTTGTCACATCATAAAACAGATTTATTTTTCAGCAGAGATTCGAAGCAGTTTTCGAAGGCACAGACAAATGATGTTGTTGTGCGTCAGACCAGAAAACGCCTCTATTTGTCATTGTGGAGAGAATGGACAAACAACCTACTTAGACTTATTGCTTATATTTGCATGATATCGCGATAGTGTGGACCGATCTGAAAATTCTAGGTGTTTGTGTGTTGGTACGCAGGTGGGCAACACATCTAATATCTAAGAGCGAGATCAATCGATGCTTTTTTCAATTTGAATTACCTTGTCACAATAATTTAACTATCTTATTTCATTTCAAGTGCTAAACTTAAGCCATGAGCTTCCCATAAAGTGGAAAAAACATATTCAACAAATTGCAACATCCTTTCAAAATGATTGGCACTGATGAAAGGTATATCTGATTTGAAGGATTTAATTAGAGTACTTTGCCAGTGCAGCACTTCATAGGCGACCATTTGACTTGTGGCTCTGGAGAGAACCTCAAGCCCAGCGACATGAAGAAAAGCACAAGACCTTCAGTCGGCTTACTCAGCATTCAGTAATGTAGCACAGCTCACCTCCATGTCGGAGGTATTGTATTAGACTCCTATTTATCAACATACTTAAAACTCACAGGGGGGTTAAGTGCATGAGAAAATCCCCGCTATTAAGCTGATGTACAAGGACAGTGATGGTCATTTAATTCTGCTCAAATGACCCAGAGGGATCTGAGCGTAGGCCATCATCTCGTTATGACCACTCTCATTCTCTGAGTGGAGCTGAAATCTCTTTCTTTGTTTCACTCTTTTGGGCCGACACACGATTATGAATCCATTCAATATTGTAATGCAATGTAAGTGAACTTGTTTGCCTTACTTAGTTTATTTTGGTATCATATGATTTACCAGTGATTAAAGGGAGTTTTTACCATTTACCAGAGATGCCTATTTCCACAACTTCAGATCTGACCTACGATCTTCATCACAACCCTCACGCACAGTGTTTACTTTTTATTTGGTGCAGTGCGAGATGAGATCTGGTGAGACCTAAAATCGACAGTTTTTTGCTGCATGAAAAACTGTAAAGGCGATTACCAGTTAAGTGGAAAATGATGATCATTACAAGCAATCAAGATGGGCTTGTTTGCATATTGCAGATAAGTTAAGCAGCTGTAATTATAGCACTGGGAACCGGGGCTTTTCTGGAGAGATTACATGCATCAGAAGAGGATGATTCAAACAAGCTTTAATGCTAGAACTGTCAAGGGCCTAGTTCCCTTTTAGTTTTCTCTTATGTAATGCACAGAACGTTTAAAAACACCAACCACAGTTGTTCTAATGTCTGCCGTTAAACAGGGTTCTTCATCAGTTTTAATCATTTATTCATCATTTTAATAAGTATGCTTTATCAGACATGAACATCATCGCTATTAATACATCATGCTACTACTCCTGCTGCATTTCATCACGCATACTGACTCAGTGGTAGATATTGTTGACAGGCATCAGACTGACAAAGTCACATCACAACTTTCTTCTGTCACAAATATGCTATATTTCATCTGACCGACCGAAGTATTCCTCCACATTTGGCATTTGAACATGTAAAATTAGTGATTACCACTTTCATTGATTTTTAAATGGTTTTATTCAGATTTTACGTGGTGTTCCCCGTCAAACAGGGCCGGCCATAAGAAATGAAGGTGATAGACTACGCTGATGGAAAACGTGCCCATACAACCCACATGCACACACAGACGAGAGAGGGGCCTTTGTTCTCGCAAACAAACACACCTGCAAACCTTCAGCTGTAATTCTGACGACAGGAACCACACCTCCCAGACAAAACAATATAATGTTGGCTACGGGAACATATCTTTCTCAAGCTTGGGTGCCCAGCTCTGCATGGGCTCCAAGAGACATCAACACTAGCCCCACCTATGCCACAAATGCCACACCTACATTTGTAAGGCACACAGACTCACACACACACAACTTCATGATATTACAATCTGTTTTTAGGTTGAATCTATGCCTTCGAAGTAAATGTTCATTTAGAAATAAGTTGTCATGGCTGTTCTTTCTGAATAAAATCACATCAGTAGGTTTTGACCAGCAACAGATGTGGCTTATGGCAGCCACCAAATGAGACTATGGTACCAATAACACTTTTTAGAAGGTCTCAAAACAGTATGCTGGCTAAACAGATACCAATCTGTGATATTCTCTCAATATGTTTTCCTCTGGTCTTAACTATGGTCAAAATAATACAGAAATTGTAGTCTAAACACCATAAATTCCAAAAATACATGTTGAACTTGGAATAATGACCAGAAATGAAGTGGGTTAAAAGATGTCACACTGGTAATAATTTATGTTTGATTTATGAACGGTTTGCTAAACTTGGCCCGAAAACACCACAATAGGAAATGAGGAATGAACACAATAGGAGGGTTAAAAGACAACCTCTAACTGTACTGCACTGATTGCTCCAGGGTGCTAACACTCACTGGAAAACAATATTTTTCCTCTTGAATTCGTTCATCAAACTGGAGGACAGGATTTCCAAAGACTCTCTGAAACTTATCTGACATGTTGCTCCCAAAAAGCAGCAAAGATGAGTTGACTTCAACAGCACGCCAACCCCACAGGTCAAAGGTCAGCCTGCATTGCTGAATGTCAGACTAGATGAAATTTCAGTGTTTTGTATTTACCTTTTTATGTTTTTCTTTCTATTTGATTTATTTCAACACATCATGACTGGAATGACAGACGTGCTGTTTGATGCTGAAACGAAGGCAGGTGATCTTGACCTCAATATTTCTTTATTAGGGATTTGTGCCTTTGTAGCCAAAAGGCCTAGTTTCATGACATTCGGATGTCCTGACCATCTAAATAATCTATTGTTAGCTAACAGATCTGTCTTGGATATCAGATCTAGGTCAAAGTAATATTTTTCTATGTGAACCAATTTGCCATCTTGAAAAGTACGATCCAGTTTCTTACTGTGCTTTTATTCTTTCTGGTGTGCTTGTAATTAGCGTTGTTAATATAGCGGTAATAGGAGTAGTGCCATTATTTGTATGATATCTATGCTATGCCAAGTCACTCTCTTTCATATGTATTTATAAATGGATACATCATTTATAGTCACCTATATTTATTAGGCAATAACAGAAAAATAGTGAAAATCAGAATCAGAATCAGAAATGAGCTGAGAAAAAGAGCTCTTGTTTTATGTTTAGGTTGTTAAATGACATTGTGCGCATAAAATAGTGATTCAATTGACAGTCTTACTTCTATAGCACATCTTTAACATGCACCTGTTTAGAGAACATTTATGAGCAACAATTAAATCACCATTTTATACCCATGCAAACAGGAACAATACAAAAATGCCATTGCCCTTGAACTGTGTGAGATATCTCTCCCAGTTGTACAGAGCTGATCAACTTCCTTGTCAGCTGTGAATTCATCTATAACTCTAACAGCTTTGTCCATCACTCTTATTCATAAAGACATAATGATCTGCAATGAATCATCATGAATGCACCCAAACACAAGAAAAATGACAGCATGTGCAGCTGTCTTTAGCCATCATAAATTGTGTTGTGTCGTGTATAAAAAAAAAATCACCATTAATGTTTTATTGAGAGACTGTTTGTGGACATGTTATTATATGTTGTTATTTACATACTGTCCTTTCAAAATGACCATGCTTTGGTTTTTGTGTCTGTCTTTTCAAATAATAGTATATAGTGTATGTATAGTATGTATAGTATATGAAAATTGCTTTAGAACAAGATGTGATTGGTTAGAAAAAGGCAGAATAAGTTCTATATGTATGCATACCATACAGTTCTATAAGATGTGCTGCATACGAAGCAGCCCTTCTCCCCCCCAAATGTGAATAACCATGGGGTAATTATCAAACTGGAAATCCTGCAGTTGTTTAACAAACAGCAGCGCTCTGCGTTTTCATATTCACCGCAGCCCCCCCCCCCCCCCCCTTCATATTGCACTGCTTACATAGCCGGATCAAACGCTGTGGAGGGGAGATATCAAACCATGCCTGGATCTGTGTGGCGAGAGAAGTGTTCACCCTGGGGGCCTAGCAGACAACACCTCCACTTTCATCACCAGCACAGTGCTCCCTCGGAGCGCAGGATGTCGAACAATGCTCGTAAGAAAGCAACCAGCCCTTTTTCTTTCGTGGTGCCACAAGAGTATTTGTGTCTTTTGGAAACTGAATGCCTTAATGGCTTACCAACATGCAGCCCTGTAAGGTGCAGCAGACTGCTTTAAATGGTTTCCAGCCGCCTCCTGCAGTGAGTCACAACACCCTGTTGCAATGCAGCTGAATTATTGACGAGCCAATACAGATTATTCAGACTAGTGTTGGTGTAGTTGAAAAAACTTGAAGCAATATGAAGAAACTGATACTATTTGCAGAGCTATAGACGTATTTATGCACTGGCACAAATCCCCAGTGAGATTTGATGAGTCACACCCAGTGCCAAAGGCCCAACCAAAAGGCATGTTCGTTAACAGAGAGTCAGCATTTTTGACATTTAAGGAGCACAAATACACATTATAAATGGGCACCAGTTCTACTTTTTTTGTGTTTACACGCCTGCCTAAATCTACAATAAAATACATGTGGTGTTGCTGACTATTTATTTATAGTTCCATTCCAATTCACCAGTCATTTGGAAAAACTCACCTGCTTCTTATACCCACAAATTGCTGACTACTGTATGTCCTTGACCTTGTTTCCCAAGTGCACATTGTGCTCCAGTTTTGCTTTGCACTCCATACACAACACAAAACATTTCTCTCATTGCATGACAGCTCATTTCGTAAGAGAGCAGTCTCTTAAGTCTAACTATAAAAAATTATTCAAGGCAACATCCAGGGAGCAGCAGTAGTTCATACCTGGACAACTTCCTGCATTGTGATGTGTATCATTACAAGGCTTTTCACAACAACCCTTTGGCATTGGGAACAGAAAAGGGGGAAAAAAAGACAAAACAAAGACAAAAAAACAGCATATGACAGTTTGGGTTATGTTGAGGTCATAAAATATTTATACTGTGATCAAGAGAAATCACATCATCTTGTGAAAAGACAAAATAATTGATCACAAGAAAACAAAGCCTATAATGTAAAGAAAAGCAAAAATGATCAACATGTAACTCAGGAATTCAACCTTTAATCTCTCTGCCAGTCACTGCCGTGTCACTTTATCCAGATTCCCTCATTTACTAATCTCCTCCAAACAAGCAGGTGTTGCATCTTAAGAGACATTGGGTATGTGTCAAAGGAAAGCATGCATATTTAATCTTAATGTGCCATATGCTGGTGAAAGACAGCTAACAAGAAGCTAATTACCATGCAAGTCTGCAGGGATACAAACTGTTTCCATGGACATATCATCCTGAGGGCTTTGTTCTCTCATGGTGGAAGTGAAGGCAACACGGATAGATACATTTATAATCTCGTCTACCTGCCATGATGTTATCATATAAAGACAAAGAGCGGTACATATTTAATCAAATTTAATAGAATTTTAAAATGTATCTTTCTTAAAAGCCACTGAGAGCAAAGACGTCTTGAAAAACGAACTCAAAATGTGTAATTGAAGACAATGCGTTTTGGTGATAATTAGGTCAGGTATTTTTTGATCAGCGGCAGCGCAGAGAACAAGACAATAGCTGAGATGATACGCAGACATAAAAGAAAAGCCTCCGCTCATTTGTACACCTCCCAGTGTTTTTTCTTTGTTAAGTTATGCCCTGCTCACATGCTGCAGACCCTGTCAACATGAGCAAACACAACCTCTTCTAATGAGCAGGATGCCTGGGGAGGCAGTGGTAGAGGCTTCTCACTGAGTGGACTGGGTGAATACGGTGGTTAGGTTGTCTCCTGAGGGTGCTTACATCCACACTGTTAGAGTCACAGTGACTTTGTTGTCAAGGTCAAGCAAATGAGTCAGGTGGGATGGCTCACTGCAGGGAGGAGTGCAACTGTCCTCCAAACTGTCATGGCATGATACAGCTTTACTGTGGCGACATAATGCCACTGAGCCGTTGTGGCCCTATGGTTAGCGCTGCTGTGCCCCAACAAGACAGACACAGGTTTAATTTCGCTTCTTCGTGGAATTTGTACGATCTCACACGGGTGGCACGGGCTTCATTCAGGTGCTCCAGTTTCCTCCCACGCTCCAAAGATGAGCAAGTCAAATATAAACCTAAATAATTGACAGAATACTGAGGACATTCAGTACAAAGTATGAAAGGGCAGCTAGATCACTCGGCTGTGTGGTCAGGTTTAAAGCATGGAGAACGTTTTGGTAAGTATCAGTAGGCCTTGTTTCTTTCCAAATTGATGCACTGAAAATGGGATTTAAAAACATTATGTATGGAAATGGCTCTGGCCGTTGCATACTTTCTCTTATTTTCTGAGCTTTGCTCAGAGCACGTCATTGGGCAAGATGCCTCACAAGCTGTTTGCAGGCAATTAAGAATTTAACAGCTAATACTCTACTGTTGCTCCCATTACAGCTTTATCAGCAGTGATATCTAGGGAAAATAAGACGCTTACTGTGTGAGAAATAGTGTGTCCCAGTAGGCGAGCTTCCATAACCACCACAATAGTCAGAAAGATAAGCCAGCACAGCTCTAATTAGTCCAACAGAGGAACTTTTAAGGGCTGCATCAGAGCCAGGAGCTGAATAAATACATATAAATCTACAATAGAGAAAAGTAAATTCCTCTCATTGTGATCAGCCCTAAGCTGAGGCACTCCTCTACAGGAGCTCTACAGTGTGTGAGAGCCTTTTTCCAATAAGCTGGATACACCTATTCAATTTGCTGATTAAAGTCATATCAGGCAGCGCTCCTGACAGCTGGGCTTCTGTAAAAAGATGAAAGCCTGAAGTCTATGGAATCGGTTTCAAAACACCGCCATTTTTCCACACACCAAAGAGGATGAATGCTACACACATGCATCAAAAAAAAGAAAAATTCCATATCCATGCTGAAAATGTTTTCATTTACAAATGAGGCCACTCCTTTCTGGTGTGATGGAGCTGAGGTGCCTTGAATGATTTACGCTCTGTTGCCGGATGCTCTTAGGCTGCCTGGAGGAGAAGAGGCTGCTCCATCACTGCCTCCATCACTCTGAAAGCCCAGCGGAGGACCCTCATAAAAGCATAGGAGTCATCACCTGTGTTCCTGTTTCTCAGTCCACAGAGTGTCCAGATGTCTTATCATGTTCAACCTCAACCGAACACCCAAAGTCATCTCCCAGTGTCAGGAACATTTGTGTGTATACTTTAAATCAGAATGACAGAATTAACACACAATACACTGTTGCTTTCTACTGTATATTCACCATACAGTACCGAAGCAGCAGCAGTGTCATGGCAAAAAACAAATGTGAAAAGTGATCCCAGTTAGAATCACCATTTTCCTGAACAACAAAGACAGTATATAGACAAAACATCAGGCAGGGCAGCTGTGTAACCTTTGACCAATATCCTAGCCATAACTCTTTGATACAATAACTTTGCAAAAGTCTGTTAAAGAATTATATCTGATAATTTTGTGTGTGAAAATCAAAGCGTCCATGTTGCGGAGTGCTGTAGTCTTCACTTGTTGTGAAAGATGATAGTGTTCACAGTTCAGTTCAACAGTTCACTGATGTTTTTAAAGAAAGAATCACCGAGTGACACACAATACAAGACACAAACTGGATGCAACATTGTCTGTAAGTGCTGGAACATGGTTTTAGTCAGCAGAATTAATATACATATATTGTATACATTTTACATATTTTATGTGTATTCAGAGAATTTAGACTGTTGTAAGTGGTGGACATATTTTATATATAGCCTTTAGGTAGCGCTAGAGGCTTCAAATGCGTTTACTTCAGAAGCATGCACTTCAAAAGCTGGATAAAACGCCTCTTTTTCTTTGAATGTAATTCTTCTATTAAACCCAGTAATATAAACACTTGAGCCATGGAAAAAAAATGTTATGGGTGAAGTTTAATTCAAACCCAAATTTGCAAAATGTCACAAACACGATACAAGGAATGCCTCACTAACCTTAGTTACCAGTTTGCATATGCTCACCACACGAGCAGTGTCTTTTTGGCAGCTCATGTGCAGCTTTTTCCCCACACCATTATCTTCATGCAGGTTTAGTTTTCCAGACCTGTTCTTGTTTTTTTAATTCACTTGTGAATGTATATAAATAATATAATAAACTTACATAATAATAAACTTTATTTACATAGCACTTTTCTTAACAAAGTTACAAAGTGCTTTACAGAATAAAGCAGCAGATAAAACCAAAACCAACAATAAAAACAACAGAGAGATCTTAAAAACATCAACACACAGGGGCATCAAATAAAGTGAAAATAAAATTAAAAATATATATATATGAATATATATATAAATGACAAGAGTGGGATGATAAAACCCAGCAACATATTAAATATTCATAAATGCTTTCCTATAAAAGAAAGTTTTAAGAAGGGATTTAAAAGACGCTAATGATGTAGCCTGTCTGATCTCAATAGGCAGTGTACCACAGTGTTGGGGGCTCTAACAGCAAAGGCCCGGTCACCTTTGGTCACAAGCCGGGATCTGGGAACAACCACCAGAGCTCCATCCACCCATCCAACGCCTGGGCCGCACACAGGTAGAGGTGGGCTACCTGTGCATGACGGCTACCTTGCTGAACTGCTGTGGCTCGCACGCCTGTGGTGTCCACACAGACAGCGTTGCTGTTGTCAGCCCTATCTTTCTACATTGAGTTTGCCTTTGATTGCCTTTGCAATAATAGAATGTGTCATTTTGTTAGCAAATATACACTATTCAGGCAATGCAGATATAGATAAGATAAAAAGATATGCTGTACAGTGATTACAAAATTCTGCTACAAAGCATGTGGCAAAGTAGTTCTAATCTATCTTGAACTGCAAAGAACAGACTGGTACAGTCTACAGACTGAAGATGCTCCCGATGGACATTTCAACCGCAAAGAGATAACCGAGACAAAGCTGCAGGGCAACTGGATCGAGACACAGCTGCATCCAGCGGTCAATCAATGATGATTTGTTTTTCTTTTTTATAAAATCAAGTGAATGAAGTGATAAAAAGACAACTCACGTAAACTAGGCTTCAAGAAGTGGTGAATGAAAACAGAGTAAAAGAGCATTAAACTTTAAAGCGAGGCTATTATAAGTGAGTTTTAGTGAAACCTGTTGTTCATAGACTAAATTCGTTACCAACTAGAACTCTGCCTCACTGCCTCTGGAGGCTGACAGATAGGATTGCTGCTCATTGCTCTTTTCCTGCGCCCACACCCAGAGGGCACAGTGATGGATGATTGGCTGAGGACAGCTGCTGCTCTGCTTCTCATGAGGGTAACTAATAGAACAGGGGCAAGTGGGCCGGTGCAGCAAGTACAGAACTGAACAGAACCCCCTCAAGTACAAAAAATAAAAGATGTTATCTCATATCAGCGGGCAAAAGAAACCCTTAGACCTGAGAGTGTCGTGTCGCTTCCTTTTTATCTGTTAATATTTCAGCAGATTATGTGATGAGGGAGATGGTGGTGATACCTTAGAGGACATTCTTCATAAAGATGCAGTGTATTTAGTCTCCTCCTATAGTCACACATGCAGCTGCATCACATATTGTAATGAACAAAACTCTGAATTCACACTTGTTACAGTCGCTTCTCTTCGGCAGGCTTGAGATTTCCAAGATAATAGCCAGAGCATGCATATTTAATGAGCATCACCTGCTCTGAATTAAATATGCTGTGAAACACTCTTAGAATAAAGAGCAAATGCCTTCTTGTGCTAGCTTTGCTTCAGCTACGACAATTAAAGAGAAGATATCTGGGGTCCGGGATTGGATGGAACCTGGGAGGCATCACATGATGCTCTCTTGTGATGAAAAGGAAGAAGACAACAGCGGAGGCGGAAACATCGCCAAAGTGGTGAACAGTAGATACAAGGTCAGGGGTCACTGGAACTTGGTCACAGTGCACTAATGGCTGCTTATTATGGTGAGAGGATGAGGTTGGAGCACTACTGTTTCAGAGGTTTTTGTGCAATTTGAGATTTGAGGGACAACTTGCAGGTTTGTGAGATCCACTATCTCAAAAGTAACTTAAAATTCAGGGGCACAGCACCGGCACAGCACCCTATATGGGCCAATCTAAAGTGGGGTCAACTTGTCATGGGAGAAGGCAAGATCATTAACCCAAAATCATCCATCGTAGTGGTGTTTAACCCTGGTGTTTAATTTGGCTCCAGAAGATAGCTAATCTAACATGGCATCATACTTTGCTTCGCTGGTGACACATGGTAAAGGCAGGGCTTAAAGGGGAAATCCAACAATTTTATACATCAAAGTGAAAAAAAGTTGTCTTCCGCCTGATAAATCTGATAAAAGTGAAGAGCTTACCAGAGCTCCGTAGCCTGATAATTTCATGTGTGAATAAAGAGCAAATGTCCTCTTGTGCTAGCTTTGCTTCAGCTACTGAGCACGATGCTGGACATGCTGAAGTCAAAGAGTTTAAACAGGGAGTTTCCTAGCAACATCGCAGTGTTGGTAGGTGTCATGACTGCTTTTCTGTTAGGCATCTGTACAAAATGAAGACTGCAAGAGTTGGAGAAACGCTTATATAACTTTATGCAACGCTCTTCTCAACCTACACCCAACAGCAACAACATACGTTTCTGCCTAATCCTCTTCTTCTACTCCATTTTCCAGTGTCGCAACTACAGAAAGCAGCTCAGGTCAAAATTACAATAATGTGTTTCCTACAAAACCTTTTCTCATTTACTGTCTTACATCACTCTCCCACCTACAAAGAAATGGGCACCTTTAAATAAAAAACTTAAACAGCAGAACAAGTATCCCTCAGACAAATAATGACAGCGATCAAAACCTGAGAAAGAAATACACGAATAACGGGATAACAGCCAATCATGTCAACACAAACCATGTAGGTTAAAGCAAACACACAGCCATAACTTAGTTTCAGTTACCATTATTGAGTTCCAGGTTTGAACACTTTGTTTGTTCCTTCGTGCAGACCCACCATGCAGGACTAGTGTTTGGGAGGGGGCCGCCCAGCATTTCCTGATTTTTATGGTGTTGGTGATGTCGTGGCTGACATCATTGGGCCAAACCAAGTGGAGGGGTTTTCTTTTCTGTAGGAAGGTTTCTTTTGTTGGTTTTAGGCATTCTAAGTAGTGTTAGGATTACTTCCCATTAAAGAGCCATTTAGTAATGTAAATGGGCTGAGATGTGAGCCCATGAATGTTATTTGATTTCCTGTTGTTAAGTTTACTGTGTAGTTCAACCAGCTTTGTTTTGGTACTGGCTGAAGCAGTCTATGTGTTAATTGAACACCCTATATATATATTCAGTAGGGTTTTTGCTTCCTGAGAGAGAGGTGAGGCCATGCTGCCATTAACATATGCTGTTAGCTAGATTTCTTTTATTAGCTAATTTTCTTAGTTTTCTTTCTTTCTTATTTTTTTCTCTTTTTCTTGAGTTACATGTGAAATGGAGAACACTGTAAATAAATATTAATCTCTGGGAATTCTTGTCTTGCTACCTACCACCTTCCTTGACATTTGAGCCAAACTACCTTACAAGGAGCCAGATCATTGCCTACTGGTGTAACTGGAGCACAGTCATGGGTGAACAAAAGAAGGACAATGAAAGAGACGATATCTGGGGTCCGGGATTGGATGGAACCTGGGAGGCATCACATGATGCTCTCTTGTGACGAAAAGGAAGAAGACAACAGCGGAGGCGGAAACATTGCCAAAGTGGTGAACAACAGATACAAGGTCAGGGGTCACTGGAACTTGGTCACAGTGCACTAATGGCTGCTTATTATGGTGAGAGGATGAGGTTGGAGCACTACTGTTTCAGATGTTTTTGTGCAATTTGAGGGACAATTTGCAGGTTTGTGAGATCCACTATCTCAAAAGTAACTTAAAATTCAGGGGCACAGCACAGGCACAGCACCCTATATGGGCCAATCTAAAGTGGGGTCAACTTGTCACGGGAGAGGGCAAGATCATTAACCCAAAATCATCCATCGTAGTGGTGTTTAACCCTGGTGTTTAATTTGGCTCCATAAGATAGCTAATCTAACATGGCATCATACTTTGCTTTGCTGGTGACACATGGTAAAGGCAGGGCTTAAAGGGGAAATCCAACAATTTTATACATCAAAGTGAAAAAAAGTTGTCTTCAGCCTGATAAATCTGATAAAAGTGAAGAGCTTACCAGAGCTCCGTAGCCTGCTCCTCATCTTTGCTTTGGGCCAGCTGCTTGAGGCTAAATTAGCTGCTACTGGCATAACCACCCAAACACCTGAATTCCCTAACCAACTGTTGGCAGTTGAATTGCATTGTGGGTAATGCAGGTGCCAGGTTTTGACAAGGTAGAATGTCTTTGTGGAATATTTCTGGTTCTGCTGCATTGATTTTTGATACTTTTTAAAAAATTATCCATTGTGAGTTCGACCATTTTATAGGAGTGCAATGCTAAGAGTATTTTAATAATGGGGAATTAACAACTTGAGTTAATGCTGTGATGTATCAACCATAGTCAAAAAGGAACACTGAAGACTCATTCAGCAGCCTGTTTGGTAGAGGAACATCAGGGGAAGTACCATTCACTTTTACATGGGGACATAGCCAGCCCAGGACAGTGTGACCGCACACACAGGTAGTACTTGTAAAATCATTTGTTGTTGGGTCTAGGGAATGTAATTACCACTGTACCAGCAACTAACAGGCCACCACATATACTGAATGCCTTCGGTTGCCAACAACAACAACAACAAAACAATGCTGGCCTTACCCTGATGAGCTCGACTCGTTTCCAGCTGTCACTCCACTCCATCCCCCGTGGTGTTGGTTTGCCATCTGTTTCAGTTCATTTAGGTTAACAAGTAGACGCAGACAGAAACTAAACCAAAATACTTCAGGGATGAGGGTTGTCATTAGTTGTCCATCGCGGTCTCAATAAATGAGTGTCTCGCTATCAGCAAGACGCCACTCTCCTCTCTTTTTATTCTACTCTCTTCGGCCGTCCGCCCTCTGACAGGCTCATATTAGGCAAGATTCTCCTTCTTGACATTTGGCAACTACTCAACAGAACAAATGACAACCTGTAGGATGTTCCAGAGCAAGGGTGGCTCCAGGTGCTGACTGAGGAAAAGAGACAGTTGTGTGTTGAAGAATATTGGTGGTGCACAATCACACAAACTTATACTCCTCTTGGGCACCCCTTTCTGGTGTGCAACTGATCCTTTGGCACAACATCCACGAGGGACAGGGAGGACATGTGCCCCCCACTTTTGGAAATCCCATTTTTGTCCCCACCACTTTTTTTAATCCAGCGAAACCCTGTGGTAGCTCTCTAGCATCTGATATTCTGACGTTGGATCCACTTGATTAGCCTACTACCCCATATACCATCGGGTCAGTGTCCAACCAACTGTGAAACATGGTCATCAGTTCTTGAGTCATGGCCAAGTCTGTGAGGTCCCAGTGACCTTAACCTTTGACCACCAAATTGTAATCAGTTCATCCTTGAGTCCATGTTCATATATAAGCCATTACATTTAAGACAATGAGTTTATGTCTATACAAAGCATATGTCTTGAATTACAGTAAGAAGGTAAAATCATAATGTACTCCTGATAATAAAGAGTACTAGAAGATGGACTAACACATTAAGAACAAGTGTTCTCAGTAAAACTATTGGCAGGGTGACAGTATGTATAAGAATATATATATATATATATATATATATATAGTTTAAATGCTGTGTTTGAAGTTAAATTGGGAGATTATCTGGTTATAGAGCCCCTGACCTGCTTTGAAACCAATGTTACGCTCTTGAACTGATGTCCTTGTTCTTACCTGTCTGCTTTCTTCCTGTGATTCAAAAATTCTATTAAATGTCCTGACAGCTACACAATCAGAGCATTACTTTCCAAACAAGCCGTTACAGTCAGTGATATGTCATGCTGTGTTGATATGCAGTGAAATTATTTCCTCATAACTAATGTACATGGACCAAGTAAACAGCATTTGTTATTGTTACACAAGTCAATGAAAGCTTGGTGTGGAATAAAAAGTTTAAACCCTGATAGGACAACTTGCTGACCTCGGACAAGTTATGTATGTGGAGAAGATCCAGTGCACGACTCTCCACTGTGACAGTGGACATGTGCAGATTGCTGAATGCGCCCTCCCAGCTGTCTCCATACACTTAGTCTTAATTAACGCTGAATCCATTTACTGCACAGGTGACAGTTACTTTGTAAGTCACATACATACTGCAGTGAGTGCTTTTTTTAATCTACCGTACATCCACACTCCCCTGAGGTTTCACAGTTGAGATTATGACAGCACACACTTCACTGGGTGTGGCCGGCCGCATCATGCACGCAATGGGGACAACAGCTATGTCCTCACCGAGGAGAGAGTTGGCTACGTTGTTGTTGTCAAAACTGCATCGATAGCTGTTTAACGTGGTCTCAACACAATTGATCATATACCAATGACAAAGAAACAAAACCAATATTGCAGTCGAGAGCATAAATACTTGCACTGCCTGCGGTGTCAGTGATCTCAAAAGGCTTGGAGGACTCAGAGCTATGACTGTCCAGGCAGGATTTGGTGTTGTGGTTCCATGGGGAGAGTTGAAAGGATAGAGTGGTTTCATTTGGGTCAGGTCAGTCGTGCCGTTTGAGCCCCAGAGTGCATTAGAAAGAGCTGAAATAACACTCTTAGACAGAGCAAGGAGGTGACTTGAGTACCATGGCTGCCCTGTAGTGCTTTTAACATGCCCTGTGGATCTTTTGGGTTCATTAAGCAGTTTGGGGTTTGTGGCCGAAGCCTCTCCACAACATGCTGTGACATGGGGGAAAATGCCTTTGACCCAAAAATATAAACACGCTACAGGCAAACCCTGAAGGGCACTTTCTCTGGAAGCCATTTACAGAGTGAAAAGGTAGCTAGAATGAAACCCTGGGTGTAGGGGGTGAAGAGGGAGAGCATAGTTCATACATGGTATCTATTATTTAAAAACTGTACATATGGTATTTTAAATATGCAGCAAAATAGTTAAAAATGTTTGTAAAATTGAAACTTACATTACCTGCTACCTTTTAAAAGTTATATTTCTGCTGTTAGTCATGTCACACAACGAGTTTTTTTAATGGCGCATATTCTACTTGTTTTTTTTTTAAATTAAATCCCAGGCTGACACTTCTTAGGGCCCGTGTGTTCCAGTGATCAGAGAGAATGTGATTTAAGGTGATGAAATGCAGAGGCGCCATCCTCATCTGGCAGACGGCTGCTGCAGTGATATGAAAGTGCTCCCTTCGGCAGTGAGCACATGTTGCTCATAGCTGCTTCCAACTTAGAATCCACCAGCGATAGACTTGGTCCGTTGGCACTTATGCCAGAACCCCTCACTGCCTTGGATATTTATACTCTATTTATACTTTATACTATGTTGTGATTCTCTGAATCTATTCTTGAAGTTTTTAAAAGACTGTAAAGGATTTGTCAGTGTATGTGAGCCTGCACCCAGAGAGAGTTCATTATTTGTGTTGAGTATAAGGAAAGTTCTCGGTCTCACAGGCAACGAAAAATCAACATAATTAAAAAACCCACCAAGGCGCACAGTGGAATAAGTAAAATTAGCAACTGCCAAATTTTGTGGCAAACATGACGAAATGCTCTGTCCAGTTTTAAACAAATATTCCAGCCACACTGCATTTCAAATAAGGGCTAATAAATGACTGGTTATCATCAGCTATCACTGAATTAACAAACTGCGTAACGTTATGTATTATAACACACCTGCGGCTCTTTGGAATCTGGTGGCTCTTGTTGTTGTTTTGGATCCTGGGAGGGGGCGAGTCAGGTGGTCTGCGGGTTGGACTCATAACAGATAGCTGTAGCCTGCGGCGACTTCAGCACTTTAGTATCACAGGGACAAGGTGGTGTCTGTTACGTTGTTTGGCTGGACCTGCTGTCTAACATAATGTTATGTTTATGTTATGTATCAGTCTGCCTTCGTGTCAATGTCTAACTGTAATGGTGAGGTTACCAATTTGAGTGAACACTTTTTAAAGCTTTTACAATTTAATTGTGTCCCGCATTGTGTTCACTTTACTAGCCTCCTTTTGGTGGCCTGACTGTCAGGGCATGTAAGCTGTCCACTGTAAACTCTCCCGGCTAGTGCTGTATAATACACAAATACTACATGGATGAGGGGCTATGTTTTTTTCAACCCATCAGCACTTCACTGCGACTATTCCCTTTAAAGCACATTGGTCACATCATAGCTATGATTGGGGTTTAGTACAGAAAATGCCACGTGTGATGAAAGATGATGAAAGATTTGGGGCTTTGCTGAAAACAGTCAGGGCTTAAGCCCCGAAAGCCAGCCCCTGGCACCGCCCATGCCAGAAATCAATATTAAATGTTCATTTTCTCCCTGTCTCCCCCTGAACTATACCAAATTGGCAGAACCTGGCAGGTACTGGAGTCAAATATATGACTGTCGGACAAGTGAAGTCACAACTCATCACTTCTCTGGAAGAGACAGGTCATCCTGTGGTCCTGACACAAACATGAATCCTCCTAACCCAAATAAAGCCATCCCAAAGCACATCACCTAGTCTGCAGACAGGTGCTCTGAAACAGATACCAATGCTTAGAGCCGCTGTGGCCGTTTGTTTTCCTCCCCGAAAAAAGAGGCCACAGACAAATATCTGGAGTTAAAAGGAAACGAGGCGGTGCAACAACAAAAAAGAAGGGATAAAACAGCATGAAAACATTGTACTTCACAGACAGCAACACAGTTTATTACCCACAGCAAGTCAGTTGACTTTGCATTAGTTTGCCTTTTTAAACTTTACCCTGAGCTGTCTGTCTGAGTATTTGCAGATAATTGTCATACAGAGAATAAAATGTACTGCCTATGGTTAACCCACCCTACACTTCTTCATGCTTGGCCTTATGCTGTTTGCCCACACCCCGATACTGGAGTACTCAGCCAGGGGATTGGCTGCCCACATGGTGCCTTGCCTGTCAATTGATCAGGGCCTGAGTCCAGCTTAGTGCACCCTCACTGGAAACCTCAAATGAGGCGCAGCACAAATGCATTCATCTTCATCAGGAAGAGCACAGGATAAAGTATCAGGGAGTTTTTGTGCAGCAGAGACAGTTACAAGGAAAACTCTGGAAGCAGATGATTTTTAAAAATCTATTTGTAGTGCTTCAGCTGCTATCACTATCACACGACATCTGTGCTGTGTCCATGATGAAGCTATACTGCAGGCCCTCTTCTGTCAACTATATCTAATTATGTGGTGCTTCTGTGCAGTGTTTGCAGGCTTTTGTAGCAAGAAGTGCCAACCATGTAGACTTTTGCAGCACTATCATTTAGCTTACAAATGCATTTTTTCACATTGAATATATTGCAACTATGAAAGCTTGATGCCCTCAATTTTTCGGCAGGTCAAATCTTTCTTTGCTGCTGCATCTCTTTGATAAATCACCACTCTACCCATACTCTTGCTGGCTGCGGTGAAAACACAGGGAACCTTTGAGGCTTTGACCTGTGTTGAAATTGGAGATGTTTGTATGCTGTGTACCAGTCAATACCAAAGAATAAAACAGCCTGCTCAGATGGAAGATCCTGGATTTATTCTGGCCAGTGTAATTCATTAAACTGTTGCTCATGCCCATTTATCATAATCAATCAAAGGGCAGCTGGGCCAAAAGAGCAATTTAGAGCACTGCAGAGTTATGCCATTGCTGAGTCTGTAATAAGTTTGAGGAAGATTATATAAGGCAATATTGCACCTTAGGGTACAGTTTGTGTCAGAATGTAATAAATCATTCATTACTTGAGATCCATAGCTTACAAATTCATCCACAGGTTAACACAGAGAATAGACAGTGAAAAATTAAAATGAATTGAGCGTGAATATACGAATGCATCTAAAGTAACACAGATCAGATGATGAGGGCAGATGGAGCTTTATGGCTGATTCTTAAGCAATGAAAACAAGATGGCTGAACATTTCAATAGCACCAACATGTTTTTTCTTCTGCATAACATCACTGTACCGTGAATGACAATATGAAACTTTGAGAAAGACATACTTTTCCATGAGAGTAACACTATTCTGTGGGTGCTATATAATTGGCGACTGCTTGCTCTGGGCAGACTTTGGATCCCAACACTATTGATTATGAGTAACACCAGATGCCAGAGTTGGATGAGCGATGAGCAGTGAGAGGATGGAACTGATGAGTGTGCCATGAGGGGGTTGTTTGTCTTTTGGCCAGGGAATTGTGTCAAGACTCACAAACTCCAAAATCCATCAGAAACTAGCTGTCCAACTGACTACATGTTCATTAAAGCACATTAGACATGTCCTTTCCCAAGATGCTGTTAAAGGACCCCGTCAACTTTGAGACTTTGTTTCTCGAATAAAGTCATCAAAAGCTAAAAATGAACATCTCATTGATCTAGCACACAAAATGATATAATTCTTCACCACATTTCAATAGTTCTTATGCTAATAACAGGGCATGGTGAAGTGTATTTCTTTAATGAATAGGATACAGATGACACATCATATTTCAGAGTACAGTAATGCATTAATGAGGTAATCTCATCCCGGAGTGGGAGTCTTATTTGTGAGAAAATCAATCCGTATTACTTTGTGAATGATGCCTATAGAGTCACATTCAGAAGCACGTGCACAGATTTTCCACCCTCACTGACGCAAAGAAAGAAACGCTGATCATTTTCAGCAAATTTTTTCCTAGTCAGGTCTGCTGATACCACACGCAGTGAGCGGCCCACGGTCCCAGCAGAGACACACTGCAGCTGCTGTGCTTGTGCCTCTTAGATCTTCAGGACTTGGGCGATGTTTTGCCCCACTTACATGCAGCAGCTTTGTGAATTAAAAAGGCTCCACAATAAACCCTGCTTGTGCTGCAATGGATAGCAAAGCCTTCCTGTGGGTCTGAATTAGTGTTCTTGGACTTGTACCCAGAGTCCCTGCAGCCAAACAAAGCACAGAGAGGAGAATGTTCTTTGCTGCGTAACACCAGCAGAGGGGGGTGTGCTCAAGTCAGGAGGAGCATGGGAGTGTGTCAGCTGCACCGGCAGAAGCCTCGGATATTTCTTGGTAGCCACACCCTGAAATAAGATCACTTCCTGACAAAACCATAACGACATGCAATGATATATAATATGAATTTGAACACAAACATTGTTCACATCTGTTGCTTTTAAACACAGACAGATGATGAGATGAGGTGAATGTCTGTTGCCTCAACATGATATAACATGTAGCAGGTTAAAATATTGATAATTCAATATTACATTCACTCTGACCGACTCCAATAGCTCATGCCAGATAATAAAGATGAGCCCGCCTGGCAGTTTGAGATTCAAATTAGTCCTCGTCTGCACTGAGATAGACTTTCCCAAGGGTTCTGAATCGAGGTTTTTACTTATACTAGCTGTCACTTAGGAAACAAAACTGAAAAAACATACTGCCTCAGTAGATCCAAGTGAACAGTCTCCCTCCTGCGCAGTGCAGATGGCTAATATTTAGAGTTTTTTAAATGAAAAAAGCAGGTTAAAGAAAACCCTTCTGCAGGGCTTTATGAAATAGTCTGAGATGAATTATGCACATCCACTGGCTTTTGATATCCATCCCACAGGGCCTTTTCTCTTTTCATTAAAGTGCTATTTTTTCCAACTATGCATCCCCTTTTTTTAAAGAGAAAATGACTGGGCAAAATCCTGTAGCTCAAATCAGTGCAAGATTAAATAGCTTATTGTGTGTGCTTTTTCTGAAGCTGATGGCTGTTCACCGAATGGAGGCTGTTGTGTTTTACACCAGCCTAATTTAGTGTGGCACTTTGATATTGTCACAATGAAGGAGACTGACCTCAAATCAATACAGTCACAATCCCACTGAAATCAATGGTACAGCTGTTTCAGACATTCAGATACTCACTGTTGGTCTTGCTGGACAGCAAGTAGGCCTACAGCAAGCCCAACTGAGAGTATCTGAATGTCTGAAATGGTTGTCTGAGGCATTAAACTTGTAACAGGTGGACTGTCACATCTGTGTAGTGTGTACCTACAGTCCTAACCTCACTTCCTAACCCGACTGAAGGCAGAAATCATTTTACTTTTAAGCTAAATTCTGAAAGCAGCTGTGGAGGAAACAAATTGGAGACACCAATTCTGTCCTCAATTGAACTATTGTGCCCAATCGATTGGTTAAAAGTGGCACTGTGTTTTTAAAATCATAATTAATAACTGATTCAGAATTGATTGTATTTTCTCTGTGTATCACATCTCTAATGAAAGGAGGGACATCTAGTTTAAACTCTATGCCGCCTCTACTGTAGCTCAGTCGCATTTATTGCAGCAGTGCACATCATACAGTATACACTTGCAGCGCGCTCAGATCCCGCCATTTGGTAGGGAAAAAAAGAAAGAAAAAAAAAAGAAGGACGGGTTATAATAACGATGAGACACGGAGCTCATCCATATTAGAGGAGTCTTTAATGAACTCAGACCGTAAAAGACACTCCTCCCTCTCCCGGCTCACACTGCTCCGCTCCCGCGATGCGCGGGAGGAAATTCATAGCCCCATCTTTATCAGTATCACCATCGCCCTGAAGACAAAGAGAGCACCGCAAATGAAGACAGGCTCCAATAGCAGGAGAAGCCCATCTTAAAGTCACTGTTTCTGTAGCCGTGCCCGCCTGGAGGCAGACACTCAGCGGTCCTTGGAGACTCTTCAGGGATGCGCAAAGATGTGAGAGTAAAGAACGAGAGGCATTGTGATTGGCCGCACTCCCTCTGAAAGCATCGGGCACGGCGAGTCATGTTTGCTCCAGCCAGAGCATCAGCGAGGTGGCATCAAACTTGAAGGAGACGTGTTTCCAGTCTGCGCAGTCGATGCGTTCACGGCAGCGACCATAAACTTGCATCATTTGCCCCCAAAAAAAAAGAGGCGGACGCGCTTTCCGTGGTGCTGAAACAGAGACTTGGCTGATCAACTAGTGAAGAAGAGGAAGACAGCCCCACTTCACCACCTGCTTCTGAGCTTCATGGTATTCGGTAGCTTCAGTGAGGTAAGTCTGATACTAGATGTGGTGCCACCAGCGTCCACGCTGTGTCTTTGTCTGTTATCCCGAGTGTCTGCATGTGTTTTTATTTTGAAGTTTGATCCCATGGATTGACTACAGCGACAAAGTTACACTAGCAGTCACTTTTGAGTTGATTTAGCTGACATGCTACATGCTACTCTATGGAAACTAACTATGGGAAAGTACTGACACACAGATGTCACAGGCTGCCTGTTGATCTGTTGATTTCACTTTTTATGCTTGCCATTATTAAGAAGACCTATTTTACTTTTTTGTCCAATCAGTGCCCCCCCCCCCCCCCCCCCATCAGTTTTCCGTCCCTGCTGTGGCTTTGAAACATTTTAGTACCAAAGTTTGACAATGAATGCAGTGCTTGTCTTTTCCCCATTCTATTTATTCCTGTTGTGAGGCAGTGCATTACATGTGTGTTTATTTATTTAAATTCAGACATCGATCATCAGAGAAATGATGAGACCATGGGGTCATTGCAAAATGAAGTATATTATTGCCTGCTGTATAGTGGCTGTTATTGGAGTTTGCTTTCTGTGCTCTTAAATATCATCACACACGTCAAGATACGGCAAAGGACGGATCATTCTTAGTGTCGGAGCGACAGTGAGGATGCATCTGTACCGGTTTCTGTTGCAAGCAAATAGTACAAAGCATGGTTTAAACCATCACATGGCAGGAGTGCTGTGTGTGGGGAACATCATGTACAGTAAAGACTCTTTGTATTGGAGCCAGCGGTTTGTGTCGGACTCTCACTTTGCTCTTTGCTGCCTGCTGGTACCTGATAACTCCATGCAGCACATGCAGCTTTTTGTTTTTCTTGTGGTTCCCGGGCTTCCAAAATCAATTCATGTTTAGTGTCTTTAAACAAAAACTATGTAATTGATGATGAGGTTCAGTGATCCATTTCACAGTTTTTAATGGCTTTTATTTTTTTTGGCAAACCTGTGGCTGCACTATAATCAGAAAATAGAAAAGATCAGTGCAGAGTTTGTGTGTGCGGTAGTTCGGGTGTCACATAGGATTGGTGTTTTCACCAGACTATGAAAACGGCCACTGCACGCGAACTCAGGCATGTATTTTGGGTTATGCCACGTTTTATAGCGCAAATGATTTTGCTATATTGCCTCGAACACAACCTTGAGCTTTGTAGTGACTTTAAAACTCCAGATGCTTCCAGAGTGTCCAACGAAATCCGAATAAAAGCTGCCGGGGCCAAATCAAACCAATGAAATGTTGTCAACTGATCATCCAATAAGAAGGTTTGGAGTATGACAATGTACCTCTAACACATTTCATGAACTGATCGTTTTTCGCATTGACTATTTATCAGTGGTCAGTTAAAAAAGATCTTTAAGATCTTAAACTGTGTTGTAATTTAAAGTGCAGTGGCTAACAGGCTTTAATTAATTACCCTGTTGAGCTGAGAGGGAGCGTGGGTGTCATCAAAGCAGAACAAGGCCTCTTTGAGGTGGGAAACTTGTGGCTGAAAGACTTAAGTTACGATTCATTTCAAAAGGCACGTTTTAGCCTTTTGTATTGAAATACATTTTGTATTTTGGCCATTAAATCAGTCTGCTCCAAATACTTTGCACAGAACTTAAAGCTGCAATAGACAAGCTGGCACATTGGGGGCTCGAATCCATCCATTCTTTGACACCTTATATTTAGGGATTATAAAACTACAGAGTCAGAAAATCTAATATTATTGAGTGCAGCTTTCTTAGGTTCCCCTGCTGTTTAGAAGCTAGTCTGTGCAACACTTTCAATGGGCAGATGAGAATTCATGCCAATGTCTAGAGCATTATTTAGCCAGACGCAGAAGACAGGTGTGTTTCTACCTGAGAGGCTTGTTGAGGTACTTGACCTGCGTGCCAGATTTTAGATATCCACTCCTCATGCAAAGACAAACCCTCCTCGAGATCATAAACAGAGCTGTAATTGCTAGTAAGGTTGCTCAGCGGCTTTAATCAATTACTGCACCGTCCTCCATCCAGAGAGATGGGGAGCGCAGGTGTCATCAAAACAGAATGAGGCTCCTTTGAGGTGGGAGATGCGAGCCTCAACGACTTCACTCAGCTGGGTCACTGGACACACAGCAGAGCTTTGACGCGTACAAATTGTGCTTGAAGATGCTGCGTTCATCCTGGGAGGCTCAGCGGCTGGCAGGGGACCAGCGGAGCGGGGACATTGCACTCCAGATGGCCCAGAGAGGCCAGAGGAAGAGAGCTGTCCAAGCCCAGCTGGGAGTAAGGGAAGCTGGACTGCCGGTAGTGTGTGCGTGTGTCTCTGTGTATGTATGCGTGCGTGTGTGTGTGTGTGTGTGTGTGTGTGTGTGTGTGATTGTGCGATGGAGAGAAACAGTAAAAGGCAGAGAGAAAGATGTATGTATGTGTGTATGAGGGAAAAGAGAGAAAGGGTGGGTGAGAGAGAGAAAATGAGAGCGAGTGAAACAGGCGCCTGTGTGCGTGTGCATGCACGGAAGTGGTGATAGGAAAAGTGTGGGAGGGAGAAGAAATAAAAGAGAAGATAAAGGCGCTTGTATGTCTGTGCGCTTGTGCGTGTGCACGATTGTGTATTTCTGTGTGTGTATGTGTGCAATGAAGGAGTGACAGGGAAGCAGAGAGGGTTGGAGACGCAGAAAATGAAAGAGAGAAAGAAACAGGCGCATGTGTGTGTGTGTGTGTGTGTCTGTGTGGGAGGGAGAGAAAATGAAACTGGAAGAAGCAGGCGCATGTGTGTGTGTGTGTGTCTATGTGTTTGTGTGTGATTGCAGAGAAAGCATTACCGGGAGAGAAAAGGCAAGAGGGACCGAAAAACTAAAAAACAGGAAGAAAAAGGGAACGTGTGTGTGTGTGTGTGTGTGTGTGTGTGTGTGTGTGTGTCCCTGGGAGAGTGAGTGTATGACGGGTGAGAGAAAAATGAAAAACAAGAAACTGGTGTGGTGGGATGCATGTTTTTGTGTGTGTGTGAAGAGAGGGGTGCACACATGTTTGGTCTTAATACTGACAGCAGTGTTCACTGATAACATTAAGCAGCAAACCAAAGCTGCATGGAAAATTACACATAGAAAACAAGTAAAAACAGAAATGGTATTTCAGCTTTTTCATTCAGTCAGCCAGCTCTGACCTCTGACTCTGATCTACTTTGTTCACATGCGTGACGTGTTGCATGTGGGACACTTTTTTTTTTTCTCTACTGCATGTTACATCTTGGAGGCGTTGCACTCCTTCTTAAGTGAAGCCACCTGAGAACGAGCGCAGAGCCGACGACAAACACGCAGCGGCTTCCCAGAGATAACTTCGCCTCACTGTTTCCATTCGGGAAGCCGCTTGAGAGCAGGTAGAGAGAAAGCGTGCTCTTTTCTTTATGCCACATCTGCTCTGTGATGGAATGGAGCATGATCTGCACTTTGATCACAATGAATTATTCCTATCCCTGGCTATAAATATGGTCTGTCTTCAGCACCCAATCTCTCTCTCTCTACTTAAAACTAGGAATCTGTGCTCGGCTCAGAGCAGCGCTCTCCTGAGTGTGTCACTGCAGGCGTACTGCAGCTCTGGTTTTCTTTCTCACACTGTGAAGGAACCAGAAGCTCTATCTATGTGAGAGCCTTTTCTGGAGAGGACTGTGATGTGTCTCCCCAGGAAAATGTATGGATTTAATCCAATACAGAAATAGCACTATGTTGTTTCCAAACGTTGTATATAAAAAAACACAAAAGAGCTTTGTGTTTTTTGAAGGATGAGACATTTTTCATAGGGGTGGCCAGATGGGGCAAATGAAAATCTTGGGGTGGCACACCAAAACCAAAAACCATAACTTAATTTCAGGATTTCTGCTGTTATCATGGGTGCCTAGTTATAGTTAAAGGCGGGGTAGCAAGATTAGTGACAGGAAAGGGGAGGTATAGCAGGAAGATGTTAATTTAATTAACACCTGAAAGTGCCATTTCCTGCAACATAGAGAGTCTTTAATCATGACCAATAATGCTGTTCTTTCATTATGTTTATATTGTACTACTATATTTAAAGATATTAGTTTTTCATTGTGTTCTGTAGTTTCAGCAGTGAGTGACAGATAACATGTTGTCTCAGAGTGTACATAATGCATATATTTCATAGTTTGTCAAGACAAATTTCAAAGCTATGTAGCTCATCTGGGCATATTCAGAATCAAAACCACATTTTTGTTGTGTTGACCGGATTCCACTTCATGTACATTTCACTTTCCAATCCACAAAAGAACTTCAGTTTTTCACACCTTCAAGCACATCATGTTTTTTTTGTTTTTTTTACCAACATTCTTTTTATTGATTTTTACAACTTAACAAAAAAAACAATTACATATTAAACAAAACAAACCGATTTCCCCCCACCCCCCATATTATTCCAGTTCCTGGTTGGGTATCAGTTCAGTGAGTTATACTCTATTCTAGTCCGTTTTATAGAAAAAAAAAAATCAAAACACATTTCTGTTGTATTGGTCACTGCGGAGGGCCACTATCTACCCGACCCCAGGCACTTCCATCATATGTGTCTGTTCCCATTATGTAGTATATGAAGGGGTCCCAGATCTGATGGAAATTATGTTGTTGATGTTTTATTGTATAAGTAATTTTCTCTAAAGGGAGAGTTGTAGATAGCTCGGACAACCATCTGCTTACTCTTGGTCTTCTGATGTTTTTCCATGAGAGGGCTATTACTCTTTTTTCCAATAACATGCTTAAATCTACAAATATTCGTTGATTCTTTTTAATTTTCAAATTATTTGGGTATAAACCTAATATAAACAGCTGTGGGACTAAGGGTACTTGAATCTGTAAAATGTCTTGGATGCATTGTTTCACTTCTTGCCAGAATTTTTGTATTTCAGTACACTGCCAAATACAGTGGAAAAGTGTACCCTTTCCCTTCTCACATTTGGA
Source organism: Enoplosus armatus (assembly GCF_043641665.1). Taxonomy (NCBI): domain Eukaryota; kingdom Metazoa; phylum Chordata; class Actinopteri; order Centrarchiformes; family Enoplosidae; genus Enoplosus; species Enoplosus armatus. The sequence goes on along the minus strand of NC_092180.1, from coordinate 24,104,644 downwards.
ACAGATATCGGGTATGGCTCTATTATATCTGTTGAGTTTTCCGGGGTTATATACGTTCGCATCAACCAGTTATATTGCAGTAACTTCAGACGAGTATTAGTAGTTCTCGATTGTGCTTTGGTACATGCCTCCTCCCACTCTTCCATTGAGATGTCTTCATGTAAGTCCTCTCTCCATGCCTCCAGCCTCTCCACGGATGACTCTGTACATCCATCTACAGGGAACTGATATATTTTGGAAATTAAGCCCTTCCCTAAACAATTCATGGTCATTAATTTTTCTATGATAGACAGTGAGGGGATGCATAAAGTTTGATTTTGTTGTGTTCTAATGAAGCTTCTCAGCTGCAGGTATTTAAAGAAGTGTTTACGGGGTATGTTAAATTTATCAACTATTTCTTCAAATGTCATCAGCACCTTTTGCGGGTTGTAAAGATCTCCTATTTTTCCCAGCCCTTTTGTAGCCCAAGATTTAAATCCCTCATCTGCTTTTCCTGGAGAGAAGGAGTCATTTCTCCATATTGGACTGAAGACAGAAAGAGAGGACGTCTCTTTCAGATACTTTTTAACTTGGTGCCACACTACAATCATGTTTCTCACTATAGGGTTTTTTGTATTCTTTTTAAGATTTTTGACATTTGCTGAGTACAAATAAATAGGGAGGGGTAGACTTAGCTGGAGTTCCTCCATCTCCTTCCAGAGAGGAGCATCTCTGTCTGTGAAGTAGAACAACAATGTTCTTAACTGTGCTGCCCAATAATCTCAAATAAATAGGGCCATTCAACTCTGTCAAAGGCTTTTTCAGCATCCAATGACAGCAATGCTGTATCTGCTGTCCCTTTTCCCTCATATAGTATATTTAGAAGTCTCCTAACATTATGGAAGCCTTGCCTACCTTGGACAAAGCCTGATCTTTGTCTATAATGTTTGGAATTATTTTCTCAAGCCTCCTGGCTAGTATTTTACTCAAAATTTTTAAGTCTACATTTAAGAGACTGATTGGCCTCAGATTTTCACATTTGTTGTTTGGTTTGCCCGGTTTTGGTAGCAAAGTGATTAGTGCTCCTCTTAAGGATGTTGGAAGGATTCCATTATGAAAAGATTCCCCAAACATTTCTAATAGTGGTAGCATCAGTCTATGTTTGAACATTTTATAAACCTCAATGGGTATCCCATCAGGCCCAGGGGTTTTCCCTCCTTTGATACTATCAATGGCTACCGATAATTCCCCTAAAGTTATATCTTTCTCTAATTCTTCTTTGATTGCTTCTGATATCCTAGGAATGTGAATATTGTCCAAAAAATAATTCAATTCAGATGTATTTGGGTCTATATCTGAGCCATAAAGCTTTTCATAAAATGTCTTAAAGGCTTCATTTATTTCAATTGGGTCGACAATGTTTTCATTATTATCGTTTTGTAGTAAAGTAATAAGTCTTTCATTCTGTAGTTGCTTGATACGCCATGCCAGCACTCTGCCAGGTTTTTCACCTTGATCATAGAATGTCAGTTTAAGTCGTAGTAAACTTGACACTGCTTTCATTGCAGATATATCGTTATATTGTGTTCTTAGCAGAAGTAGCTCTTGGTGAATATCCCAAGAGCCTGACTGGTAGTATTTTTCTTCTAATTTCTTTATTTTTGTTTCCAATGATTTTGCTTTCTTATACGTTTCTTTGGCTTTAGAGCTAGTAATGTTAATTATCTGTCCCCTAATAAAGGCTTTAAATGCCTCCCATCTGATACTTCTTGAGGTTTCTGTTGTGTTTGTTTCAAAATAGTATTTGATTTGTTCTTCTAGAAAGGTAACAAAGCCTGTATCAGTCATCCATTTTGTTTTGAATCTCCATTTGGGAATATCGCTCATCAATTTGGAATCATGGTAGACTAAAGAATTTGGGGCATGATCTGACAGGAGTATGGGGTCGCAAGAGACCTGTTTTATTTTACATTTTAGTAGTGCTGAAACCAGAAAGAAGTCTATACGTGAATATGACTGATGTGTACTGGAGTAACATGAATATTTTTTAGCATTGGGGTTCTCTTCCCTCCAAACATCGATTAGGTTAATTTCTTTCATGAAATGCTGAATTACGTTCCTACTTCTCGGATGTGATTTGTCGACTCCTGAGTGGTCCCTCTGCGGGTCTAAAGTGCAATTAAAATCGCCTGCCATAATACAAGTACCAGACAAAGACGCAATAGAAAGAAATAGGTTTTGGAAAAATTTAGGTTCGTCTGTATTTGGAGCATAAATATTTATCACAATTAATTGTTCCCTGAGAATACTCCCATGAATAATCAGGTAGCGTCTTGCTTTGTCTTTGATAACTTTGTGAATCTGTAGCGGAATGGAATCATGGACCAAAGTCATGACACCCCTTGCCTGAGAGGTGAAGGGGGCTGACAGAATTTTCCCCTTCCACCTCCTCCTCACTTTTAGCTCATCTTCATACATTAGGTGGGTTTCTTGAAGGAATACTATTTTAGACTGTAATACTTTAATCCTGTTCATAACTTGTTTGACCTTTTTTATTTTTTGTAGTCCTCTGCAGTTCCAGGATGCAATTTTAACCTTCAGTTCAACAGACATATGAACAAGTAATTTTGAACTTCCCCAACACTAATTTCCAACCAGACAAAAAGAAAATAGAACAAAAACAAAATACAAAGTTATTTCCCTCTATCATTATCGATACACCTGAATATTCCCCAGTCAGGTGTTCCCCCACCTTCTAATACTGGACCTCCAGAAAGCAAAGAGCTGATCCACGCAACGTGAGGATCAGTATAGCTAGCTGATGGAAAAATAAAAACAAAATAAGCCTAACTACTCTGCTACTATAATTCAGACAGTTTTTAAACAATCCAACAGATGAAAATGGCACCTATATTTTCTTAATTAAAATAATGCATATTAAACCAGTGAACTGTTTATTATCTATAGACAGGGGAGGGAGAGAAATCAGAACTTAATGTAACAAATTAAATAACTTTCACTCTGCACTCCACTCCCGTCTCCACAAACGTCAGGATATCAGAGTAATGTTCCTTTAACAGTTTTTAAGTGATGTTTCTTACTGTATCATCCGCTTATTAATACTTCAGTCCGGTTGTTTATCCGACTGGACCTTCTTAATGAAGTGATCGGCTTCGTCGGCGCTGTTGAAGATGTGTGAGCGGTCCTTGTAGGTCACTATGAGTCGGGCAGGATGGATCATGCCGTACCGGAGCCCCAGTGATCGGAGTCGCCGCCTTGTCTCCTCGAACTCTTTCAGCTTCTTGTGCATCTCCGCCGCCATGTCCTGGTAAAACCTCACCGGTTGGTTCTTATAGAGGATCTGCCGCTTCGCCCTGGCTGCTCTCATCACCGCTTCTTTCTCTCTATAGTTCAAGAACTTCATTACAAGGGTCCTAGGCCCGGAGTTAGTTTTATGTTCTCTTCTTGGTCCGAGCCTGTGTGCTCTTTCCACCGTGAATTTTCCCCGGTGCGGCGCCAACTCCAGTGCCTCCGGTATCCAGCTCTCCAGGAAGCCACAGGTGTCTTCACCCTCCGCGCCCTAGGGTAGATTAACAAGTCGTATGTCGGAGCGACGTGACCGAGCCTCCAGGTCCAGTATTTTTCCTTTATTTTTTACTTCCAGGTTTTCCACCTTCTCTTGGAGCTCAGTTACCTCGTCCTCTGTTCTTGAGATTCTCATTTCTGCCTGTGTGACTCTTTCTGAACAATCTGTAATGTCTTTCCTTACATTTTCAATCGCAGTGAGAATGCCGTCAAATTTAGATGAACACTCGGACTTCATGTTGTTAATAGCTGCCAGTATTACTGTCAACGTGGTACCGGACTCCTCAGTTGCAGTAGTGTTGTCCCCCTCCGACTGTTTCTCGGCGCTAGTGTTAGCTTCCATGGCTTCATTGTTAGCGGTTAACTTGGACTTGACACTCGGTGTTGTAAAACCCTCGAGGCTAGACTGGAGTGCCCGGCCGCGGCCCGTCCTCCTTTGTAACATCGGTACTTTCCTCAACGCTGATGTTGCAGTTAGGCCGAACGTCACCCCCGAAACAAGCTTTTTAGAAAGGATTTGGTGGTTCTAGTAGCAGAGCAGACTTTAACACGTCCTTTCAGCAAGCCGCCATAACCGGAAGTCCAGCACATCATGTTTAATAAGGAAAGTAGAGTAAACACACACACACACAGGACAACCATTTACTGCATACTGAGTACAATTAGCTGATAATTAGCCTGATCAGCCGTCATATTTTAGCAGTTACCTAGTGTTTCTGTAGTGGCGACAAAACGTTAAAAATATACATATTTGCAGTTTGAATTAAACTCCCTAAGAAATATGACATAAAAACACATAACTCTAGAAACACAAGATAAAGGGTGTCATATGTCGACAGTCTTCTTGTCAATTCGGCATCAATATATAGTCCATGAAGATAAACTCATTTTGGATTTTTGGATTTTGACGCCTGAACTCGCTACCAGCCTCCGCTGGTTAGCTTGCGCTATTTTTGTGGGAGAATACTGTGGGAATGAGAGGTGAACCATTTCAAAAATTAAGATTTCTCAAATGATCATGTGTGGGATAGTATTTGAGTCTAGGTAAGTCTAGTCAGAGTCTAGGTGAGGACGGAAAATGTAATTTTTAATTCATAAACTACATATGAAATGGCCAGACATAACCATGTTTGATCCAAACTAGCTCAAATGTTTAAAATACAAAAGCTGTATGAAAACTGTCTTTTGCAATTTAATTTGCATTAAAAACAGGCTCAGTCCTAATCCTGAATGTGACTAGGCTGCCAAATTTTATAATAATGATTAGGCAGTGTGGAGCATCAGACTTAAAATGGCTTTTCAAGTGAGAGTGAAGAAACATTACTGCAACTCAAGCTTAACTAGCAGCTTTTGTCATTATAAGTCAGCAGTCGTTGATTGAACTTAATTTTAAGTTAGATTCTTTGTCCTTCAGTTGACTCTGTTTTATAATATAACTAATGAACAGATTTTACAGACTATTCAGTGCTCATTTAGTTGAATTAAGGCAGTCAAGGCAGTGGTCACATTTTTTACAGCGTAATGTGCTGTCCAGGATGATGGTGGTGCTGAATGCGCACAACTGAACCCATGACCCCAAAGCATGGCTTTCGGATTGCAGATAACAGAAGTAAATCTAAAGCCCTGAAAGGCAAATCTTAATTAATTGAGTGCACACACAGACATATTGCGCTGTATTCAAGGTAACTCACAAGGTTCTACTTGAGTATTTAATAGTTAGATTCCATTCGGAGGATTATAAAGTGCCAGGTTTTGAGTCTGATACTTCTTGCACTACGCTGCCTGTATAGACTAATTAGTTTTATTATGAAAGGCTAATTTCTCTCATCTGAATTTCTGAGTTTCCTCCAGTGTATTCTTGTGCCAGCAGCTGCAACTGGAAGTGTGCATTTGGTCTATGGAGAAGTTGCGCGCTTCCTGGTTATGTTATAAATTATTCATGACAGTTTGGCTGAACTCCAAAGTCCAAAGTCAAAGTCAGACACACATGTGGCTGTTTCTTTCTCTCAAGTAAGCCGAGTCTCACAGCAGGCGAGTCCAAGTCATAAAAATGAGGACTTCTGACTCGAGTCCAAGTCTCAAGTCTATAGTCGACAGCTCTATTGTGAACACAACATATATATATTATCATCTTTAAGTTGATATGGTGAACTTGTTAGAAAATAGTTGCCTATTTACATGTCCAGCAGTTACAGGGCAATATTAGCATTTAGCAAGTCCACTATTGGCTCCTTTTTAACTCTGTTTTTGGTCTCTACCAACTCCTGAGGGAAATATCTGGCTCTTTAGATACTAAATGCTCCATGTTCACCAGCTAGTCTCTAGGTGTGTCTGTCTGCTCTGAAACCAGCTGCCTGCTGCAGCCCAAAGCAGCGCTATGAGAGCAGTGAGAGTGAACCAAAACAGTCCATTTATGGACCAGACGGCTTAACAAAGAGCTGAAACTCACTATAAAGCTATGTTAAGCTATTTATTGTTGGTTTTAGTGTTGTCATGGTATTTGTAAACAATAACAAAAATATAGAAAATCTCCAACCTTATCCTTTAAGCTACAACAGGTCTTGCTTAAACATTAATGGCCAGACTCAACACATAATACAACACATACAATGAAAAATATTATTTATTTTCATAGTTTAAAAGTTTTGTTGGATGTACTGTATACATTTGGTGCTGTTCGGGATTATAAGATTCATTACCTCATTGACATATGACAGACCATAATTCATTGGAACGCCCCCAAACCGGACCTTGCCAGCTGAGCTGGGATTGACTTTGTGTTAATACATCATTTCTGATTCACAGAGCTGACTACAAGCTCTTGACTGGCATAATCAAAATGCCTCTGATGTGTCAGGAACACACTACAGTATAATGCTTGTGAGAACATGAAAGTAGTGACAAAGAATGGCTTCAGGCTGTGCTTTAGGAACAATCAACAAAGACTGCATCTACGTCTTTGTATATCAATGCATCCCACAGGGACGTGGTGTGTTTCTTTTCTTAGCATCACTGCTTGTGCCAGAGAGTTTGGCTAATTTTAATACAGGAAAATTCCTAGTTCCTCTTCACAGCACCTTCGCATCATCTCACAGCCTCACCCACAAAGCATGGCACTATCAACCTATCACCTCTAATGGGAACAAAAGGTCAGTCCTTAATTATTCATTCGGGATGTCAAACAATGCTTGCCGGCTGTTATTCAGGGTGGGGGAGACACATTGAATAATTCAGGGCCAGGATTCTCTTTCCTTCGGAAAGCAGCGCGGCGGTTCAGATGTTTGTGAGAGTCTTATCTCCATGCAGGAGCCCTCTGTCATTCCTGGGCTGACCTTGGCTGTCACTGCAGCAGCAACATGGGTGGCACAGAAGGCGGCAGGGACTCGTGTTCTTCTCGTATCTGCAGGCCTCCTCCACACAGCCAGAGTGAGTAGGAAGGACTACAGGGAGCTGGCTGCTCCTTGTCTAAGTTCCCCCAATGGATGTTTACAGTACACCACGTGTCACGCTGCGCTGGGATGGTGCCAAGGTATAAAACCAACAGATTACTCTTTTACAATGAGTTATTCTGCTTTTCACCCGAGGTATGTTTCTGTTTTGGTACACTTGCCGTGTCAATTGCTCTTAAGCGGCTTTCTTAAGATGTAAGGGGTGTTTATTGCAGCTGAAGAGGCAAAAGTAGATATTAATGCTATTAAAGTGCATTAAAGTGAAGAATGCTATAATGTGAGTCACTTCCATGGAAGGATTAGAGGGAGGCGGCATGGGGAGGATTCTGAGTAAGGAGAGAAAGTGAAAATGTTCATCTTGTTATGTGAGAGGCAGGAGGGAGGGAGAAGGACAGATGAGACAGGGAGAGTGAAAAGAAGTGTGTGTGTGTGTGTGTGAGCAAGAGAGAGAGATAGACACCACCCTCGTGCCAACTCCACCATCTCTGAACAATAACAGAGGTGCATACACAGATAGAGTACGCGTCTATCAAGCAACAGATGGCAAGCAGCCCAGAGGAAATCAGATGGGAGGCATGTTTGTCATTGTAAATGCCGTCAACAGAATGACCCTGTCTTCCTATGGCCACTATGTTACTGCTGTCTGCACTGTAGCACTCCATGCAGGCTGAGGAGATCATTTGGACTGTGACTGTTCTGCAATTATAAATGAAATACAGTCAATCAATAGTTATGGACAGAGGTACATAAGTCTTCAGCTGCATTAAAGGATACTTCCGCTGAATGAGATAAGGGTTCAGCTGTCAGTGGGACAACATCAAAATTCAATTCAAAGAAAATCTTTTTGAAAACATTATTATTGGTTAGGTTCTTGGGCAAAGATTGGTAGGTAACTGTGAGCAGTTACTTACGAACGAGTGAGGAACCAATCAGGAGCAACCTGATAATTAATTAATCATTGATAAGGTAGTTCCTGAATAACTCAGAATCGTGGATTAAATAGAAAATAATGATGACTCAGAGAACTGGGAGACACGTTATTAATGAATGATTAGATCACTTTACTTGTGGTGCAAAAAAAGTGGTAACTAATGATGAAGCAATTAGAAATTAATGAGTTGTTGCTAGTTTTGTGCCGCTCAGTGGCAGATAGTAAGTGAATCAGGAACTACTCATGAAGAAAGTGGTCATTATGTCGATTCACAAATATTTATTTAACTCATGACCTAATGCTTTATTAATATAGCATCTCCCAGTCTGTTCTCTCGTAACTCACCATTATTTACTATTTAGTCCTTCAGAGTTATTCAGGAACTACGTATTAAGGATTAATTTATTATCAGGTCGTTCTTGATTCGTTCCTCAGTACTACTACTCACAATTTTGTGTACTGTATTGTTAAGTGTTACCAAACCACTAGAGATCTCAGTATGCCCTGGCTTGACATTAAGGAGGTTTTGCTATCTCTTCCAGTAAATCATGGTTTTATTTAAATGCGTGTGCTAGCAGTCTGTCTGAGTGCCTGACTTAAAGCGTAGTTGTTTCTGTAGCATTTTGGTGAAGTGAATCAAAAGCAAGTTAGAGTGAATGGAAACATGCTATAAATCATGTTATAAATCATGAGCGTTGAGAAAAGTGTTGTGAGCCAAGTCTGAAGTGCACAAGTTTAAAATTAAAAGTTGACTCTTTCCTGCCACCTGGACTTCAGTTCAGTCCAGGATCCGGGCTGATGAATTGGAAATACAAAACAGAAAGTTATTCGGGGACACTGATGCACAGGGGTTGGCTTGTGATGCCAGTATTTCTTAGAACGATACTTCCCTTATTGCTTCCGCACTATGTGCAGAGCAATGACAACGCTCGTTTGTCTTTGAGCTGAAAAAAAAAAGTTGAGGGAAAGCAGGTTTCATCGGGAGTGTCTCTGTTTCAGTGAGGAGGATTAGGATGTGGTGAGGAGCAGCCTTTTCTCTCAGGCTGACAAGGTGACTGGTTCAGAGGCTAATGTTGGGCCATGTGCTCTTTACGTTCGAAGACAGCATGGTGCCTGGAAAACGCCAGAACCAAGGACATGAACACGCTTGCCACCAGCCTCCTGCTCCACTGCGGGGCTCTTGAAACGTTAACTCTTCTGGAACCGCACATGCCCAGGTGCCAGGGAGTTGATCAATTAGGCCAGAGTGTTGCTGCCCAAGCTAATTACACTAATTTATTTTGCCTAAGCTTGTCAGTAAAAACTTGGCAACACATTCAGGTCTTCCTGGATGCAGCGGATAGGTCTTAATTTGTACTGTTGGTGGGTCCAAATGGGGAAATCGTTCCCTCATGGAGCAATCAGGCGAAAACACCAATTAGAGAATTAATGCCAGTTTAAAGTAAAATTGAAATAACACCTGAACTTCGAAATTTGTATATAAAAACCATATAAATAAGAGTATGGTCTAGACCAGCTAGGCGGCATGGTGACGCACGGGAGGTAAGGCTGGTTAGAGCTGGGGGTTCGATCGATGTCGAAGTGTCCTTGAGCAAGACACTGAACCCTAAGTTGCTCCCGACGGAGACCAGCACCTTGCATGGCAGCTTTTCTACATCTACATTCAACCTTAACAGTTCCCAAAGCGCAAATCCAAAGTTTGAAATATGTTGTGATTAAATGCATCACATCCTTTCATCAAACCCCCACAGCATTCATTAGCCAGACACAATGTCTTCAAAAACTCACCAATCAGCACCTAGGCTACTTCCCACTAATGTAGTATTCATCATGCAACAATGGCAATAATTGAAATGTATTGAAGTGGATATTCAGATTTTGTTGAATTGTCTTGAACACAATTATTTCACTTAAAAATCAAACATCAGTTATATATACTGACCTTATCTGACAACATGAATTTAAAGTAGTTTTTTATATAAAACCATATATGTTGTATAAGTATAATATATACTATATGTTTTCTATGTACTACATTCCAAGCATAGTTTAGTGCACACAGGGTTCAACTGCAGATCATGAACATTTCACATCATGACACCTCAACAGGAATGCAGAACATGAGATGGCTGTGTGGCCTCAAGTTAAAATTTAGCTGTCAGATGATATCAGTCCTTATATCAAAAAACATATACTGCAACCTTTTGACAAATGACTGAGTCAAACTAATATATCACGCCAATAAATCTCTTGGGGAGCAAAGCCAGGGTTTTGAACAAAGGCTGACATACAGCAATTACAAGCCTGTAAATAACACCAACACACAGCAATGTGTTTTACACAGATCTGTCCACACAGTGTCATGTTGCTTTAAGTAATTTTTAAAAACTAATATTCAGTGTGCAGATTATTCATTATATTCACCATTGAACTCATATATTTAATCATGATTCATTATTTGACCATAAAAAAGTATAATCAATCTCATGTTGGATCTGATCACTTTAGGTACGGCGTAATTTACCTTTAAACTGTTAATCATTCAATCCCTGAGTTTCCTCTTTAATTGAGTCAATACAAACACATCTACCTTGATTGTTATTTAACGTTTATTGTTAAGTGATCAATTCGTGCACCACCATAATTACACCCCCCCCCCCCCATGAAAGAAAATGAATCCCATTTTTTTGTTTTTGTTATCTGCTTCTCCATATGATTAAACAAGAACCAGAGGCAGTGGGTCGCTCATTCAATTAGTGTTTCATTTACCACATTTGATTACCCACAAGCTCTCCCCTCTTTGACCCTGCAGGAAGCCTCGTATGACTAATGAGTGCACTTACCTGATTTCCTTGCCAGGGAATCACATCAATGTCTATTTCCCATCATCTGCTCACAGGAAGGCAGTATATATGGTGACTGAAGATTAAAGGATTTTTTTTAGGGGTGGGGGGGTGGGTATGTATTTACCAGGGCAGAGGTTTCATGCCTGTATTGAATGCACCTGTGACGCTTCCAGCTGGTCACCTTACTCCAGCCAGACACTTTGATCTTCCAAAAGCCCATGTTGCCACATGTAGTCACAATTCTTACTGTGTACCTGTTGAACATCAAGTGCTCGTTTGCACAGGCTGAAAAAGTGCTCTGAGCTTTTGTCACACTCACAGCTGTGCAAGAGAATAAGAAGCCTCATCTGATTCCAGCTACGCACTGCGCTAACTTGTTGCTGCTGCGTTAGATTCAAGAAAGAATTACCTGCAGTAACATGCACACTGGATGCACAATGATGGGAAACTATCATGAATATCAGCGTACCTCCACACAACCACAACATGTGAGAACTGCATGATGGTGAGCTGGCATGCTTTCCTCGGGATACACCAGCTGGTGATGACGGTACCAACACACTCAGAAGTGCTCAAATACAACATACTGTATCATGGACATACGATATCATATCAGCCCAGTAGCTGCTTTACATTACGTCTGTCAGATGATATATTTATATTTGCAGGGTCTACTTTTAAACCCTGACATGACATATTTCCTTGGAACCCAGTGCATTCTGCATAAGAGAGTGAGCCACGGGTACCTCAAGGTTAGAACTGAGAAGAATTCACCTGCTGAATTAAATAAAGCTGACTTCATGAAGAGTTATATCAATGAGAGTTTAATGGTATTATTGATTTTTATGAAGTGGTTGAAGGGAGGTCTCTAACTCAAACAAAACTGCATGTTTTGTTCTCTTTTATATGCAAATATTTACCACTAATTGGAGTCATGTAGATGTTACTGCAACACATTTTAAACTTTATGGTCTTCACATTCAAATCTGAAGAAATCCACAAGTTCTACAGCAAATGCTAAAAAGAAGTGAATCTACCTTCAGTTGTAGGCAAGTGCAGAATCAGTCAATAGAAGGCAGAATTTGTTTCAGTATTTGAGGCCAACTTTTAATTTTCTTTTTTTAATTTTAAGTAAAGAAGCATGCTCTGTGCTCATATTTCTGCATGGGTGTCAAAGTGGAGTGCTCCCAGGTTGAAGAACTGTGGCCATCAGAATTAAAATTTGATATGAGCCATTAGCTTTCAGCCATGTTGTTTCTCGGAGAACTTAGCCAGTGGAATTAATTTCTTGCGTCTTGTTATGATATACACCTGCTGTTTAGCACATTAAGCAGTGGAATATTATTCCCCCAACATAAGTGCTTTGCATTCAATTTTAATGAAGTGTGGCTATTAATATTTAAGATTAAGGAGTCCAGCATTAGTGTCCGACTGTAAGCTCAGTGTTGATGTCTTCAGAATGACTGCGATAAGTAAACTCTTGTCTGTGCTGTTGAATACGAATAATGATCCATCCATGCAGCCATTAAAAATTCACATTAGCATTCAGTTACTGTTAATCAGCTCCTAATCAGATGTGAGTCTATTATGCTTTGGCAATTTTAGCCTGGTATTAAAGCAGGTATTACAAAGGGTACAGCAGGGCCACATGGTGGGCCAAGAAACTTGATTAAACTCATTCAAGAGATCTCAACATTACCATTTTACTTTTAATGTAATATTGTTAGTGATTTCTAAGGGACAGAGTTTGAGTGCCTAAACTTAAATATAAAAAGTTGAATCATGCTTTAGTTGAGTGGATATGAGAGGAAAACAAATGAGATACATTGTCAGGGAACGATTTGCAGATATGTTAAGTTAGGCGACTTGCCAGATGTTATGTTGATAGATTATGCCAAGTACTTATTTTAACCCAAACCATAATCTTACCACAAACCTAACCAAGTTGTTTTTGTGCCTAAACCTCAGCTAAACCTTAACCATAGCGGTGTCACATAATAACATAGATTTATTTTTCAAGAATGATTTGTAAAAGTTTTGGAAAAACACAGAAAAATGAAGTCATCATGCCGATAAGGGCGTAAAATCAGAAAGTGCTTCCAAATAACGTATTTTGATTGTTTAATTGGGAGGACTTGTTGTCCAGGCAGCATTATGTTTCCTGCCAAAAGCATTTGCCTGTTGCAAATTTGTATCATATAAATGTAATTTCTAGGAGACAGGGTTGTTTTATAGAGAGTGTAGGCTCACTTTAAGCACAGCCCGCCTCATCATTCGTCTGGGTATAATGTACAGTACATGTTCACACCTGGGAGCTGCCCAACCACCACCGCTGTTGGCTTGTGAACAGTTACTAAGGGTTCGGAGAATATTACTCATTCACTTTCCCCGGCCAAACTTTCCCAGCTGCTCCAGGAAATCAAACCAACACCTTCTTGATCACAAACCTGCTTTTGTTACCTGCCTGCCTGTTTCATGTGCTCTATATCCTGCCCATGTTTGAACCTCTGACTTTGTAAAGACAGGCTGTGGGCAGTACTGGTGACACGTGTCCACTTAACAACATGTCAGAAGAAGCTCCTGTAGACTTCAAGTTCATGCTCAATACTTTATTAGCATGTCAGCCAAGCTGACAGGAATTTGTTTCAGTAGAACTCAGATAAAGCAGATTCAGGAAAGGGAATATGTTTTAAGTCTAGTGGGTCCTTTTAAAGAGTTTTGAAACAGCGTGCTTCATGGTTGGAGGAATACATTCAGTTAGAAGCGCAGCAGACAGTCATCACAACAGAACGTTGGTTGGTGAATATTGAATACCCTGAGTGGGAAGCTGCAGAGCTTAAGTTAAGCTTTGAAGTGGTTTTTTAAACTTTCTTTCTTTTTACTTTTGGTAGAAGAAAATCTTTCTAAGAAATCTTTTCTTTTTCCCTTCTTTATTTCATTATTTCATACCACAAAACTGGGAATTCAGTAACCATGAGTTAATACTGCAAACGTCCTGGCAGATGTTCAACCACCGAGACTGAAATTATTCTGTTATAGCCGAGGTCATGCCCGCTTTCTACCTTACATACTTTTTCTTGCCTGCTGTGTGGTCTCCAGAAATGAAAATGGATTTTTCAAATGCAAAAGTATGTGCTCTGTGTATATAGTGAAAAAAACAAAAGGATGGCATAGATGAGAAATGAATGGAGTAGTGTCGGACAGGCATGTAGCTTGATCTAGAAATAAACCTCTGGAATGTAAAGATGTTATGTTTGGGCAGTGGATCTGGTCTATTCATTATTTTTCTCATTAAACATTTTATTTATCAAAGTTTTACAGCAGTTGTCAAACCATAATCACAGATGTAATGCTGAAACTTTATCAAAGTTTAGTTGTGTATTTGCTGCTGGTTGGTCAGAAGTTTTTGTTTGTGTGTACGGATAGTTTAGAAAGGCCCCCTTGTGACACATCCAGTCAAGCCTTTGGAGGACAGTGACCTGCATATAAATAAATAAATAAAGCCTCTGGAACAAGGAGTGCATAGCATCTTGTCTGGGAGAGATCAATTTCTGAGTCACACTATTAAACATTTGTTGAAAATATCCTACAACAACATTTCTTTGTGAAAGTGCCATTTACCACTCATGTAATTTAAAGGGGAAAAAAAACAAACAGAACATGTACAGTTGCTCCAGAAACACCTGCATCCATAATTCATGATTTGATACGGCGAGTTTTCATTTATTGTTGTGAAACAGTCTCACATCCGAGAAACACATGATGCAGTTCAGAAAAGGAAGGCACTATACCTGGAATAGTGGGATCATACCACTACTGTATACATTTATAACTGCAGTCTCTCACCGTGGAGTCCTGTGAAGTCTCACTTTGTAATCACATCCCCCACTTCAATGTCTTTTTTTTCCCCTCTACTTGCACAAAAAACACTCCCCTCTTGTTTATTGAAAAATATTTCTAACTTTAAACCTTGGCTCATCTTTTTTCAACACTTCTGTCATACATGAATGCACAGCAATCACGTCGCTATGTAACGGTGACTGTCTCTGTGGAGAGGTGCAACGGAAATAGAAATCTTAAAGGGGTGGTTCACATCTTTAGCCATGCTTGCGGCATGACTTTGACTGACCTTTAGCACCACCATAAAGTTGACATTTTTGAGTGACCTGGTGGACTGCCATGAAATTTGGTACACACGTTCATTTTCCCCTCAGGATGAACTATAACAACGTTGATGATATCTTGACTTTTCATCTAGCGCCACCATCAGGTCAAATCTTTAATTTGTCCAATACTTTGGTTTATGACCAAATACCAAACTAATGACATTCCCATCAGCCTCAGCGGTACTTTGTGGTAAGTGGTAAGTAGCAAATGTTAGCATGCTAACACACTACACTAAGATGGTGAACATTAAACCCAGGGGTGGAAGTAACTCTCATTTACTCTCGTTACTGTAACAACGTCGTATTTTGGACTTTCAGTATTTAACAAAAATCAGTAATATTACTATATTAGTACTAAAACATTTTGCAACTCAAGTATTGTACTTTGTTACATTTCAAGTTGCAATTGTTACAGAGTAAAAACAAAATTCATGATAGTGTGTGAGAATGGAGCCGCAGCAGCTGCAGCAGAGAAGAAGCTGTGTTGTGTTTGTGGCTGCAGGACGGCAGAGCTCCATGTCCACAGGGGTGCCACTCTCCATTCTCTAAATGTCAACGTTCACTGGCAGAGTGTCAGTACAAGTGCAAAATGCATAACAATGCAATAAAAGTAAGGGTGATGTCAGTATGGGTTATGGTAAAGATTAGCATTATTGTACCTTGGCATAGGTTGCATCTACTTTAATCAGTCACTGATTTAATGCACCACCCGGCGAGCATGCTAAGTGACCCGAAGCAAACACACCCACGATGTTGCTGTTTCTGACAATTCCTGTTAAAGTTGTGACTGCTGAGCTCAAAACTGTTTGAAAGTGAGGACAAGAGAGGTTAGTTTGTATTACATCTCTGTGTTGGCTGCCTTGGTGATGCTTTATTAATGCTGTTAAAGTGGCAGTTATGTGGCAATAATGCTTGTTGCAACCGCCACAGTGTTCATAGCTCTTTTTATTTATTGCTGGTCATTTTTGTGCAATTGTCTGAGTTTTGTCCTCTTTTCTGGTTAATTCTAGCAAGGCTACACTAAGGAAGGTGGTTGTATATTTATAATATTAATCAGTTGTATGCACAGGCTGCAAATGTCCGTCTGTAGGAAAGCAATTTATTGTTGGTTCGGACGTAATGGTTTGCTGGCGCGGTTCGCACCCAGGGACAGCATGATGTTGTCCCACTAGTGTATATGTTTTGTTTGGTAGCCTAAAGGTGTTCTTTAATTTGATAATACTATCACATATACATCGGCATCATATAACATTTAATAATATAATATATTGTTATAATTTTGGAAGTAAATAAAAACGTATTTAACAAAAAGGCTTTGACTAGTGTCAAACTTCGGAAGTACACAAAAAATGTCTTGTGTCGCTGATGAGGTTAAGACTTTTTGTCATGCTGTATAGTGGCTTCAAAGGTTTCTGTTAAGAGGTATCATGTTGCTACTCAGTTTAGTCCACCAGCAGGGAGGGAGAGCTTGGATTACAGGACTGGTAGATTCACGTAATATCCAGTAGGCAAATAATACCTACCTCAAAAAACCAAGGTATCACTGAAAGGGTGATACCCGTTTTTGATGTCACATTATCTTTATCAGTATATGAGCTTGGAGCCGCACAAGTCAATGTGTCACACTTCAATGCAGTGCATCAACACTCAATATGTAAATGAAACCTGACAACAATTTCCCTCGGGGTAAATAAAATTCTATCTTATCTTATCTTACATCACTAAACCACATGAAGGACTCCACTGGTCTGTTGTGCTTTATATATCAAAGGATAACCAAAGGATGCAACACTTTTGAGTCTAGCTTTTTCTCAACAAAGCAATAGCACTTATTTGTGCACCAACAAGAATGGTATTCAGCATCTGTCCCAGACTTCCTTTGATCAAATTACACAAATGGGTAGCCTTCTCTCTGTTAGAGGCACACTTGATATATCAAACTGGACCATGTAGCCTTGAGGTTAAGATCATGATTACTGTTACAGTGATTGTAAGTCAAGTGTGAGCCACAGGTCAACATTGTTAAATCTTTAAAAGATCAAAGCCATTTCAATTTTAGTTGTGTATGCATATTTTTTAATCCTGCTTAAATGAATCAGTGCACGATGCATGATGAATGTGATGTGTTTATCTTTATCTGTGATTAATAATAGAGAAGATGTTGTAAGGTAAAGTCAGCCATCTGTAGAATCTGAACATTTCTTCTGTGTTAACATCAGGGAACATGCTGCAAATGATTTCCCTCTATAATGTCCATAGTATGGATGATTGATGAAGTGCTGGTACATTGAAAAATACTATATTTCCGTCATAACAATAAAAGAACAAAGACGAGGTGGAAAGTTCAATAATGTACACTAATCCTGTGATTTACAGTAAAATATGGGACCTATTCGCAGAGGTATAATCAGGCTGATTTATCCGCTGCTCTTTCCACGGAGCATATTAATGTTCATTAATCAAACCTAAAGTAATCCCAGCTGGCTTTGAGTTCTTAATGTCAACTGGGTTCCTCTTTTATAGCCTGTGGAGTGGCTGGGAAATAATAATTGTCCTTTTTAAAAAGAAGCCAGTGTTCCTCAAGTTAACAGGCACACCTTGAGGATTTTAATTTGGTGGGATGAACTCATTCTTGGTTTGGCTTGAATGGTGTACAAGCAAACTTGATTAAGTAATTCTAGATTCAATCAATTTTTATAGAAGGTTTAAATATCCGCTTTTGAGGCTTTTGTTCATTTGGTACCAAAGTCGGTGAATGCGTCTCGAGATTTTGTAAGCCTAACTTTTTTGCTGAGTCAGAGTGAATGAATGAATCATATCTTCAGTCAGAGGTGCAACCAAGATCTAATACAGTGGTAATTGTCTTTGATATTACAGCTCCGTTCAGCAAAATGATTTGAATTGGACCTGTAGCTTCTTGTCTATAGTCGGTAAGTGTTGTTACAGAGAGGTGAGGTCAGACGTCAGCAGGGTTTACCAGTGCCCATGCCTCAGGCTTCAAGCTCCCCTCAAACAGACTTTCTGAAATAAAGAGGGTTCAGTGGAATAGGCTGATGATGGCTAATTATGATACATTTTTAACCAGTTTAGTTGATCTGATCTGCCAAGGTCGGCATTTTTGACTTTTGGTAAAATGCCTTGAACTATTGGATGGATTGCTGTGAAATTTGGTACAGATATCCATGGTTCCCAGACAATCTATCGTAAAGACTTTATAGATTCCCTGATTTGTCCTGTAGCGCCACCATGAGAATGACATCTGTAGTTTTCCCACAGGATGAACTATAACCTTAACCTTCCATGTAGCACCATTATCAAGTCAAATTTTAATTTGGGAA
The DNA here is from genome assembly GCF_043641665.1 of Enoplosus armatus. Taxonomy (NCBI): domain Eukaryota; kingdom Metazoa; phylum Chordata; class Actinopteri; order Centrarchiformes; family Enoplosidae; genus Enoplosus; species Enoplosus armatus. The sequence goes on along the minus strand of NC_092180.1, from coordinate 24,086,350 downwards.
ATACTTTGGTTTTACACTGGCTTGCATCAGCATATTGGCATCATGAACGTGAGCATGTTATCATACTGATGTTAGCATTTAGCTCAAAGCACTACTGTGCCCTGTACAGCCTCAAAGAGCTGCTTGCGTGGTTGTTGACTCTTTTCCATGATGACGTCTAAAGAATGAGAATCACTGTTACATTCTTAACACAGCGGGAGCAGCTGTAATTTGGCGTAGTTAATTGTTGGTGACATAACCAGACAGACAGACAATACAGGATTGACACTCTCATTGTAGAGCAAAACATCCACAGGAAAAATGGCATGAGACTGAATATAAACAGTGCAGGCTAATGAATTGTTCCAGTGCAACAGACTTGATGTATAGCAGTGATTTTAGAAAGCATTGTTGTTGTCAGGGTCACAATTATGAGCAGGTTCTAGTGAACACAACTTGAGAAAGCTGCTGAGTATAGTGCAAAACAAAGAGGCAAGAATCTGCTGCCGTGTTAAAGTCACAGATGTGCAAAATACCTGTGACTGTGACTTTCAGCTAGTGGCTGGTGTGACTCGCTGTAACCTTGCTGTTTACAGGCTTGCTTGTGTTGAGTCTGACCTTGAAGCACACTGAATGAAAGGCAACCGGGAGCAAAGGCCAGAGACGGCAGGGGTTGTCACTGCTGCCCAGTGCGAGGCTTCGCTCTTGCTAATTTTAGCTATTACCAAACTGCTCGCTGTGTAATAATCCAGCTCTACCACCATCAAAGCAAACAGCACCAGTGGCTGCTACCACTTTGCAGTGCTCAAGCCCACTTAATTGTCCTGTCAGGACAATTCAGAAATAGTAAAAAAAATGTGTTAAATGTCTTAAATAGAGTCTGTCAGTATGGGCTCCTTGGAGCGAGAAAGTACATCCGAAACCCTGACCAGATACAAGATAGAATAAGGGAAGACAGTGAGATAGAAAATTGATTGATTTTCCCTCAGTGGTTTATTCAGCAATCTTTCAACTCCCACTGGCAACCTGACATCAATAAAGAAACTCTTACATTGTGTATGCTGACATCTTGTAGATTCTCCTATCAGATTCAATTGTGAATGTCATCTTCATTTTCGTTACCTCCTTCTTCGGTTGTTTTTTTAGTAACATAGTTGGTCTTACAGTCTTAGATTTTACTGTAACCAACCCTCAGTGAAGAGTGTGTCAGTGGCAGACATCATCCAACAACCAAAAGGTCAAAGGTTTGATTCCAGCGCCAGCTAATCTGTGTCCATCAACAGTCACGTGTAAACTAAAAATGCCCTTTAACAAAATACTGACTGCCTGCTCTTACTCTACGTTGTGAGTGCTAGGTGATATGTAAAAAATCCCCACTCATGAAAGCTAATGTTTTGGCAGCTAAAAATCATTTTCATATTTTAGCATATAGAACATGAAGAGAATTGACTGAGTAAAAATGAGGGCAAAATTGCATAGTCGCAGGCACAAGCAGACTGAGACTAAGAACATTTCATAGTTGTTATGTGTTTGAGGGAAACATATTTGAATAACCCAAAAACAATCATAAATGTGCTCTGCAACCTTTCCACATTCATCATTCCAATCCTTTTAAAGGCAATGAGCAACTTACTTTCCTTCCCAGAGACCTATCTGACAAATTAATCACAGGAAATACTTTCTTCCATTTCAAAATCTGCCAGAGAGGAGGAACTCTCACAGTAATGGGAATGTGTTTCTGGTAATAAAATTAGCTACAGTCTAGTGATTTTTTTAAGTGCTGAGTTCCCCTTCCCTAAATCCCATGAACCTTGGCCTTCTCCTGTTCATCTGAATCACATTTCATAGCAATTGTGAAATATACAGTGTCAAATTTATCCATTTCAGACCAGATTGAATATATGCTGCAAAATGTGATTCTTGTGGGATTGGTTCCCATTGTTTTCATTTTTATGCAACCTAACCAAAGAGGATAGCGAGAATTGTGTATTTATTCATTTAAGTGGTTAAGGTTAGTGACAATGTATTTGCATGCACATAATTCACATTCTCTGGCTCCTATCCTTTCTAGAGCTGTGAATGCCTGTGGGAAAATGGCTACTTAGGCCTGACTGAGTAAGCAGCTTATTAAATCTCTGCAGTGAATTACATTTCTGTCTGTTTCAATCTAAGCTGTAATGAATTGACATTTATCATTTTTGCCTACCAAATGTATTGTTGCAGTTACAAAACATTTTGTACTTGTCTTCGCTGATGATGGCCAGGTATTTTATTTAAGGAACTGTTAGTAGGACTTGGGGAGAAAAAATATATACATACCATAGATTGGTACCATAATGCAAAATCAAAATGTGAACTTCGAATCATAGACGATTGCTGAATGTAACTGAGGTTCATAAAAGACTGAGAGGGGGAAAGAAAAGATATTCTGTATTGTCCTCTCAGTCCATTGGCTCATGTGCAATGTAAATATAGCATCTTCATTTCAAAATCATCTGGAACCTTTGTTGCATCCTTTCCCTCTAACTGATCATCACTGTGAGCAGTCAGATAGATCAGAAATACCATAAAAATAATCTTTTAAAGTGCATTTTCCCCTCAAATGCTCAGGTGCTCCTGGGTCATGACACTTTCTTGGGGGAAGAATATTTAAAATCTGCTTTTAAATGTTTTGTGTTGTGTATCCTGCAGTGAACATACACTTTCAAGGGGGATAAATGTAATACAGATTCACCATGGTGTTCAAAATACATGTAGAAGATAAAATGCAACATGAAACTGAACGACTTTGAAATATCCAATAGCACTTCACCAAAGTAGTTCTGTTTTTTTTGCTGAACAGTTTAGATTTCCACTTTCAAAGTGATAGAACAAGATTTACACTCAACCAGCATTACTATTTCTACTTTTTTGTCTGTTTCACTGCACATTTCCATCTTCACATCTAAAGGATACATTTCATGTGCAAGTGTTGAATGATGAGCTATGCAAGCTACATAAGAGGAAGAAAGGCATCAATGCCAGCTCTGAGTTACCTATGCATGCATTGTGGTAATACTGCAGTGTAAATGTCATTTGCACGTGTTGCATGTTTGCACTGTGTCTCATAAAAAATACTACCTCTGAAAAGGGCGTCTAGGGCAAAAGACAGTGACAGACAGTAGACACTGTTTTTTTTTTTCACTCTGAAGTTTAGAGGAGTATCGATTTTGTAACACGTGTCCTGCTGGTCATGCTAATCTGCATTAATGCTGGGCCTCCACGCTCCATATACCGTCTGAGCAAATGTGAAGAAAAGGTCACCGTTGGTTTATTTATACCTAATGTTAGAAAGCTCGATGCATACATCCAGGGGGGCATTCTAGTCCCAAATGCTTTGCACAGCTACAACATGAGAGCTCCTGCAGTTAGTATGTCAGTGTGTATTTATACTGCTTAAGATGCATGTATGTTTTAGTACCAATGGCATAGAGACAGAATGATTCCTTTTCTGCATCAGGACAAAGTTATTTCAAAGTTTTAATCCATAGAATTGGGGATTGAATTGATGAACACCATTTATACATGACTTGCCACTCACAGCATTCATATCTGAACAGCTGGAAAATCCAAATACTGTAACTGGTATGATATTTGTTATTTTTTCCAGGTACAACCACTGTACAGATCGTGCAGGTCAATATCTGTAGTTGGTGAAACACGCCACATTTTTTTCAATAAGCAGTTTCCAATGCTGCTGAACACAGAAACTCACCTTTTCTTCTTCAGTCATGCATCTGTTATTAAAAAAGTTCAAGCAGCATTCGGGTGTTTTTGCATGCTTTATCCCATTTGGCTGAAATAAGTGTGCTGAGGGCTGTTCTCTGAGTTGTGAGCTTGTGAATGTAGTGCTGTATGGCAGGTGACCCTCAAGTGAGGATGTCTAGAGCTTCACAGCGGTACTTGAATGCACCACAGACAGCACCAAAAGACATAATAAAGGAATTGGTTAGAACAGCATTTTTACTTTTGTTTTAGATAATTTTACTATTTTGTTTTTGTTTGGTTTTACAACTCACAACCTTTTGCAAAGATATATTTTGGCCTTTGATTACAGAGAAATCTTAAATTGGCTGGTTGCTTTTACATTCATAAGCAGAGAGCAAGGTTTTATTTCACCAAGTGGTCCCTCTCTCTTTCTATCTCTTTTTTCCCCCTAAATCTGTGTCAATTGAAATATTTGATTGAAGAACATGTAGTAGCTTGAGGATAACACATCACTGTGTTGCTTCAGTCTTGCAGAGGACCAGTTAAGCCGTGGCTCCCTCAGGACCTGAGCGTGCGTGATGTGCTGTGCACACTGAGTGATATTGACAGACATTGTCAACATACACCTTTCACATTGTGCAAAGGGCATAGAGCTTTTCTCAGCCTGTGGGTCACAATAGGAAGTAGGTCATGCTCTGGTAGCACTGAAACCCATAAAGCCCATAAAACCTTCAATCAGGAATTTGAATGTGGGAATTAGAGGGGAGCAGTATTTCCACATAGTTGTGAATCTGGCCACAGGAATAATGAAATAACTCACAATAACACCTCAGCAAGATTATAATTATAAAAATATATCTGAGGCCACCCTACATCTTGCATCAATATCTGAAGCAATTCTTGTTTTATTGTAAAGCCACTTAACCACATCACATTACACATTAATCAGATCAGTGTATTTTAAAGCGTAATGTGAATGTAATGTGTAATGAATGCATTTTTTAAAACAACAGACAGTAATTCATAGACAAGACATGCAAGTTAGTCGTAACTGACCTCATGAATTATTGGTGGAAGGAATTTTAAAGTCACTCTTAATGCGCCTTTAAACCAGCCGACCCACAGGGGACCTTGGGGTTCCTGTCTGTCTCAGTGATGCTTATTGACTTGAGCTAAGCATGCCATGCACAGGGCCCTTTGCAAGTTGTGTTGTAAATATTGCACTTTATTCAATTTGATTATGATCTATTGGAGCTGCCAACTCCGATCACTGCAAAGGTGCCTGCAAACTGGGTGCTGCAATGTACAGTACATTACAGTGATTATAGAGCAGGAGGAGACACAATGCAATGTGTGTTTTCTAATGTGCAAAACTACATTACATACTACATACTACATATGTGAAAAAGGTTGTATATAGCTTTTTGCGGCTCCAGAGGAAGCTGCACAAAATCTGATAAATGTTCTCAAGTGATGTCACTTGAGTCAGCTTTGGTTGGGGCTGAAGACTACAAGTTTGAAAATGAAAACAATTTTGGTGTGTCGAGTTAGAAAGAAATGATCTTAGCAGACCTCTGTAGCCTGCTCCTCATCTCTGCCTATGGCTAGCAGCTCGAGGCTGCATTAACTACTGAATACGTTGTTGTATGCATGAATTGGTGAGAAAATCAATGCACAACACTAAAAAAATACCATTTATTATAAATAGTGGTCACCAAAATCAAGAAAGAAAAATTGCCAAGCAACTAAAACTATTTAGTTATGGTAAGAAAAAAAATAAAAAATAAAATAAACCCTCACCTGCCTGACTGCCCGACTATGGCACCTTAACTTTGCACTGCTTTAACTCCTTCATATTTAATCCTTTCATGGTAGGAAATTAGATTTTTCTCATTTTCACATACTTGACTTAAAAGATATGATGCGGTTATTTCATACAATTTCAGAATCTGGGAATAGATTTAATTACTTTTAATTTAATGTCTTTTTTTTTATTAGTTAACACCAAATGATCAAATAATGCATCTTACACAACCACTAAACAGACTAAATGTGTTACAGCATCAAACAAACAAAAAACAAAAGAAAAGTAGCTCAAAGGACTGGTTTTGGCCTTGCTCGTTAATTAGGTATGGATTCCGCCCCCTACATTTTCTAATGAAGGACACAAGCATGTATTTCATGTAATGCTCAAAGGTCCCATTGTGCTCAGACAAGAATTAGAGATGGACATGATAGGAATTCAAAAATGGAAATGCATTTGAGTTTTGTGATCTGTCTCTGTAGTGTCCCTCCATAGCATGATTTGTACACGTTAATCGCATCTGATTGAACACATCTGTGAGGGAAAAACCAGCTTTCAGTTTAATTAAGTTCTAATCACGGTGTTCAGTGGCACAATCATTTCATTGAGAGCTGACAGCATAATTCACTCAAGGACAGAGCCAAAGAGATACATGCCTCTGTATTAGCAGGGTGTATGAAGGGAGTGTGCTTTGTCCCTACCAGTGGTGACGTTCACATGTTTTAATTGTTATTCTGATAATCGAACAGGACATAGGCACCTTGAATGGGATCCTTTTTTCCGCCTAGACATACTTGTATGTGATTAATTCAGAAATATGCCTAAGGGTAAATATGGGAGGCTACTGTAATGGTTTTGTTTTGTTATTTCACATTATTCACTGGTTCTGCTTGCTTTCCTCTCTTCAGTGGGCAAGAATCACTGGGGAGCTAAGAGGCCAATGATTTTACCACCCAACTTTCCTTTTTCCTGCATTAGAAAATCAAATAAAAAAGACACCATCCAGCTTCCACAGAATTAACAAAACAGACGAACATCTACTAGATCTGAAGGATGTGGTATGACCTCCCTCCTGGCAACCCGCAAAACCCTTCGACAATTAAAAAATAGTTGAGGTAAAATGAGGGAGATCAGCAGATTCAGCACCATTGATTTGTATGAGTGTTTACCCGTGCGAAGGACTTGGGTGGGAACATGGTGAGAGCTTGAGGCAGTAAATCCTGAGCAGGTCAAGGTTTAGCGGATACTTGAATGAGCCAAAGGACCTCTCTATAAAAGACAGAGGTTTAATGAGTTCTTACATGCATCCAGTGAGTGTGTTGAGGAAATTGGGTCAAGGTGACAGCACACAAAAAAAGCTTTCAGTGAAATTTAAACCAGAGGCCACGTCACATTTCTCGTGGCTATTGGTCAGACTAGGTGATGCTTGTTGGACAACTGAGCGGGCCATGAAATTCAGACGTGTCAAGCCAGCTGGGCCAGCCATTGTAGTTTACCCTGAGCAGATACAATGTAGAGATAAGGCCGGGTCATCCTGCCGAATATCTGCTCTTTGCCTGGGTGAGAGTAGGATTTAAAGGCAGCTTAAAGGTAAGTTAGGTCAAGGTTAGAGAATGGTGTCACTTGTCATGGGGCTTCCCATCTTCTGCCACATTTTTACTGTGTATTGATAACTGTAACTATGGCAACATTTTGCCTTTCATCTCAGTTTTTTATTTTATTGATTGCTTTGTCACCACCAAAAATGTTAATGATACACACACACCGCCTTCAGCTGCAGATTGAGAATCAATTTCATCAGCCAACGTGGGTTTATATTTACATTTTAGGCATTCAGCTAATGCAGCTAATCCAATTTAAAATCCTAGATTAATATGATTTGTTGTTGGACCGCTTTAAGGCATTGAATCTAGGCCAAAAATTGTGTTATTCTGTCTTGTAAAATTATTGATACATTTATGTTTTGTGTGCTTGTCAGTAAGACCAGTTAGCAAGTGTCCATGAGATCCCTGTAATTAATCTACTACTTGCACAAGAACTGAAAAGGTACAGACATACTGTATAGTCATGCAGCCATGAGCTTTTGTTTAAACCCCAAATATTTTGAGAGTTTCGCCTCTTACAGGTGAGCTTATGTTGTCTGTATTCCTTTTTGTTCTATCCTGTGTGATCATGATTTGCTGCTTGTTTGGCAACAGCTGCATATGACATAGACAGATGCTTGATTTAAAGACTATTTTGCATATCCATACGCCATAAAGCTCCCGCACAGATCAATGACTAGTTTCAAACTAAATATGTCCTCGAACCCTCTTCTTCCTCTGTAGTACAAATGAGAAAATGAATCCATCTGTATCTTCCTGATGCCAATTACTTACAATGCCGTGATGTACATGTGTTGATTATATCTGAGACATTCAGAGAAATGGGATGCGTTGTGTGTTGTGTGTTGTGTGTTTTTCTTAGATTGACTTTTACACACTCCAAACACCTTAAACTTTGTTCGTACAGCTGATTCCTTTGAATCCAGCTTTCCTCGTGATTACTTGCTCCCCCTTTGACAGGCAGGGTTAGGCAGAAAATATTAGGAATACCTCCTCAATACTGAGTTGCACCAACATTGCACCATCTGTCTCTCAGTATGTCAAGGCGTAAAAGTTCCTCAGCCTGTCTCCTCCCTCCCATCTACTTCTTCCTTTCATGATTGAAGGGCATTTAATAGCAGTTATAGATAGTGCCTACTGTATATTGCGGCCGGTTACACCTGATTATTCTCTTCATGGAAGAGCAGACAACCCAGATTTTAATTAGCTGTGAGTTGTTGGTGAGTTTCAGTGCACCATTACTAAGAAGAGCCCATTGAGTATAATTGTATGAGTTTTAAATGGTAATGAAAGAATACAGCCTAACTGTTTGCCAAGTGAGCAGTTTGTCTGGTGTATCAGGGTCAGGTGTGTTGCTGGCAGAGAAAATGGACAGTAGCTTTGACCCTATGTGTAGTGGCCAATCAAACTAGAATATATATATATACCTTTTTAGTCTGATAGAAATTTAGAAATTAAAAACTGCTGCCAAAAAGCTTTTGGACAACACAGAAGCCACCCAAAAAAAAAAAACATGCTGTCAAGAGCGATCGAGGCAGCTTGATTTATTTCCCCCTCGTGAAAAGATTAGCAGCAGATCCTCAACACTGCAAGCACAAACACAAGAATCAAATTCACTCTGAATCACAGAACCACCTACAAAAGCAATGGACAAGATTTTTCTTGATTTTTAAGGCCTAATAAAAAAGGGTTGGGAGTCCTTTGCATGTAATTTATCTACTCAACTCTGCCGGCCATTGAGCTGCTGTGAGGCCCTAAGTATAAACAGAAACTAATCTGTAACCTCATCTGAGAAGTGTGGAGTGGAGCACAGCAGTGCCCCGTGGCAGGTATTGGGCTGACATGATATGGCGAGGATGTGTTGTATTTGAGCATGTCCGATTGTGTTGGAACTGTCATCACCTGCTCTGCCTGAGCTGGTGGCTGTCCTGAGGCCAGCGTGCCAGGTCACCGTCACACAGCTTTCACATTTGTGAGGGAGTTGGGAGATGCTTTTGGTGTGGCAGTGCTTTGGTAGCCATTACTGCACTGTAGGTAGGTACATTACATAATGTCATTTGACTTAAGACTATTTATTCATTTGGCTTTATTCCAGACAGTTGGGGGCTGGTGGGAATGGATCCAGTGGAACAGCTGTGGTTCAGTATGCAATATAAATCCCCCCAGAAAACAGAGGGTTAAAAATTCAGAAAGTGAAAAGCCCCCTCAGTTGATGTGTTGACACTGTTTGGTCTCTCATTCACAGAAAAGGTGTTGAAAGTGTTGCTTCATGTATCAATTTTACATGTGTAAATTGTAGGTTTTATTGCCTATTTTCTGGAGCAGCTGATTATGTCCAGAGGAAAATGTCAAATAAATGGAAAATCACAATATGACCACTTTCATCTCAGCATGTGAGGGACAAAATTTGTGCCCAAATGGAGCACGGTTCTGTAGTCTGTTGCAACATTAATGCATTATGAATTGAGGACTCTGACTTTGTTATTTCATTGTACTGGCACCGTTGTGTTATTGCCCCACATTTACATAAAGAATGAAATCAGGGTTTGTTTGCGTGTGCATTACCTGCTTGCTTGAATAGGGGAACCCTATAGACCTTTTCTGTCAGTAAGTGGCAGTACGAAATATCTATCAGGGTTGATGGTTGATTGCTAAGGCTCATCATAGCAGCGTGGCGAATGCATTAATTAATCCCAGAGATCACCGGCTGTCATAAATAAAGACAATTGACAATGCTTTAAACATGATCCTATACTCCCGTTCTCGCCTCGTTAAATTCCCTTGCACGTAATCATTAATTCATGAAACAGGTCTGGCAACGGCTTCCATTACATTTTCTAGGACATCTGAAATGCTCCCAACCTTTGAGAGGAAGCAGGTGATTGGAACATGCAGTGAGATAATGAACATAAATTTTTTTTGCTTTCTTTGCCAATGCGTCTTGTGAGGCATTCAGCCCACATGCAGTGTTTGATTCATGCTTGTTAGCTGTTATTATTAAAAAATATATATATTCCTAATGCTTAGGACTTTGATATCTGATTACAGGGTTGCAAAAGCTTTGAGGAGAAGTGAAATGAAGGTTACACATTGTAACCATAGTTCTATGAACAGGAGCCCGGTAACAGGCTCTACAGGTTAGCCCACTCACCCCTGCAGAGCAGTGCACTAAAATTTGCATCTATAAGGTTATACCCTCTAACATTTTTCATATGCTCAAGAGGGCAAAGCCTGATACTTATAGCACTCTCTGCTATCACACCAACATACACATATTTGTCAAGCACGCCAACTGTGCTCAAGAGAGAGATTAACCACACCAACGCCAGACCTAACGGCGTGAGGCTTGAAAGTTTGAATGAGCAGAAAGGATACACAGGTATCGGTGCATGAATCCAGTTTGGCCCATTTCTAATTCAGGAAAAGCCTCAACCTCCACCCAGCTGAGGGGAGCAACAGTAGCTGACAGTTACCTTTAAGGTCCACAGTGTCTGAGTTTAGGGTACCAGAGAGGATCACATAATTGATACAGTTTCAGAATCAGAAATCAGAATCAGAAATCAGAAACTGTTTATTGCCAAGTAACATACATTACAAGGAATTTGCTGTGGTCTGAAGGTGCTATTGTTTTGATAACAATTAAGTAGAATATAAAAGGTAAAATAAGAATAAGAATAAGAATAAGATAAGATAAGATAAATATCACCAGTGGCAAGTGAAATGAAACCTTGAAATAATACTGATGTTCTTTGGTTTTTTAAACTCACGGCATGGTGTTGCTGCAGAACAAAAAAAATCACGTGGAACAAAAGAGCACATTCACCTGCGCAACCAAAGTTTGTGTGAGCAAAAACGCTGTCATAACAGACAAGAATATGATCAGTGTGTAATTAAGAAAATTGTATCCAAGGTACGTCTTTTAATCAGTAACTGTCTCTAAATAATAAATGATCTACTCACTTTTCAACCAAGACTTTTCATTGTTGAACGGGAGAATTCTCAGATTGGCCTGGAGAGTGAGACCATTGTTAAAAGTACAAAATTAAATGGGTACACTGAAGTGAAAATGTGTCATAACCTGAATGTATCACAAGCCCTCGAAGTGCAGCCAAATGCTGCAAAATGACAGTTATGTTCACAAGCAAGGGGCATGGTTAGTGCTTAAAAAAAGAAAACATGCTAGCAGGGCCGCCGTCAACATGTCAAAATATCACAACTGCCCTTCTGGAGTTGATTCTAAAAACTAATAAATGGTATCAACAATTAATCATGTTCTGAAGGAAAGCAGGAAAATAAAGACCTGTATACTCTGTTCTGTCATGTGGAAGTGATCCAGATACTCAGAGCTATCAGAGCTTCTTAGAGATCAACACAAGTCCAGACAGAGCTCTGAGGAAATGCCAGGTGCAAAACCCACACTCAGTGCAATTGACCCACTCTTGAAACTGAGGACACTTGGCTGTTTTTTTAAAAACTATTTTGGATGTATTATGATGCAGTTTTTGTGTGTAGCAATAACACTAAAATATGTTACTGGCATAAACAGCAAAGAGAGAAAATATTTCAACAAAACTTGCAGAATACATGGTCTGTTATTAATGAGTGGAGATTGGCCTGGGCTGATTATTATCCCAGTCTGGCCCTGGATATGACAGATAAACACTTTCTTCACTGGTCAGTGAACACATGTAGTATATAAACAGCACATCTGTTTGACTGGCATCGTTTGCGTGAAACTCAAAAGCACAACTCTTTGATGTGTATTGTACATGAACATCAAACACACAATCATCTCCATTGCCACTGACACAGAATGGTTCTTTTTCTGCATAAAATAGGACATTTCTTGGCGTGTACATCTGTTTGGAAGTCGATTACAAAGGCAACGTCTTTAAAAAGAAGTGTTGTTTGATCATAATGAGATGTTTGTGTCAAGTTGTGACAGTTGCAGTGATTTTGTTTTTACATTTTTTTTTTTCTTATTTCAGATGAAGGTGATTCATGCTCTTCTGCAGCTCTGCCCTGCTTCATAGCTAAATTCTGTCCACTCCAACTTCTGCCTCACTGTAAATTGTGGGGATTTCAAAAAACTAATCTTTAGCTGTCCGACTTAACGGCACTTTATAACAAAGTTGATCACAGCATTCTCATGAGTAGCCTGGGGAGTGTTTGGTCCTTGAAGTGGTTCACCTCCTATTAGATGAATAGAAAGAAAGAAAAGAAGCCCTTCCTGGTAAAATATGGAGTGCCCCAGGGGTCTTCTTCTTGTACTTTTGTTCTAAACATCACAGCAGCAAGATCATCCAACATTGCCCCTCTTCTTTAACAAATATTGATCCATTCAGTGTTGAGCTTTAGAGATACTGAAACATGTGCTTTCATTCCATTTTGCATGGACAATTGCAATAATGTCCTAAAAAACATAAATTAGAAAACAATTCACAGATTCCAAATTGTACAAGGGAGGAAGCCAAATTCAAATGTGTTGTATTGGTTTATACAATATCTATAAATTCCGCACTAATTACTACGTTTTGACTTTGTTTTGTATGTACGTTTGTATTCCTGTCTATCTGATCATAAAGTCTGCTTTTGTATCTTTTTGCTGTTTCCCATCTTACTCTTTAATTCTTATTGTGCTTATTTATGCTGTTTTGTAACTCAGGTTTGGGTAATATGTAACATAGAAATGCACCTAATTTGCAGTAATAATGGAAGTAGACAAAATATCCACAGCATTCTCACAGTAAGGAGGCTTGTGTGACACATTCTTAGTTTAATAATATAAAGGGACGGCTGAAACCAACCACTTGCTTGAGGCCAAGAAAACAAGGACACTCTTTTCAAATCACTAAAATCAACACTGACGTGAATGCATGCTTTTCACACTTTGCCGACTCTATGATACATTGCCATTCCTTGCACTGGATTTCAAGGGGCATATATCTGAACGCAAGTTTGTGCGCTTTCAAAAATATCTCAAACAGCCAGAAACAACAGATGAGTGTTTATTTGACCCCAATATCTTGTATAAAACTAAGGTGATGAAACTGTGGGGTGAGACCTGTAAAGAAATGGAAATGGAAGTGAAAAGCTGGAATGATTTCCTGTGATAAGGTTACATTCTGTGGTTTTGTACTGTCAATATGAATGACACTGGGGTGCAAAAGGGCAAACTCTGTTGAGAAAACAGAATGAAAGGATAGCATCTTCAAAGGTTTCAGCCATTAAATGCTTTCATGACTCAACAAGTGTCAGAGGAAAATTGAGTCAACTGGATAGAATCGCTTCAGTCTTCACATGCAGTGAAAGAGGCATTTCATTTCAGAAATTATATAAACAAAGATAAACTTTACCAACGATGCAGTAAAAATGTGATTTTCTAGCATCTGTCCACCATATAGCTCTCATAAAGGCTGAAATTGTTTATGTCCAAACCAAGGTATAGTTTTCTGGGATTATAAACAAGAGGGTGATAGAACAGGTACTGACGATGTGACCAGAGTCCCTATGATCCCGGGAAAGAACACTGGGATTACACCCTCACGAGTATTATGGCTTTAACACAGTGGATAGAAACGCATGTGTACTGATCACAATGTTTTCTTAAAAATAGTCTATACACATAGGGTTAAAAATGACGGCCAACGAGAACAGTCTCCTGGTTGACATGGCAACCGTGCAATGTGCACAGCCTACCAAACAATACAGTATACATTCGTATGGTTGAAATGTATGCATATATCCCAATGGAGGAGTTTCGTGTATAAACACACAATAGAAGAATTTCGCATAATATTACATCTACATTCTGCTTTCCCTTTTTTTTATGCATTTCTCTCCATCAACTTTGTCCTCTCTGTTGCTCCGGCTGTGAATATTAGAGAAAGAGCAGGAGATGTGAAATAGCTCGTCAGTCGGTATGAAACTCAACACTTGTTATTAACTCCACTGAGCACAGAGGGTACCATATCCTCATTACGCAACAACAATTGAACACGACCATCTGTACAGAGATCACTTCAACCATCACATAGGAAACTTTTTGTACAATATGTGTGTAACAGTTTATTTTAACCTTTGTTAAAGCTACTTTCATTCTGCAGGGGTTTTATAATGACTATTATCCTGAACCGCAATATGAATACTCCTGGAATGGACTTTTTAAAACAGTGTGGTTGAATCTATGGTACTACTGTGCATCACAGTGTGAAGAGAGACAGAAATGTAGAAAAATATATGCATTTTCCTTCTCCCCTCTGTATCAAATATAGGGTAGCCTGTTCATAATAATCATGCTTATGCACTGAGAAATCCGTTCTTCCACCTTTTAATGACACTTTCTATCCAGTGCGACTCTTTGCCTGTATGGTTTCCCTTCAGAGTGACCTAAAGAACATGGAAATGAAGTGCTTGGTTTCAGGTTGGCCTAATGACATCTCCACAAAAGTGAGCGTTGTGATGTTGTTCACTTTGATATGGGTTTTAGCTGCCATGTCAGTCAAATGAACGTCTGTGCAAGTGAAAAGTTTTCATTTCAATGTTATTTTACAGTGGCAGCCATTGACATCATGTAACTACAGTAACACACGTTTTCTAGGCTGTCTGGATGGCTAGGATGGCTAATAGCTTTCAGCCTTATGCAAGAATACAAAGAAATGTATCCTCCAACAATCTCTGTTTGCTTGTCTCTCTTAAAACACAAATACAAATACACACATCCATATATTTGATTATTTTGTGCCATTCTCCTCCACGTTGACTTCTTGTCTTTTGTATCATTGTTTGTTTCCTTGATTATGTGGTGAGACATCGTTATGAGCCCCTGGGGATTTCTGTTTCACCTTGCTGTATTTGTACTTCATGCCATATTTCATTATTTCTGTATTTTATCACCCATATAAACAAGCTGACGATGAAACCAAAATCTTGACAGAAATCATTGTATGTTCAGGCATCACAACAAGAAACATGTCACGTTTGTTATTTGACACTCATGTACAGCTTATTTATAACTCCTGGTTTTAGCACAGTGTGCGATGTGAATGTCAAATTCTTGACATCACTAAAACAGAGCTAATTCTATTTTCTGCAATGACAACACATGCTTGAGTAGTCACCAGAGTTCATTTGCATATTAATTTGAAGGCAGATGCTACACGGTCTTTGTGCTGTGTGAACAGAGCCCAGAGTTGGTCTGCGCTCCTGCCAGCCCAACTGGAATTGTGTTTACCAAACTGTATCCTTATAAACAGAGCACAGATTTCTTTATTTGGAGGAATTAGGTAGTTAGCTCATCTTGTTTCCATGTTGAATTTCTGAACATCCTTAATTTGTGAGACTTCATGGATTTTTCTTTCTAACTTAAATAGACAGAGGTGTTGGATTTCAATAAATAATATACACGGCTTATTTTGTGTGTCTGTAACCTAAATTGAACTGCTTGGATGAGCACATTAACATTAGACTTAATGCTGATGTAAACACTATAATCAAGTTCAAAATGATAGGCTTCTATCTTACCTACCATATTGGACCATTCCTTTTTTTTCAGCTTCTTCTAATCTGAGACAAACTGATTATGATCATTTTCTTACTTTACTTAAGTCAAAGTATGTATTATGAGCTAAATCTACTTAAAGTACCAACAGTAAAAACACCCCATTTCTGAAAAAAATTAAAGTAGCATTAAGTAGCATAAAATAGAGATTCTCAAATAAAGCACAAGTACCTCAGATTTGTACTTAAGTACAGCAATTGAGTAAATGTATTAAGTTACTTTCCACCACTGCCATTTACTATACGGTATGAATTTTGACTTGTAATAGAGAAATGATGAACATGATTATTATTTGTCCTTTTTTGTGCTCACTCCACTTTTGTCTATGTCTCACTTCCCCTCCTCCTCCCGTTCCTCGCTCTCTTTGATTTACTCCAGAACTTATTCCATTAGTGTCTGGCTGTGCCGCATCATGCTGTGGATGAAGTGGAAGATGGTGGTGGACTCCCTGCGTGGACGGAGAAGGAGGATGCCCTGTTCCCTCTGGTTCCTCCTGCTCTTCGCCGCTGGAGGTCTGGTTCTCTTCATCCACCAGCGGGATCTGTCAGAGATGGTCCATCAACAAGGCCCAGGTTAGTCTCTACATGCCCTAACAAATTATAGCTTTCAATCCGTATGGCTTTTTGAAGGCTGGTACTTGTACTCATCAGTATTTGTAACTCTTTACTAAACAAGTGATCTCGCATTAACAAAACTGACAACATTGCAAGTATAACAAAATATTTTGCTGCAAAATAAAAGTTCTGGATTTGAATTCTGCAGAACTGCCAAAATGGAACGATTAATCTCTCCGAACTACTTTTGTGTTGCTTTGCAATAACTTCGCATTTTTGCATTCCCTCTGATTGATAGAGGAAGGCTGAGCTGTGTTATGATGTAGTGTTAATAATGTATTATGGAACAGACCAGCGTGAGTGGGTCAGTGTCAAGTCTGTGTCATTGCAGCTAAATAGATAACTAGTGGGGCTAGTTAACAGCTAGCCTAGTTCTCTACACTGTGTTAAGACCACCTGCTGCTGTGGATGAGACATGCTGTTGCTGTGCCGTGGGATGACGAGCTTTGGCCATTGCTTTCATTGATTGTGGCTGTAGCCATGGCTGCTCTTTGGTTGTTATGATTATTGCTGTGACACACTCGTTTAAAATGGGTGTAAAGCTAACTACATGCAGGAGTCGTGTGTGTGCAGTGAATTGTCATAGTTGTGCTGTCCGAGCGTTGTAGTGAAGCTATTCCTGAACTCCTGTGTGTATGTGTGTATTAGTAACACATCTGTCGTGTCTGATATAATCACTGCAGGTTCAAATCCCATGTGAATTAACAAGGCTTTCTTGGCTAATGTTGATGGGAGCAGTAAAGAGTAGTTGAAATACAGCTACCGTAGCCCTCGCCATACAGTAGTACCGTAGATACAGCCTCATATGCAGCTGTAATGCCCGAGCAATAACCATATCCACAGCCATAGCTTCACCCATCACAGCCAGGCACCACAGCCAGTGGCTGTATACTGTCAGAGCTCATCCTCTCTAAAGGAGTAATGAGCAATAAATGCATAAAGTGTCATATCATCTCTCCTTCTGTAGTATTTGCAGAGTGTTTCCCTAAACTGGCAGTGTACTGGACCAACACACTAACTGTTCCTTTGGATCAGGGGGAATGCAAAACTTAATGTGAGGTAAAGCAAAACTTATTGCAAGGGAATGCAAAAGTGGTTCAGAAAGAAAATCCTGCGACCTTTCAGGAGCTCTGTAGAATGAACGAACTGAACGTGGGAATCTTTGATACATATTTTTTTCATCATTAGTGTTCTTGCTGAAAATAGAATATTTTATAAAAACATTTGTTGAACAATTGAGAAAACTGCAAATGCACATTTCATGTGGCTGTGTTAATCATATTGGCAATGGAATACACTGGCTGAATGATAATGAATTGCCCAATAGCCTTATATATTTGCAAATATGTATATATACAGTAGCACATTCATATAGCCTTGTATTTTTGCAAAATAGTCTAACCCTGATAAATATACACTCACACACACACAGATAGACACAAACACAAAGACAGATGAGCTAGTGCATAGATGCAGACAAGAATAGCAATGCACACGTAAGCACATCAAGGCCTTCTGCACATATATGTAAGCACATGCAAACATAAATATACAAGCAGCCAAGTACACACATTAATGCATATGCATGCATAAAAGCAATTACACAGCACATGTGGTCACACCACTCATAGATGCACAAGCGCACATGATGTATGCACACACACACACATTAAGAATCAATGAAGAGATGTATGTGTTTTTGTGTTGTCAGACTGTATTTGGTGTGTGTTGCATGCAGGTTTAACCAGCATGATGGAGAGAACATTTGTTCCCCAAATACTCTCCCTTTTCATTCCAGCTCGCTGGCTTTGCTTCTACATGGTGGAGGGAGGCTGTACATTCAATTTCCAAATGAGTCAAACCTTTGTCCTCATGAAGGGACCTGATGTGTTTCTGCTTGGCACTCAGCATTAAGGAGATTGGGGTTTAAGCAGCCGTGATGGAAGAGTGTCCTGAGCGTGTAAAACTAAGCTGCTTCATGTCTCAAACAAGAGATCAGCTGCTTGCTTATGTGCCTCTTTGGCTTGTACTACACTTTCCACCTAAATGAGAGCAGCATTAGTTGCATGTTGCTGCAGTTGTTGGACCAGCCCCTGCCTTTGATTTCAAAGGACTCATTTCTGATTTTTCACCTCATGTTCATTTCAAAAACTACTCATTTGGGGGTTTTCTGTGTAGTCCTTTTGGATTGAACTCTTAAAGAAACATAATGCATTTCAGGTGAAAGAACACCCAAATTCATTGTTTTAATGTATTCAGTGAGCTGTAAATAGTCGATGCGTTTGTGGTGCTCAAAGAAAATGATGATGAACTGGTCCAGCCGGCTTCTCTGGCTCTGCAATCCACTGAGTTGTGACACTATCGTGTGTCAACAGCACTGTGAATCATGAATATCAGAGCAGTGTCACACTCCACAGCAATAAGAGGCACTTAGCCAGAGTGGTATCTCTCCAACCCTCTAATATTCCCCTGATTGTCAGATGCTTTCAGGTCCGGGGGCAGGTGAAAAAAAAAGGCCATTCACAGCGACACGCGTAGAACACATACACAGAAGTACGTATACAAGACACACACATTATGTACAAATATACAAACCATGACAACCAGCATTTAATATTCATGACAAATATCAGACAAAGATACATTAGTGCAGGTGAGAACTTTGTTCATGCTTTCCAGGATTACCCCACATTGTTTTCATCCTTCAAATTTTCAGGTGTAACAAGAACCACAAGCACGTCATAAAAACCAGTTGTGAAAGCCCCAACTGCCATTTTAACCTGAAATTGTATTCAGCTTGTCTACTTGATGGTATGATGATGTTTTTATTTCTTTATCCAAAAAATCTTTTTCTTTCACCTGACATTCAATTTCACTTAAAATTGTATTTCTCGTTAATTACAAATGGAGTCTTATTTTCATAGTTTTAGCCATGATCTCTGTTATGATAATGTTGTACACAAAAAAGTAATAGCTGAGATCTTGAAACACAGCAACATCACCACAGCAATTTTGTTTCAGGTTATCTTAGAGTACAGGAAAATGTGCACACACAGCTGCAAGTATAGTAGAACAAAGTTGAACTGTGATAGATGTTTACAGCAGGCAGTTCGAGTAGTAATTTTACTGTTCACCTGCGTTTGGCTAATCTCGGGGTTTGTTTGCAGCCTGATTGACAGTCTGCCTGCTAGTGTTTCTTGTCCCCATGACGTCTTTTTAGCATCATCTGATCTTAAGCCCCTCAGTGGCCACGGAGTTGAAACCTCTGCTTATTTCACTCCTTCAGCTTCAGTGTTAACAACGATTCATGTCACCTTGCATGTAAAAGTCAACTCAGTTGTGCGTCATTCTATCTATATCTACGGGTTTTAATTATTCTCCAAACACATAAAAACCAGGGGCGTGCATGTGATACACATAAAACAGAGGTCTTAGTGTAATCAGTAAGTGGAATATACAGCATTTGTTTATGTTACCAAAGTTGAGTGAATGCTGAAAATGGATTTTTCAACATTGCAACATTTCATTGACGATTTCTCTCTCTTTTGATTACTAAACATTTTTCAAGCATACAGTGTACGTCTTAGCATAAGTTTTGCCGCCTAAGCACATCCTTTTATCTTGTCTGCTATATCGCTACTTGAATATTGAAGTAAGAATATCAGTTTACTAAATCATGCATGAGAAACTGTGTGCTGTATACAGAACACAGTGGCTACACAGTCTTCCCAGCCCACTCGCTAAAGCACAATGAGCAAGCAGTATCTTTGCCTTAAGCTATGGTGCTTCACCCTAGCAGAAGCTCATATCTAATAGAGCTGAGTTATAATAGATTGGGTGTCAGCTTTTATCTGCCTCCCCCTCCTTCTCCACCTCTTTATTTGGCTTGCAGTGCGCTTGAGAGCTTCGTATCCCATGGTTTAGATGGCCTGCACAATGGAAGCAGAGAAAACTGCAGTTTAACTGGCAACAGTCTCCCCCTGATCTCTCCCAAGTAATTGTTTAAGGACAATTGGAGAAACAGCAGCCGGTTTCTCAGGGAGAAGAGCTAGCAGTTCAGATAAATTGTTTCCACAAATTTACACCTCTGGGCATTTTTCAGATGAGTATGGCAGTGAGGACCAACTGCTCTGGTGAGTGGAAGGTCGGCCGGTGTGTCACCTCACAAACCCCGGCACAGAGCAGTCCGTAAATGGAGGAGATTGCTTGTGTGTCGGTGAAAATGTGTGTTCACTAGCAAGCAAGTGCCTGGATCTCAGTGATAATAACATGCCATTTATTAAGTGCTTTTAACAAAAGTAGGCTACATTACCCTAAGTGCATACAGTTTAGCATTGCTGGCCTTACCCTGCACACAAAACATACTCTTTTTACTTTAACTCTTTTATTAATCTTACTTTAACTGAATGTAAATGACATTTTAATAATACAGTATAGTGAACATTGAAAAACATATTGAGATCAATTCAAATGCAAACTCCACCAACTCACCTGTCGGCTTAAAATAACAGCAGCAGCTTTTCAAAACATGTTAGTTTAAAGGGGGAAAAAACTGTTTAGGACATATCGATGGCTGTTAGTTGAGATTTTTAGATAAATATGCCAGTTGCAATTAAAGAAATTAGTTTTGCATGCTTTCACTCTCTCTCTCCTTATATGTTGCTGTACCCATCAGCCTCCAGCTGCAGCATGCAGGCGTCAACAGTTCAGAGCGCGCTGATCAGCTGTAAATGACACAACGCAAACAGTGCATGGGCCCCATAACACTTACCTAATGAAATGAAAAAAAGGGTGCGAAAACTGAATTCATTTAAGCACAAACTGAACCTCACTTGCTGATAGTGGTTGAAGATTCCAGACAGGTGTGATTGGATTATATAATATTCACATATTTGTGATCAGTATTAATAGTCTTTTTCTTTATCATGACAGATTGTCCTCCTTATCCTAGTTTGATTTTGTAACCATTATTCAAACCGCAAATAATTATTCAAAATCTAAACACCAGGTATTCCCTTTAAATTTTTCTTATATATAATTGATCAAATTACTGTGTGTAATCCCACAACTTTTATTCGCCAGGTTGCCATGAGACACTACAAATGAATGCTGATGTAGCTCTGTATCAGCTCAGTGAGCAACTGTTTGCGTCATACCAACATAAAAGGTGACGGTTTCTTGTCTTTCTGTGTTTTCACAATTAACTAGCTGGCTATGGTCTTGCTTCTGCTAGCCTTCTAGCAGAGAAGATGTCATCAATACCCTTGACTTTCTTTCATGTCTAACGTGGCTGATATCTACTGTAACTGTAGCACGGAGGTTGGCTGAGTAAAAAGCCAAGGTCTGAAAATGTCTGACTTCATTGACTGACTTTCCATGAATGAAGTAAAAAACTCAAAATACCATGTTACATTTAATCCCATGATATCGCCCAGTCAATTCTACTACTACTACTACTACTAAGAAAAAGAAGAAGGAGAAGTAAAAGGTCCATATTCAGTGATGCAACAGTCAGGCAGAATGCCATACAGTGGGCTGGTAGCTGCAGAGGAAGCATGGTGTTCAGTTAAGCACTTAAGAAATGTGCTTTCAAGGAGTTTTAATACCGTAAGAGACAAAACATGATACAGAATACAGTAAATTAAAAAAATGAATAAAATTAATCATCTGACTGTCCACAGTTGGCCCCCTCCAATTCACCATCCCTCTATCTCTGTCCACATGGAGACTGCCAGGAACTGGGCATCTTGTTTCAAGCTCGAGGTAAAATTTGATCTCTCCGTCAGAGGTCCAGTAATCCCTTAAGCCTTGTATGTTTGCAAAGTCCAATTTAGCCATCTCTTAATGTAATTAAATTATGCTGATGACCCTCAGAGCAGTGGAACTGCACAGTATTTGAATGCAAATCATCCAATGGATGTTTGTGGAAAAAAATGAATGTTGTTTTACCCTGTTTTTCCATGCTTTCATCTGTGTGCGCAAAGCTCCTTTAACAAAGCCTGTTTCTGTTTTGCTGGCACTATCCCCTCCATTCCTCTCAGAGCAGGAAGATCATTGGAAAGCGATACTTGGCAAAGCCATCACAGTGGTTTTTAACCAACCGTACAATACGCTCCCTGAAAACAAGGGGTATTATGTCTTTTGAGAATAAGTATGACAAAATAGCTTGATTTGAATGTTAAAGCAGTGCAAGCAAGGCTTTGCCTTCCTGCTCAATGTTGGGATCTCATGACATCTGGCATGGGTATCCCAGCTACTATTATAGTAACCGTTGGTCCACATTCAGCTCCGCCTTCCCCTGTTCATCTTGGGCAGAAGAAGAAACCTTAGTGTGGGTGTCTGGGATACACCGAAAAGAAGAAAAAGAAAAACAGACTATTTTCATGCGTGGGTATCAGGTGCCTGCATCACCGTTTCTCCAGCCTCTTCCAGACTTGGGCTATGTCAATTGGATTTAAAATGGAGCCGCTCAGAGGCAACTGCAAGGTCATGTGGTTTTCCATTAACATTAATGCCCAGGGTTATGCCACGGGAGCCCTGCAACATAATCTGCTTTCCCTGCCATCTGATCCTGCTCGCCAATGGCTTCTATATGCCAATCTATACAAATAGATTTTATTTTTCACTTTCCTGCTCCAGCAGAGGTCAGTGTAAAAATATGTAAACTGTCGAAAAAAAGTGAGCACTTTTAGACACTTATGGATAGCTTTAAGAAAGAATTGTATTATTATATGTAATTGTGTTTTTTGCATAAACTGATAAATAAACATTGGGTTTTTCAATCACTTTACATTTTTTGGGGGGGTAAAAATGGAACATTTGTTTTTCAGTTTCTTTTTCATATTTTAAGAGGAAGGCTTCTCTGTGTGGTTGAGTCCAATGGGAATGGGTGCACAGCCACAAATCACATTACTGCAGAGCTCTCCACTGAACTGTTCTTCACGCTCAAAAGTAAAAAACTTCAAAACAGCTGATCTTGTGCTATCCAGAAAACCATGAAATATGAAACACAGATCCGAAAGGAACCATACAGCATGAGGGGCAGGATGAGAGGAAGAGGGGGAGGATGTTGATTGAAATAAAAAAAGAAAAAACATATGCTGTGATCTTTCTTTCAACTCAGAAGAGATGAATATGCATCTTTTGAGCCACTGACAAGCAGACAGGGTTAGGGCCCCTACTGAGCAGCAGAGCATGGCCGGACCATCCTGCTGGTGGTGGGGGGGCTTTCAGGTTGCCCTTTTCCAAAATGCCATGCGGGGTAACATTAAAAACTCCAAAGGAAATAAAACAGAGCAAGGCTAGAGCACCAGGTGGATCCAACAGTGAGGCTGATTTTTGAAAATGTCTTTGAAGACCATAATCACAGATGCTGCCTCTCAACGCTGTCAATCTGTCCCATGCAATGTCACTGCAAGAACCACAGCTGAGGCTCAATACGCTCTCTGTGGCTGTGAACACAAAGGGGTTCATCTTTAGGAAGACAGTTTCAGATAAACGTTGACAGTTGGAAAATCATAGATATAGCTACAAAGACTTCACAGTGGCATTCATGCTCCAAATTCCAATTTTCTGCCCATATCTGATTGTTTTGGATGGCTGACCATATCTATTTTAGCATGGAGCCCATATCCGATAGCAACACAAATCTAATAGTGATTTTAAAAAGAAACTCTGTAAAGACGTCACATCTGCTTTCGTGCCTTTTCTGCCTCTCCCACTTACATTGAATATATATCAGTTACAGTGTGAGGTTTTGAATTGTAGCTGACCTGAAGCACCGAAATGCCAACTGAGACACTATTGGAGGGACGCCTCTCCTGAGCAATGCACATAATGTAACCGTGTTCCTCTGTAATTATCACGAACAGGTCGGCCTCAGCCGTACACAGCCATGCCGACACTGATTAAACTCAGCACTTGGCTTCTTGCTCACTATGACATTAAATTTATTACCTGGTTAATGTGATTGGGCTGTAATATTGTATCAATATCTTGATCAACACAAATGTTTTGCAGAATACTCTTTTTTGTTCTATGGTAATTTAATAGAATTAAACATAACTTCTTCCTATCCTGTCACCGAACTTAAGTGTAAATTAGGTTGCTGAACATCTTGATAATTATTCGCAACAAAATGTACCACAGATTATTGTTGCATAGGCCTACATATATGAGTTATTTATTGATGCAGTACACTGTGATTGGATAGATTTTTGCCATGGTAATACAGTTCAAGTCAGTTCATTCAACAATACTGGAAGATGAAGTAAGAAAGAAAGAACTGGACTATATGCAATGTTCAGTTCCCCTGCACAGAGATTGTAGGCAGCCATGTGTCTCCAGTACAGTTTCACCAGATGCTTCTTGTCACCGGTTTAGACATTCATTTGTACATTTTATTTATTATTTCACTCTTAAGCTGGCAGCCTTGAGTGTAGTCACTCCACTTAACAGTTTCTCTCTCTTTCTGCTTAGGCCTGCTGTCGCTAAGGTAGATGCAGGACTAGGTGTGATATCTCAGCTTGTTTAAAAGTGTGAAGTCACCAAGCATAAATTAAAATCTGGGCTTGATATAATCTTGTGACAAAAGATACTGTGTCGTAGATCTCCTCATGGTGAGTAGAAAGACAGAGAACATCTCCTCCACCAGGACCTTACCTGTTCTCTATTAATATGCAGTCTCAGTGAAAGGGGAGTTTACTCGAGTCTATGGAGTATCGAACCAAATCAGTCGTCTCTACAGGCCTAAATGTTGGTCGGAATATTTCAGCTTTCCATAAAGTTGGTGAGGATACTATCTACTCCTATGCATGTCTGAGTCTGAGAAACTTCGTAGAATTAATTTCATCAGACAGCACTGATGTGTTGCATAAGCAGTATGATTTTTCTAGTGTCACTGCCTCCGTATGAGTCTGTTTATATCAAACATAATGTTCCTGTCAGAAAGCTTGTCTCAACCACTGCAAACACATCAGAAAAGCAGAAAGCCTTGTCTTAAGTATTCCCAACCAAAAAAGCGTGCAAGTTTGAGCTTTGTAGCCACCTTCCAGTAGGCTTGAGAGGCTGCGAACGCCATAGACAGGAAGAGACATACAAAGAGAGAGTGGGAGGAGAGAGGGAGGTTATATAACCACAGTTCTCACCAAGGAGACATCTGTGGCTTCAAAGGCAAAGCAGTGGTAATAAATGCCAATGTTCAAGGTTACTCAAGTTATCATCCACTCAGGAAGGGAAGGTTATTGTTAGCACAACAAAACTGTATATTTTATTATTCTGTTAAACAGGTCAATTAATATCTGTGAGTATAAGTGACAATCTTCCTAACATAACCATGAGACACCCAAGGCTCACATGTGTTTCAGATCTGTTTTCAAACCTGCTTCTATAGTCTAGTGAACTCCTTAAAACGCAATAATGAGTTTTATCTGTGCCTATCTGCGCCTTTGAATGTGTCTCTTTATGTAATTATCAGTTCATAGATGAATGGCTTTCAGAGTTTTTGCACCTTATTATCCATCTACTGTACCATGAATGGTCTGCTGTGGGAGAGCTTGGATATCAAAGTCAAAACGTAACATAAGAAATTCCACATTTTCTTTGTGGAACCTCGGCATCTGGGACCTGCTGTTTCTGATCAAACATCTAGCCTAGTTTGTTCCTCCGTAGCATGATGTTTTTGCAGGAACTTCAGCTGAGGAAAAGCTTTCCTCAGTGTGAGCTACAATATTGCACAAGAACCATGCCATTCTCCGCCCCTATTATGGTCATGGATATTATTCTGAGAGGGATTCCACATGATTGTTCCCAAAGGACAAGCCCTGCCTTAGGAGCTGTGATCCGTCCCTCCAGACTGCAGCCAGCGTACCCATTATCAAATCAGACTTGAACCCATCCCCTGTCTGCCAGGGAGACATGTTGAATGGATATCATTGTGCTCTGCTGAGGCTTCCATCACTGTAATCCCTCTACAAAGTGCAGGCACTCTTAGAGGAAGATGAAAAGAGCGGAGGAGAGAGTGGCCTATTCACCGTGTGTGTCACTGCAGAGGGCACAAGGAGGGAAGTCGGTGGAATCAGTGGCCTGAGCCGGCGACTCCTCAGCCCAGAAAAGAACAAAAGATTAAGCCCTCCTGCTATCCAGAGTGATAACAAGCTGTCAACTTCTAAAATGTAATCTGCTGACTCCGGGAGGAAGTGGTGGTGTCAGTGGAGTGGGCCGCCTGTTGATGCTTATCTCCTGAATGGCGTGCCATTGATGGAGAGAGCCGTGACCCTGCTGGCAGATACACAAAAGCCACCTCTGTCTGCCACCAAACAAAGAGGTCTGCACGAGCGAAGGAATCCATACCGAGCCAATTTTCAACATATTTATCTACATATATCCCCTCCAGACCTCGTCCCTCTTTAAGATGTGGGCCACAAAGAAAGGTGATGGGAATGATAAATGACATGAATAGACTGGGGATAATAAGGCATTGCCCCTGACAATGCTGACTAGTGATGGGAGGCTCCTCTCTGTCAACTTGTCTCCGGAGACCTTCCACTCCGTCTGGGCACAGATTGTTAAATGTAAAAGCCGTATTGCTGCCAACACTAAGTTCTAATGCACACTTCAGTGGGCAGTGGGGCTGCGATATGGGAGCTGTCATCAAACTGCAGCCAGTAAATCAATCCAACCTGGGTGTTATCCAGCCTCTTAACAAGGGGATTGCCACACAGCTAATTTCCCGAGCCTACTGTATCTCTCTGTCTCTCATCAACCTTATGCCCTCCCACCCCCACTTTTTTGTTTTTCCCAAATGTAACAACTCCAAAATTGCTTTCAAATTAGCCAACAGACGGGCCAGATGACTAATAAAACATACAGGGCCCTCTTTGATCATATTAGTTATTAATATTGACAAGCCATTTTGGGGTTTTTTGTCGGATCTGTGTGGGGGCTGTGTCTCTAATAGGGTAAAGAATCACATTTTCTGGTCCATACAAAAAGCCACTTACAATCTCAGTAGTTATGGCAGAGAAAGGGAATTAGTCACACAGAAGCTATTTCAGGCTGTTTACAATTTGATTTCAGACCAGAGCCAGAGGGTTTTCCCTTGTGGACTTTGGGCTATTGATCCTGAAACACCAGTCATGTGATATGAAATAGATATTCTTAGTTGTTTTCCGTACACGAGTGAGAGAGTTTGACCTGGTGCTATTTTGGATACCATAGAGTCGCTCTGTACAGGCTGGTTTGATGGTGTCTGGTTCCCAGAAGTACTGATTGATGATGGTCAAATAACCAAGACAACAGAACAAAGTTGTGAACTTTATTTTCAACCGCTGATGGAGCCATGGTGACTGGGTGCAAATAGACAAGCTTTTTGTGTGTTTCTCAGCGGAATACTTCAACAAGACTCAGAGTCTACAGCCATGCTAGCGAGCATTTGTGAGACTGTACTCTGCTGCGCTTTGAGATGTTCACCATTTCTCTTTAGTGTGTTAGCATGCGAACATTGGCTGATCAGCACAGTCGATGCTGATGGGAATGTCATTCGTTTAGCAGATGTTTGCTCCTACACCAAAGTTGTGGACGAAATTTAAACTTTTACGTGATGATAAAAGGTCAGGGTATCAACAATATTACAAATTCATCCTCTTGGTACCACAAATTCATCCTCTTGGTACCATGAATGTCTGTACCAAATTTAGGAGTAGTTTTCAAAATATTTTCAAAAACAACCAAGTATGTCAACCTGCTAGTTCACCAGTGTAAAAGTCAGGGGATCACAAGTCGGCAAAATTCATCCTCTGGGGACCATGAAGGTTTGTGCCACATTTTATGGCAATTAATTTAATAGTTGTTGAGATGTTTCAGTCTAGACCAGTGGTGGACTGACTGACGGACTGACTGACATTGTCATCCCTCGAGCTGTGTAGCTAGCCTAGCTAAAAATATACAGATACTGCTGCATCAGAAAACAATAAATAATTTACATTTAGTCGTGGTCTACTGTCATTCCCCGTATTGGGGACATTTTAATCAATTGGGAAATTATGCTAGTTTGTGATCAGTGTTGTGAATTATGGTTAGCAGCTTTCCCTTTTGTATACATTTACTGCCATAGTACCTTAACCTCTGCTGTCTTGGGGTGTAATCCAGAAATCACTTTGGCTCATCATACAGTGACGGTGGTTGGAAACTATGGGCTTGGCCTTGGAGAAAAAAGTCAATTTCCTGCCTTGTGGCTGGGTCACTGGTCTGGTAATGAGTGTGTTTGTGCCAGTGGCGGATGAAAGTGAAACCAGTGGGACAAAGAAAGGAAATTATGTAGACTGAAGATCCTGTTATTTGTTTGGTTCAATTATTTTTACATTCATGTATCCTGGGGTAGATTGACAGTGCAAGGATGCTTTCATTCAGCCCCATCCAGCTTCCCATTTAGACACACTGATGGGGGGGGGGGTTCTGTCAATTCTCCAGTTTGAATCCCTGTAAAAATGGGGGAAATGTAGGTAACGCTCACTTCTCCTTCAATATAATAAGCACTGCTGAGTTGCTGTTATGTATGACCCTCAAATCCCGAGCACCCCAGAAGACTGTGTTTTGTAATGGACAGCTCCCAGGCTGCATTGTTTGGTTCTACTTAAAAATGAATCAGGGTATTTCTAAAAATTGTTCATAAAAATAGAATAGCACCACTGCAACCCTGGATGGATGTATTGTACATTATCAGGATGTTCATTTTATACCTGAAGTAATCACGTTTAGCTATATTCTTTTTCCAAAAGAAGGGAGTGACGCTGGGAAGGTTTGCACTGGAAATTTTTCTTGGAGGATGACAAAGTGTTTGTCAAGCAACTGAGTACTGAATAATTACTGAGCCCTTCAATCATTATATACACAAAGTAATCAAAGTAATCATGCATTCTTTCTTTCACTTAGTGATAGAAAGTTACAATTGTGGCAAGAAGAAGGGTTGCACTGGAAATGACTTTGCTAGATTGAAATAACTTGTGTTATTGAAAAATAGAAGAGTACTTTTTAACTTGCGCTGTGTTGTCTTCACTATCAACACTCCATTTTCAAAGTCTTGGAGAAAGCAGACAGCCTATAACAGTTCTTCAGGTCTCCATGTGGTATCCCTTTAGCTCCTGTAGTCCTGTACACAGTTATACAACTTTGATTAAGAGGACGTCGAATCTAGTGGTACCACTGGCTGAGCCAAAGTCTAAATGTGTCTAAAGGCAGCAAAGATTCTCAACTGTTGGCCAATTAGCTTCATTGGTTTAAGTAGATGTTACTTGTGTTGCTTACTGACACTTTGATGTGATGATGGCAGACATGCCTGTCAGGTTGAACCTCTCAATTAAAGATAGAAATCCTATTTTAATAGTCATCTCCCATTGAATTCAGGTCATCTAAACTCTCCCTGTGACCAAAGCATACAGAGGACATTTGCAGAGTTGTCTCCCATATGCATCCAGGTGCAACTTTGCAATCAGGTAACATACTGTATGATTTGCCTGAGTTCTTTTCCTCTACATGGGCAACACACCCAGTGGAGTACTTCAAATCCCAGCCACTACAGAGCACAGTGCGTCTTCCCACCTAATCTCAGCTCCAGAGCTTTGTCCTTTTTAGCTAATGGCCTTCAGCAACCCAATGCGAGGCCATTAACGTCAGTTCTGAGGATGCCGCACAACAATCTAAACCTCAGTTCTGACTCTATTACTACTGTCAGACAATGACCACATCTGTGGTGAGGAGACTTTTACGGCATATTTTCACATTGACAGCCTGCATTCTTGAAGGTATGCAATGTTTTGACACTTGACATATGAATGAACCTCTTAGCTTCAATTTCAAGCAAAATGAACTGAGAAATTACTGCTATCATATTTTTTTCTGAGAAAAAAAATGTTGCCCTCCTTAACACTGTCATCACAGCATATGGTATCTGACATTTTTTTAGGTAAAGTGAAATGGATAAATTTGTCGGGGGGTTTAGAGTTTTTTCTTTTCCTTTTGTCATGTATGATAGTGCCTTTTAAGACAGCTTTCACAGAAAATTGAAAAGCTTTCAGGCAGCTGCCAGGCAGTTTCCCTGAGTCTGGAGCATTTTTGCTCATTGTATTTTACTGCATTAGACTGAGCCCATAACAGGTACAGGCCATTAAATTATATCAAGACAAATTGAGCTATTCACTACCCATTTCAAATTTTCTCAGAGGTTGGCATGAAAGAGCATTAGACATAGATCCCTTTATATTTATTCCCTGATATCTCGGTAAGGCACTTTGTCTTCCTGTACCATAAAACTCAGCACTGCTTGTTTTATGAGAACTGACTTAGGTGAGGCAGAGGCCAAAGGACTTAACCTCCATATATACAGTGGGACTGTCTTCCATCTCCAATTGCCGCTGTATCATGGTGGGGGATTTTGTCCACCTCCACTGGAATTGACACACACCCCACTGTACTGCATGTCTCACCGGCCCTTTGGCTTATTGGTTTCTTCAGACAGTCAAGGCACAGAAAATAGGACCCCACCTCTCACGCCCCCGTCTATTGATTATGAATCAGACTATATTTCATGACAGAACACTTCGTTATTTTCTGCCAACTTCATTGTGGGTGTTTATGTGCAAAGAGGATTCCGGAGGATCCATACAAAATGGTAGGAGCGCTGTTAAGAAATAAGCCCACTTCAATGGAGGGATTTGCAGAGCCCACTCAGAGGTAGGAGGGAGCCTTTCAAAGCCGCCCTTTTTCTAAGGCTGTTTACTGCACTGTACTCCACACAGTGACTGGCACCACTCAGCATGTTTCCTTCAGCCTACAGCCAGCTGAACCAACACCACATTCAAACACTTAAGGCTCCACCAAAGACCTGTCAAAGCTTGCTGTGCCTATTTATTGTTGTTTACTGCTGAAAAGAAAGAACAATAAAAGCTAAAAGCCTCATGATGAAAACTCCTCCTTTCTTACCAGTACGACTTGTAACTATTCATTCTTCTTCTTAGTTTTTAGTATCGTTTCTGGTGATCGAAAAAGATAACAAGGGCCTTTTTCTTTATGTGAGACAGAGAAAATTAAAGATTCTGCTAACAGATCAATGTAGGCTTAAACCTGACAAATACGTGCCCGGTGCTGTCTGTCCCATCATGGTATGAATGACCCCTAAATGGCAACTCCATCAATTCAGTGTCAATCCTCGTCGCAGCAGAGGCACAGAGGGAAGTGAGGAAGCATTAATTATGAGCTTTCAAGCTCCAAGGGACAGTTAATCTTTGTCATTTTGCTACTAGAGACGTTTGGATCTGCCACCAAGATTGGAGCCAGGTCACAGCTCTTGACCCTTAACTAAGTATAAGAATTCTGCTCACGCTCATGGAAGAAACCTATTCTCCTTTTCTTTTCTTTTTTTTCCCACACATCCCCTCCAGGCTGTTTTAATCCGTGCGGTAATGTCTTCTCCGATTGAAAAGTTTCCGTGATTTGGAGAAAAAAAAAGTTGAGGACCTCTGAAAAACACATTTCATCTAAATAGTTTGAGCTCAAAGAAACTGAACTGAGCTGGCTCACAGTAATGTGGACAGTTTATCTCTTCATTTCAAAAACCTTCAGAATGCATTTATAACTTTTTTATTTTATTTTATTTGAGCTTATTAAGCATCATTGTTATAAACCAAAGACAAAGTTGGCCTTCCATATTCTTTAATGATTATTATGTCATTCTAAGTATTTTGACATTTTAATATAATGGATCATTTGCTTTGTAAATATATATATCACAAGAGAAATTCAATTTTTTTCTATCTGTATTACTTATTGTCTAGCCAATTATCAACACTTCTGTAATTAAGGCAGAGCAGCTAAATAGCCATCTAGTTGTAAAAAATGTGTCTCGCCTTCCTCTAACGATGCCACAGTAACACACAGAGGCTAGTGGGTGCCATCATAACCCAGGTGTAAAGAGCTGATTGATTCTCACAGGCGAGCCAGGCAACAAAGCACCGCGGAAAAAAGCAGGGAGGACTCAGTGAGGGAACATTTTGACAGAACTGGGGCATCGCTTCGATTATACCTTCTCAGTGCCCTTTTGTGTGTGTTTAATATCTCTGGAACAAGACAGGTTTCACTGCAATAAAAAACGATAATACATTTTTCTTTTTTTTACAGCACATGTAAAGTCCAGCTATTCACAAGAGGCATAGGCAGGCTCTCGTGGGTGCATGCATACATTGTCTCCATGTTGACGGCAGGCTGAGGACACAAACTCTCGTCGTTAACAGTCTAAGCTGCAGTGCAGTATGCTGGGTCACGGGCACAGGTGTAGGAAATATAAAGAGGAGATTTTGGAGCTGCTTAAGCTGCTAATTCTGTAAATGCCTCCACACAGGTCATATTCAAATACACGCCCCGTTTGCCTTTCATCTGCTCCCCCACCCCATGCTCAATCTTTTGCTTTGACAACGTGCCGCACGTCCAAGATGTTGAAAAGTGCTCTCAAGAGAATATGCCACCTAGCAGACAGGCAGAGTGAAGAGGGAAACTCTGACTCGAGCTCCTATAAAGATTAATGAGGCTCCTGTTGTCGATGTCAGTTTTAGGCCATCTCTGCATGGAGACGAGCTCGGGATGTTTGAGGGGAGAGACCTGCCATGCAGCATCTCCTGGTTTGAGCTCAGCCCTTTTTATCTCGGAAACAGGAAGATGTGGTGGGGAGGAGGGCAGATCCTGATGTTGGCAGTGTGTGCGTGGGGGATTGGGGTGGGGGGTGTTGGAGCGGCACTGTGAACAAGGAGGATGTGTTGACTGTGTAAAGTTCAAAGGCATCATCAGCTTCATTTGTGGCATCAGAGCTACTCAGCTCAGGAAAACCCCAACAGCTGCTCCATCTGGACACCGAGCTCCGGTCCCTATCGGCCCAGGAGCCGCGTAGTGAGCTTACTATCACGCTGACAAATGTGGATGACACATGATGGATGAGACCAAACATCATTCCTGCTATAGTTCTATTGATACATTGGCCAACTAATGTAAAGTACTCTACTTATACTAAACCTTTTCATTTGTATTTATTTGGCATATATTTAGTTACTTTCTGATTGATCCTGTAGAGTAGTTCAACCAGTAACTGTTTCACAAAAGCTTTTAGATGTCTTCTGACTATATTTGGTAGCTTGCACAGAAAACGCATGATGTTTACAGCTGCTTCATACAGCACAGCAAGAGCGATCCAGGAATCACTCGGATGAGAGCAACAAATACAACATCAACGTTGTATTTTAGTATTTACCAGGTTAAAATAAAGATAAGAAAACATTTTAGAATGTCCTCTTTCAGTAGGCTTCATCATTATTTATTATTTATAATACACAGACAGTGCCAACATTGGCTTGAACATTAGCCAAAAGAAAACCTTTTGATCCTCAAACATCAGCATATATTTCCAGGCTTCCGGAGCGTCAACAGAAATTGTTGTTAAAACAATTTCATTTCATCATTAGCTTGCAGCTAACAACTGTGATACATATACAGTGGTGACAGCTGTATCACACCGTATAAAATATGTTTGAAATATTGATATAGTGTTGATTCTGCTGCTAAACTTTTACTTGTCGTTACCTCAGTACTCACTATGGAGGTTTGGGAACTGTCAGTCCACTGCCATCAAAGTAAGACAATACCAACAATGACTGCTCATCACCAAACCGAATTGAGGAAAAACATTGTCCTAAATCATGACATTTCCAACCTAATTGGATGTGTGCACATTGTATGGATCATCCTCCTCCAACAGAAATAGTTAGAGCGTGGGTGAGGAAACTGTGCATTGATTTTCTTTGTGTTATCAGCACAGAGGTGTTAATGCATTTTCTCTGACAAACAACTGATGGAATCATACATTTGGGAGGGGAAGGGCGTATTCGCACTTTGTTATTCATAGATTTGCTGCATGAAAACTTATTTTTTTCAAAGCAGAGGCGGAAAATATTCAGCCTTCTACAGGGAGTGAGATTTAAGCACACGCACACACACACACACACACACACACACACACACCTATACAAAACCCCACACATTTTATGATTATCCGGATCTTATGGCTCAGTGCATTCAAGAAGAATGACACTGCAGAAAATAAGCAGCAGCCAGATGCCATAATAGATTCCCTAATTTGTATTCTCTAATATTTGAAGAAGCTCTGTCAGTAAAGAGAGGAGTTTTTTCCTGGACAGCAATAAATTAGCAGTGGGTTCAAAGAGAAGGTTTTATCTGGCTCCTTTTCAGCACAGCCCCTGTCATGTTTGGAGTGACTCTGTGCCAATCTCCACATCAAAGAGATGATCACCATGACCAAATTTGAACAGCCGATTAGGTAGGCTTCACTGTTTACACTCTCTTTAATTTTGAGGACAGTGCTGTTCTTTAATACAGGTGATGGCCATGAGATAAAAGATGCAGAAAGGCCACCATTCTGGCCTCTCTTACTGATCACCTAGAGGAGGTAAAATGAGTGAAGTAATAGAGTCATTATTTGTAAAGAAGTTATTCTCAGGATAAATCCGCTTTACAGTATAAATGGTGTTTTGGTGGTGAGTTTTATTTTTGCTTGAGACTACGTTGTACATTGCGTCAAAGTGAGACAAAAGGTCCTATTAAATAAAGAAAAATGCAAATTACAAACTTGTTGCGGTGCGCTGTAATTGCAATGTCTCAAAAGTCACTTGATGAATGTGTTGCTAAAAAGAATAGCTCAGAATTAATCAGGGAAAAATATAGGAAATCTTTCATCACCTCACTTGGGTTCCATCTGAACTTTACAGCCCTTTATATTATTGAGCCTTACCTCATCCTATTTGTCACTGTCCACAGGGAGACAAAGATATCTGCAACGGAGGATTAATCTATTGGTCCTCTGGCTGCTCTGTTTCAGTGTAACACCAAAAGCCGAATACCTGGGCTGCAATCTTTCCTTTGCTCTTTTGTGCTTTTGATAAGTCACTGCCTGTTGAACACAGTTGGCTGATATGACATTACAACAATGTTATTCTCCCCGGTGACAAGCGGTTCGGCAAATTACTGTTTCATTTTCAGTGATTATATAAATTACCACGTAGCAACTCAATGATGTGATAATTGTGCATGATATAACTAAAAACTCAATAAAAGCTCATAATGTAGTTAAACATTGTGTGAAGTTTTTTTTTACAGATATGTAATGTGCAGGTTATGACACAACATGTAATGTAATGTGTTAAACGTCACAAACTTAATTTTACGTGGATTACAGATAACATATCACACAAGAAGCTGTCATATTTCCATATGTTATATTATCAAAAAATAGCCACATTTATATATCTCCATTCCATGATTCGTTTTCTTCAAAATTAGCCAACAAAGTCCCACATCATGTTCCTCCTTGTCTCATCTGTCCTCTCATGTCAAGATACTGTTCTCACCTAAAGCACACTCGGCTGTCCAAGTGTCCCTCTTTGACTGAAAGTGCAAGTCCTTCAACATTTTCTCTGCACATGTAAAGTGCTAATTTGTTGTTTTTTTAAAAGACATGGTTACCCTAAAAAAACAATCATTGTCCCCCTGCAGGTCAGCAAGAAATGTAGGGCAGAGGGACCATGGAGAATGGGTGAGGCCTCCCCATGTAGCCGAGCTCATCTAATGAGGCGTCTTAGCGTAATTTGGCCTCATGGTCCGTCTCTCTCTGGTCCCCCTGCTCGACGGGGGCCAGAGGGGTCAGCAGGCTCAATATCCCCCTCTTTAATTACTCACCTCATTAACACAAGGCTGCTCTCACTCTATTGCAGCTCGATGGACGCTCCCCAGCAACTGCAGTGAGCCTCTCATAACACAGCCTGATCGATTGGGCACGCTCTCGTTACAGCTGTTAACATTATTGGCACAATCAAAAAAAGATGACTGGGATGGAGGCTCAGGATACTGTATCCTGAGCAAGACAGGAATCATAGCATTTGTTATTAATATGGATATACCGTGATATCTGGTTTAATTTTGGAAGTGCACATTCATAATCAGTCCATAGAGATGACGTGATGTAACAGACTTTTTGTTTCTTATGTGATATAATACACTTAAATTTGCTGTGGAAGATAATTCATTCGTTCATTCAGTTTCAGTGGCGTCTCCTCCCGACTTCATTCATATACAATAAAACAGTCAAACTAAGTGGAAAGCAGAAAGCACATTTGTAGTAAGCCTCTGGAAAAGAACTAAGCAACCCCCCCCCCCCCCCCCCCCCTTAATCCTAAAGTGGCAGATTTAAAAAAAAAAAAAGTTTTGAATAATGCATAAACGCAAACCTCTTTCAGGGATCAGTAGCCTCTCTGCTGACCAGTGATAAATCACGGCTGCATTATTAGTCCTGCTAAAGTGAAGAGGACGATAAGTAAGGTGCCACATAGACAATGATAAATACTCATCCTTTCCATGGGAGATGGAGGGGATTTTTTGGATCCGCTTTGGTCTATCATGACATCTGAAATATTGATTCTCTTTCCTTTGTGCTGCTTTTGGCTTAGGTTTCTAATTTGATCCATTCTCTGCCTGATTTGTGCTTCAAATTAAACTTTTTTGTCCCAGCATAATCAAAGAAAGGGTCCAAATTTAATCTTGTGGTGACATTTATAACACCGCAGATTTGTACATGAAATTGACTGTTTTTAGTAATGTAATTAAGTTTATTTCTTTAAAGGTTTTTTTTTAATTTTCTTTAATATCATAGAGGAAGCTAACTCTGGCTTGGAAGCACTCAGAAGAAAAGATGAGGTTGAATAAATGCAGTGCATTGCGTCATATTTGGTAGCTGTTTGGAGGTTTTCCCAGTGGTGGGAAATTCAAAGGATTGCTTCTGCTTCCTTTAAACCAAATCTCATTCTGAATTTTTATTTCCCAGAAAACTATTTTAAGTTCTAAACCATTTTTGTATGTAAGTTTATATTTCATACTATTACAGCTACAGTTT
The DNA here is from genome assembly GCF_043641665.1 of Enoplosus armatus. Taxonomy (NCBI): domain Eukaryota; kingdom Metazoa; phylum Chordata; class Actinopteri; order Centrarchiformes; family Enoplosidae; genus Enoplosus; species Enoplosus armatus. Next base: position 24,049,044 of record NC_092180.1, on the reverse strand, counting down.
TGCTGTACTGTAAAAACCAATTGTAATGTCAAGAGAAGGGCTGGCTACTATCTTTATGGTAGCAGGTAGCTCAAAACAGTATCTCAGTATGACGTAGAGATAAACCCAACACTGTCTAAATCTGACCCAGAGGCTATAGTGGGTATAGTAGTATCTAATATTGGCACAGATGCATCTAATATAGTGACACATCACTTCCAGCCAGTTTGTTCCATTTATTTGATTCCTCTCTCTGGAAAGAACCTATTGTGTATGAGGCCTGGAGTTATTGCAGTATTTGTTTGCTGGAGTGCAGCTTTATCGAAGAGCAGCTACAGTAAAATATGTTTTCTGCCGCTTCAGTCCTCCCCTCCACTCCGTTGGAGGTTTGACGTGATTAATATTGTCATGGGCAGTATTAATGAAAGTCTATTTTTAAACCCCAGACAAAAGCAGAGCTTTCACTGCAGAGCTTCCGCTTGTGCAAAAATAAATTGAGAGCTTCAGCTTTGTGGATCAAATAAGATGTTTTAGGAGTTTTTACATGATTATTTTATGACTTTTGCACCAATTCCTCAGCACGTGTGGCTGTTTTTGTATTCTATTCTAAAATACCACAGTGAGATAGTATGTTGTGCCTGTGCATCACTGTTTGTTTTGCTCTGATTCTCTGTTGTTTATGCTTTACTGATACAGTACATCTGTCTGCATTAACTGTTAATGTCCATACCTATATGTTGTTTCAGTAATCTGAACCAAAAAAATAAAATTTATTCCCTGGCACACAATATAATTATGTTTTTGATTTATGCTGTCTGCCATAACACTGCAGTGTGTCTTCTGAGGCTTTATGAGACGGAAATACAGAGAAATGTATTAATTACCATCCTGCTGTCTGTGTTTCTCCAGCAGTTAATGTATTAGCTACACACATTAGCTAGACATCTATTATTTACAATGTACAATTTAAATTTAAAAAAAAAAAAACACAGAAAGGTGCTTTTTTCCCACAGCAGCAGCTTTACCATCCAGAATGAGGAAACAACAGACATCCTTGGTTGAGAGCTGCAGTTTGGAAGTATAACAGACATGTCTTGCACGGTGTAAACTCTGAATGCCCAGGGCAAAATTTTGAACATACTCTTGCTTCTGCACTCTGCACTGCAGTACCAAAAACACAAAAAAATACCTTTGTACAACACAGCACCTTTAACCATGGAGCTGAAGCACCTACACATGTAAGCAGTATACCGTTAATACTAATGTTACAAAAACAACTGCTTCCTAACCTGCTAAAGTACCAACACTATTACTACTATTACTACCAATATACAGCAGTAAAGCATGTTTATGTACAGAGTTGAGCAGTAAGTAATACTAACAGTTTTAAGGTACACATACTGTTGCATTAGCTACTTCATAGCTTAAATAGACGAAATGTAAACAATGAAACAAACATGTAAAAAGAATTTAAAAGTACCGGAAAGTAAAAATTTAAGTGACAACTTTAGAACGATTAATTTATTAAGTTCACACATTAGATACCTAAAGGTGTTACAATTGAAGTAAATTGAAAAAAATCAGTTTAACAGGGTGTTTAATAGGGTTTAAAGACGCTGGACACATTATTGAACTTGACATGACATAAACAGACCATTTATCAGTTTCCCTAACCAGAGTCGTCAGTCTCACCCATCAGTGTGATGTCTGTCATATTCATCACTGTCATCAGTGATCAGTCATAGTCAGACTGGCCATCAGGAGCACCAGAGTTTTTCTTGACATTAGAGGCCGATACAAAATATACATATTTTTAAATAACCCCAGCCTGGGCTAGTGTGCTGCTGGCCCACTGCGGTTGGTATTAGCAAGCTGGACAAACAAAAAGAGAAAAAACGTAAAAAGTGGTGCTGAAAAGCTGAGAGAGAAGAGGTTGAAGTCCCTTGAGGCTGATGCAGCCAAATGTTTAAAAATAACAAATTATTCATTTGGTGTCAATCATTTCAGCCTAGTGACCCCGAAGGCACTGGCAGCAGACAGGAGAGAGAACAGAGAGAGCAGTCCACTGAGCCCAGCGGACCAGTTCAACTGTTAGTCAAGGTCCTGTAGCTGAAGCCATAAGACAGAAGACAATAGGGATAAAATAAGCAGTGTTTGGGTTTGGCTAAGTGGCTACTTAGCTATGTCGGGTGCCTTTTGTTGAAATATGTTCAACTTAAAATCGATGTGCTTGTCATTGTCACCTTTCATGAATCGACCAATCACAGCCTGGATGGGGCGAGACATTGACCAAAGGTCGACATGCTCCAGTAAACTTCCTAAATGTTGAGCTCATTGTAAAGTGGTTATGATTATTGACAAGTCAGTACTTAACTTCCAATAGACAATTTTTCCTGCACAAGGATTTAATGAAGGAACAAAACCTACAAAAATGAAACTGCTGTTTGTCCATTTGGAATTAATATTATACTAGTGGTATATAATATACTATTATATGAAATTATATGAATATATAAACATTTTATAGTTAATTCCTACTGACATTATACTATTATATTAACATTTTACTAAAGTTATTGTTATAAATATTGTTCAGTGATCTTGTTCAAGTATGCGTGACTTGAGCTGTGTGGGTGGTGGTGTATCGCTGGGGGGCTTTGGTGGGCCGAGTCAAAGAGTCCAGGGCCATTTTTCATTCACAGTCCATCCCTGCTCGGTATCCTTGTCAGTCTGGCAGGAACACATTTTAAAAGGCATTTTGGCATACTTTACATTACTAACATGAAGACAAAACTTCTGAGAGTTAACACAGTATCAATGAGTATAATCAATATGTCACATAGGGTATAATTAACACGTATTTATTAAATCCAGTCCAGTCCAACAACAACAATTCAGAGTTGAATGGGGGCCTTTGTGAAGGAATATTTCTTGGACAAGACCAGTTGCCAGGCAACCAGCAGAGACTCCAGAAAGTTACTGCTCCCAGCAAAGAAATTGCGAATTGTTGTGTTTACAAGTTGTTTTTTTGTATAGATTAAACAAACGAGACATAATGGGTTAATTAGTGAGCTTTAGAGGTGCTGGAAGGCAAATTGTGTGAGCTGTTTCCAGTGTTCCAGGCCTAAGCTAAGCTAACCATCTGCTGGCGGTAGCCTTACATTGAACGGACAAATATGAGCGTGGTATTGATCTTCTCATCTAACTATCCACCAGAAAGCCAATAATTGTATTTCCCAAAATGTCAAACTACTCCGTTAAGAGGCTTCCCAAGTATGAAGTAACACATTTGGAGGTCTGATGTCTGACTGCATGCTGCATCAACAAACCCAACATAATTAATATGGTGTGCATTAATTAGTATTTATTTATTTATGTCACAAAGCTACAAACACTGAAATACATTAATAATAATAATACATTTGAATTTGAAAAAGCACCACACTGTGACCCCCCACTTCACTGGTATGATCTGGTACTGAACTGTGAGAATGTGTGTGCATATTTTTAGTCCATATAGCCGTGTCCATACCAGTCAACTGAGGCTTTCCTCTGGCTTCTGATGCCAGCATGCATGGTTTGCTGTGCAGCTGCCCATTCATGTGTGCTCTTACATGCCCTCTATTCTGGCAGTGCTTTGTCAAAATAACCTCTCCATTATCGCAATGCACTTTCATATCCATCAGCGAAGGGAGAAGTGTTTTATAATCATTTTAGACTGACAGGTAGCAGGCTGAAAACACGTCAGGGTAACTGCATGTCAAATGGGGAAACATTTACATACAGAAGGAACTAATTATAACATGTAACAGATCATGTCTTGTTTCAAATGTAGCTTCATTATTGGCTGGACTGAAGCCTGCACCAAATGGCAGACAATAGCTACATTTATTGTTTGCCCAAGATCTTTTTTAGGTATTCAGACAATGTCCATTTCTTTATGTTTTTGGTATACAAATTTTCCATGATGCTTTCTTGAATCAAATATCAAATGGAGAAAAGTGGTGTAATCACAGTGTTGATGGCTCAGATAGGTAGGTACAGCAAGTGTTGCTGGTTTGGTTCTAGGATGCCTGTTTTAATTTTGAAGGTGTCGTGGGTCTAATTCAACAAAGCATCTGTGCTGTGATGTGCTGACTTACTTTCACCTGCCTCTCAACCGACTGTTCAGTCTGTTTCTACAAAGATGCTCATGCCAACATTGCACGTTACGGTGCCACACATCCTGTGTCTTTTAACAATCAATCCCAGTTTTAGAGTTTAGAAAACTTCCCCTGGTAAGTGTTGGTTAAATCGTTGAATCATCACATTATCTTTGGGAGTCTGAGCTGCTTCTCATTTCATGAACACCCTCTCCTCAGCACACATCCCAGCCTGTTATTGTACTGTGACAGACAGATGAGTCTTCAGCAGTTCATAATCTCTTAGGTTACACCTTCTCACTGAATATCAGTCACCTATGGTGTGTAGTATATAAACTAGGTGAGGCGAGGAGAAATAGCTATTTTAAAAATCACATTTGGTTAATGAGCCCTGCGTTTGCACAGCAGCACCGGGGAGCACATCGGAATAAATGAATATCTACGCACTTGGAGGGCTCCTGTTCAGCTGGAAAGTTCCCTGTTTTCGGCCCATGGCTCCTCCTGTTATGGAGGTCTTGGGGGGCCACGAAGAAGTGAGAGGGACAGAGTCATTATGAGTAGTCTTCCTCAGCAGCAGGGTGGGTCAGCAGTTTAGATTAGCATTTTAATGAGGAGCACAAGGAAAGCACAGCAGGATGACCTATCAGGTGACACTCGGAGTATGTAAATGATTAATTACAGTGTCTAGAATGCATTGGGATCATTCGCTTGTTAAGTGAATGAGGGGCCTGTCAGAGTGCAATTCCAGTATTGATACCATCTCCCTGTATCACAGCTTTCCCATCCACCAAATGGAATGTGATGATAATTAAGTGGGAATTAATGAGATTCTCAAGGTAATATTTAAGAACATCGTCCAGTGAACGCTGCTATTAAAGAGCGCTGTAGAACCATAGGCGCCTGTTAAAAGGAGAAGACAGATTTTCATTGTTTTACCACTTTTTAATGAAATCCTCATTATTTGTGACTCTGATTAGAGGATGTTGCTGTAATCAGAGGTTTGTTTTGTGAAAAAACTCTAACATAATACTGGATTAGCAAACCTTGTGGAGTTATGCACAAATTAATTTAACCTTGACAGAGAACAAGCTAAAATATGTCTTGCATACTCACAAAATTGTGTCTCAGTATCTCGTGTTTTTCCTCTTACTCCAAAACACTAAAGCAAACGTGACATGACAGCAGCCTTAACATTTGTGGCCAGTGAGCATGATGAATATCACCAAGCTTTGGCTTTTAACACACCATTCAATTACATCAATTCGGAAATTAGTGCTGCCTTCCCGATTAACCCTTTCCTGTGCAGACAGGAATCCAGATTTGCTTAAAAATGGGCGTAAGTGGTATACTCGGCTTGCAGCAGCACCTGATCATTATTTGTATCACACGCAAATCATATAATATGAGTTATTGTCTGAAACAGGCGAGCAGAGGTTAGAAAAAAGGCAATAAATAAAAGTGACATAAAAGTTAACCACATTTCCTATTTGGCGTACTCTATGAAATTGTATTTACTGTAGCTTTTATTCATTACAGTGTTAAAAGTCAGTGGGAAATCTGTTTAACCTTCTTTCCTTAAAGCCTTTTAAAAAGTATCTCCGAGACTATTTGTAATATTTAACGTCCATCATAACTGGCATTAACTTTGTGAAAGCTACGCTTAAAGTTTGATGTGTGTCGCAGGTCTGACTCACAGTGCCAAGGCAAGCCATTTGAATTGACAGGGAGGGGATGGATGGGGATGGATATCCAATATGTGATTTTAGGCTCCTCCTTGGAGATGATCTATGGGATGGTGTGAGGCAAGCTGGGTTGGACAGAATGTATAGGATTTTGTAATGGTGTGTCAGTGTGTCTCTTCAGTGAGACACAACTGCATTAGTGGTGCAGAGGTCTGGAAAACAAATCTTATCAGTATCACACCAGGTGTAGCCCTGATATAGTGTGTCCCCAGTGGAGAGGTTCATAGAGGGGTTAGACACAGGGAGTTCTCCTCACACAAACTGTAATGGTGAGACATGGTCTAGTGCAAGGAGAGAGAGAGTGGGACAGGTGAGGCCAGAGAGGAGGAGGATCACTGATGAAGCCATGCATCAAGGTCATTTTGATGAAATCTAGTCCATGCAGTGAAATGTGTACCTTCAAAATGTCACAGTAACAGTAGATACAAGGATATCTTCATTCACCTTTTACTGTATGTTCAGGGAATAAAACACATTTACAAACTTCTTTTTTTTTCAGCAGGAAACGAAATGATACACATCAAATGTAATCTTATATAAATGTAACCCTCCACTCTGGTTAACTAATTATTTCCCAGACTATCTCGGTTTGACATCATGTTTTTGTTTCTACAGCCAATTATGTCCTCCTGCATGCACAAGCCACTCTTATACAATTCAAGGCCAGTGTAGCAAAACCTTGAACAAAGCTCAGGCTGGTAGTGTATACATGTAATTACCACCCAGGGACTGTGCTTAGTGGTTCATGGCATCCAAAACACCGCCTGCCCCCATGCTTTCTTAATTACTCTAATTATACTGCTGATTCTTTTTGCGGCTTTACTTCTGATTACTTCCTGAGAACAAGCCAGTGGGAAACAAACTAAAACACACACAAGATTTAAGCAAAGCTTTGAAAAGAAAACCTAAAAAAGCTCTCATTGTAACCAACACAGACTGAATGCAGACATGAAACATGCACCTGCTGTTGAATGATGCTTTGTGTGGCTTTAAACATTTAACAAATCATATGTGGTACCTTCAAGAAATATTGACAGTGTGTAGATTGGTGGATTGATCGTATGTTTTAGCCAATAACAGTTGGTTTTGAAGTTAATGGTGTGTCAAATAGCTTAGTTTAGGCATTTTAATTTTGTCAAAATCATTTTTGTTTTACTTCATTGCTCTAGGTATTGTTACGACAGAGCTGTTTTAACAGCCTTAGTTTTAACCCTAAGTGTTTCAGGTGTACCAATTGATGCACTCAGGTTTAGTCTGATTTTATTTCTTCAAATGAAAGATGAGGATAAGCTTCGAACTCAGAGCTCTGAAAGTTAAAACTCTTTAGATCCGATTGTGTTGCCAGTGGTGCTGTATTGTTAGTTGTATGGGCCTTAACATCTGCATTCCTCTCATGATGTAGACTAGTAACCTACATGAATAATGGATGGGAAAATTAATATTCAAAGTCACCATGTGTTATTTTTCTATAACATACAACAACGCACCTTTCATTTATTCTATGATCGCCCTGCTCACAGTACCTGATTTCATTTTCATTCTGCACCCCACTGCAGGCCTGTATGTGGAGGTAATTCATGACAATATTGACACCAATCTTGAATGCATTTCGCTGCTGACAACTGCTTGTGTAAAACTTCCATTTATATAACGGATCATGTGGTGTGCAGATATCCATACAGTATTGACCTTGAGCTGAATAAAGTGAAGACAATACCAACTCCAGGGGCCCTGCCCTGTGGTTGACCCCCTACTCAGGCTTCATTGGAAGCAATCAATAAAGTATCACAAAAAATAATAAGTTAAGACATCTCTCACCTTCACACATTCATTTTGACATTCGCGAATGTCATTTGTAGGGAATACAGATGACAGAGGATCTGCAAGTCCCTTTGCATTTTCACAGGATAATAAACTCACAGCTCCAGATAACAGGACATCTGGTAAAATGGGGAATTATTTTGTGCATCGCTGTAACAAGAGAGCACATTGCTCACTTGGGAAACAAGACTGCTGGGTGCCAAATCTTCTAATTAATTCAGAGACTTCCATCAGGCCATGAAAATGTTCTGTAGATTAGCAGATTGGACCACAAACAACAAAAACAGTGTCTTTTTTAATGAAAGTGCACACTGTGGTCATATTTCACTTAACGGCTGATGTCAACAGATGTTATGTTATTGGCTTGAGCTGGCTCTTTTATTTCTTCTGGCTTTGTTTCCTGTTTAGCGCTCAAAGCTACACAAATCCCCTGATAAGTAGCAATGGAAGCTGCTTCATTCCTCAGCAGAGAGTTGTTTACTAAGTCATTTGGAAAATTAAGTAAAATGGAGAAAAAAAGCCAGTTTTTGTTTGTTATGATGCTGAAGACTTTATATGGAGAGAGGATTTCTGAGCAGCAGATAATGGTTTCCTCCTTGGAGACAACACACAGCATTATGCCAGACCCAGCTCAATAAATGAAAGGTTTCATACAGTGAAGTGTTATCCCTCTGTAATAGCAACAGAAACCCATCTACCAGCCAATAATGAATGAAACAGATAATAATGTAACCAACTACATTATTCAAATGATCCCTCAGCAGTCAGAGCTGTGTGTAATGATGCTCTCTATTTGACAGTCTATGAAACTGCAGCCATTCATTCCCAAGGCACACAAAATCCAGAAGTACATGACGTGATTATGCATGCCTCTCATGTCATTGGAAAAGGACAAGGCCATGCTCTCCGCATGGCTCATAAAAAAGACATTTCTTGAAAATCCTCATTCAGAATCTGAATCACTTCATTCTCCAAGTACATTTCATATACGTGAATGTCTTATGCCGACTCCAGCGCAGGCAAGTTCATGCTGTAACATGAGAGAACAATGAAATAGACTTTTTCCTGAGCATGTGACCAGAGCAACTCTAATATCAGAGAGTAGAGTATACATACAGCTCCAAACACTAAACAGATAACATGTCACCTCAGCAGCCGGGTGATGAGAATATATAAAGTTTATCAGTGATCCTGTTGCTCCTCTGTGGAAGCAAAACTGTTATTTCTCACATAATTGACTACTTTGTGCATCAGAAACCCTTTGATGAGACCTTGTCAATGGCCTGGTTAGATACAGTATATGTACTTGTTTACATGTTTAACCATGTGGTGCAAGATGTCATCCCAGAACTGAGGGTACACAGGACCAATACTACCAAAGCCAAAGCTTATATTCCTAATAAAATGCCTTTCAGCAAGGTAGTAATTAGTGATGGGAATTACGGCTCTTTGAAAGGAGCCAGATCTCATGGCTCTGTTCCCTTCCGAGAGCAGCTCGTTGTAATTCTTTCTCCTTTTTTTTTAGGGGTTATTAGGTTTATCCACTAAATAATCACTAGGATAATGATAGGGTAAGATTTGGATAAGATTCAAACTTAGACATCCCACCAACATAATTTCATTTTGCGTGTGTGGACGAGGTTTAGCTGCACAAAATGACTTGTGTTGCCAGACCTAATGTCAGTGATCTGTGTTGTAAACATTACACAAGGTGACACCATATCCCTCTGCATTGTCAATGAATTTACTGCTTTGAATTTAGCCTCTGTATGAAGTGTGTTATGTGAATAAAGTTGCCTTGCCTTGAATGCAATTCATGGAACACAGTGACTGTTCTCACTGTTCACATAAAGGGGAGTGGATTTAGGGCAGGCAATGAAATTTGGCCTCAACAACAAAAAGAACGGTTTTCACCGGCTCCCTTCGATTGTACCAAACAGCCGTTGAAAAGAATTGGATCGTTTGCAAACGTAACATCACTAGTAATGATTTCATACCTGCTCCATAGGCCACTTCGCCTGACTGCCCCTGTGGTGTACCTGTTCAAATAAATGTCACATCTCTGTGAGGGGTATATAAGATACAATTCCCTGATAACACTGTGCACAATATAGCAGCTGAAACACTCCAATTAAAAAAATATCCTACCTGTACCTGCAAGGTCTACATATTGCTGAGACCACGGCTTTGGCACAGGTGAGTGGGATGCTTAGTGTGAAGACAGATGACACAGCAGAAGCCGGTCTGCATCTCGCAGGCTGACTGCAATATCCAGTCTGCCCACCCACTCGCAGGGAAGAGTGAAGGAACCAGCAGGGCAGATGGGACCAGAATCTGACTCATTTAAATAGGCCTTGGAGTTGCCAGTTGGCGTTTAGCCTGTGAACTGAGGCAGAAAATAACACCTTCTAAATAATGAAATAAGTCTTCATTTAATGAAAGATTCAGGCTCCATGTCCTTTTACTAAATTTGAAAGCCTTGGATGAGGATTATGTTACGGCAGAGGTTCCCCACATGCTAGTGAGTGATGTTGTGCACTATGAATATTGCTCACTCTCTCTCTGCCTCTGTATTTCCCCTCAGTCGTACGTCTTTGATTTCAGACCAGAATCGTTGTAATTTGTCACATAAAATAGGCTGACTCATTACACGGCAGCTACACGATAATGGATTGACAACTTACATGAAAGACACAAGATCTGAGGACCTCACATGTGTAACAGATGGGGCATATTGTGTGATAGCAGAGTTCAGATTCAAAGCCAAAGATGTGCATGCATCTGGAAAAGACTGGTAAATAAGATTTATACTGCGAGCACTGTGGGGGCTGAAAACCCATCAAACCATAACTTATCATGTTCTTCTAATTAGCCTTTTCTACTGTGTGTTCCAGTGTCCTCACCAGCAGTCAAAAAAATTACACCTCATTAATATTCTGCCATTACTTGGACTACGTGCATAATTTTTCATAAGCATAATGTGACTTAACAACAGAGGACGTCAATTCACCGCAGTGCAAGCCTGCAAGATTCCTTGTTATTGCTAATAAACATTCCCCTAAATAATGTTTCACAAGCATAATGTGATTTAACAATCAAAGACTGCTCTACAGCCTCGGGAGCTCTATGGTTCCATGTTGAAGGGTTGCGAACACTCAGTTGCTACTTTGAAGTACCTCCTGAGGCAGAGGTGGGAAGTAATTACTTATAGCTGTTCAATAGTGTAACGTAATATACAGTAGAGGCCATACTATCAGCTCATCAAGGGTCAGGTGGCTGCCAGTTGTTGTCTGCCCTGCACACAAACGCTTCACTACATTGTACCGTTTTGCCTTTTTTCGGGAAGGGAAGACTCACTACTTGGGAGCAGGCACGGAGTTCCTGTCAGTGTAGGAGGGCGTGCCACATTCCTCCAGTGTCGACAGGTTAGGTGATTGGCCTCGCAGCAGAAGACTGCGGAAGTCAGCAGCGTGGCAAACATAAGTAGACAGCTGTTGGCTTGTCTGTCGAGGGATCCAAAGTACTTGCCAAGCCAGAGGGTTCCCTGAGATTACGTCTTGGAGCCTCAAGTTGTCACATGAACAGTGGTATTACTGTTAACTCAGGACTCTCAGCTACTGACCGTGTTGTTGTCTTTGAAATGAGTAGAAGGTGTCGACAAGGTCATTTTGTCCTACAGCTGTTCCTTTGGGCTCCGTTTGTGTGGAAATTGCAATAGGCCAATCTCATACTCTGATTGTAACTTTTGGACTAAATGGACTCCATAGAGGATATTTTTCTGCTGAGCAGTGGACTTTATTTTTGGACTCCTTGGACTGAGCAAAGGACTCATTATGATAATTTGGTAAATGAACTGTGGGGAGCTGAATTTGCATGACATCTAGATAAAGAACAGTTTCTGTGTGTTATAATGCAATTGAAGTTAATGCCTATCCATTGCAGGGTTTGCTTTTGACTACCTTAAAAATAAAGTCAAGCCTGACTATGACTGGCACCCTGACAATAACAAATAAACTGTTTGTATAGGAGAGGAGCATGCAGTGGGAACATGTAACACTGTGAAACAATGAAAATGAAATTGAGAAATTAAGTAGTTAACTTAATGTATGACTATTAATGTTCAATTAATTAAATATTAAAGCCCATAAAAAAAAAACAGATGCACGATTTTCAAAGATGAAAACATTTTAGTCAAGACACATGCTGATGATTTATCTTTTTTTCTTAGATTTAGATCTACTGTCCTTTAAGGCAAGTGTGTAAGCATTCTCCACCTCCAGATTTTTATTTCATATTATCAAAGGTCCCTCTGTCAGTGAATATTCCATGAAATTCCCCTTATGTCTTAGCCATTGCTACTGAAAAAACAAATTGGCTTGAAATGAGGGTCTACAAACAAAGCAGGCGAATTATTATCTGAAATAAGAGGCTCTTTGACAAGATCCCATCCTCAATAGAGGTCAGATGTCTTGGGTCTTAGGCGCTCCCCGCTGATTGGATTATTCTGCTATTCAAGCAGAAGCGCTGCTTGGCACACAAATGTAAAGTGAGAAAATTCAATGTGTAAGGCCAGATGAGATGCTAATAGAAAAGAAGAATTGCCCTCGGAAGAAATTCAAAGGGGAGGCAACGCATATTAGATATTTTGAGACTGAGGGCATGGCTGATGTCTAATGCCATCTCAGCTCTGCTGCTGTAAGAGGACGATGAGACTCAGAGCGAGATAATCACACAGCGCGATCAGCTTTTATGTAGGCAATCATAACAGAAGTAATCCCTTCCGATCCAAACAATTTCAGTGTTGGCATGCTCGTAGCTAGCCAGCCGGCCTACACCAGCCACTGACCAACATCTTTGGAAAGTCTTTGACTGTACACTCGCTCTTCTATCTCCTTTGTCTCAGTCGTTCTACCACACAATCCTGATCCTACCCCAAAAATGTAATCCTACCGCACAAACCTGTGGCAAAGTTTCCTCTGCACCGTGTCCACCTTTAATCAGCCTATGTAAGCAGAGCCACATTCACAGCAAGAAAAGCTGTTCCTCTCACTAAATTAGCCTGTCAATCACAGCACATTCCCAAGACTCTCCCATTTCCCTCGGCTGCTGATTAATGGCATGAAGTGAGTTTATCAATGTGCCATATGCGGAACGCAATTCATTACCCTCATCTCCAGGATTCAGCAAAAAGCATGTGCTGCCCCACCATTTGTGTCTGTCCACAAGCAGAGGAGATACCACACACACACACATACGGTGATGCTGCTCGTTAGTATGCTAATGTAAATATCAGTTTAGCACACACCTACAATTTCCAAGCAACACATTATGGGAAAAGCAAGTACCCCCTCCAGGTTGACATGCATCATGGGAGAGGCACACTGGGAAGGGTGGCCATTAATCAAATCATCCACAACTAACAAGACAAACTTATTTTTCTTTCTCAATTTCCAAGCATGAGCCCGGGGATTCACAGCTGCTTACATACGCAGTGACCCTGGGGTGACTTCATACAAAGCTGCTTTGAATACATTGATTAGACTTACATTTATTTGCCAATCTGCTGATTATTTTACGGGCTCAAAGTGGCTTTCTCACTGATGATTTATGACAAAGTCCATGTAATGTTTGCTGTGTGCATTTATCTTTTAATCATCCCCATAAAGGAGCTTCTCAGTAGGTAAGCTGTCGAGGTTGATCCTCTGTTTTCAAATACATTTTTACAAATTGGAAAACTTTTATTCCCAAATTGTGGCAGTTGATGATATACTCAAACAAATGTCGATTCTAATTAGACTAAAACGTTCCATTAACTTAGTGAGGAAATCATTTTCTCAATCACTTACTGCAAAAATGATTCAGAGCTCTGGATCTGCAGATTGATAATTTATGGAACAATATCAACTTCAGTTGTCAGATTGCTGTTTGGATTAGATGCTGCTCCATTTACTTCATTTTTTGACGTAGATGTTTAAAGAACCTGGGCAGCTGTGTACTAAACCCACAAGTGGTAGTTACACCAGAGTGCCCTAACACTGTATCATCCAGTGTTGCTTTAAGTAACGTCACTTTATCTGGTGAACCAAGGCTTTCTTGCTCTAAATAGCTTGTGCTTTTTATCCTTGTGTCTCTAGCTTTATCTTGGCAGCAGTAGGATGTTGTCTGAGGGAGAGCTCCCCAGTGAGGCCTTATAGAGAAAATGAACAGAGAGGCGCTCCATGGTAAAGTGCTGCAACCGGCCCGAGGAGAAGCCAGTGCGATAGAGAGGGAGAGTGAGGTGTTGGCCCAAGTGTGCTGTAAAATCATAGACCATTTGTAGTTCATGTTCTTTAACCATGAGCTGGTTTGGCTGCAAGATGAAACACAACACACGTTTTTACTTCATCCCATTCAACCTGTTTTTTTATGGAATAAATAACGTTATCCATTCTTCTATACGTACATAAATGGTATATGTATATGCTGCATGCTGCATGCTAGATCTTCCATTGATAACAACACTTCCACCTTAACATTTCTTCCACAAAGAGTGAGGATTATTGTAGCTAATGTATTTATGTTATGGTGGCAAATCAAGATATTGGGACTTAAAGAGAAATAGGTTTACGCGCAGGTTTGACTGAGACTGACTGGTGTCTCAGGTTGTCCCTCAGTCACGGTTGTGCCTTGCTCATCTCTCCTCAGCTCCATCCAGGCTCCTCATCTGTTTACCCAAGTTTGGATTTTCTTCTGCCAAGATGACATCAAACATTTAGAAACAAGTATGAGTGACCAAAGGTCATCATTTGTGTGGAATAGTCCTGGTTTTTGATTATTTGTCCTGCTTCCTGAAGCACAAAACAAGTGTCCCACATTGTAATAAACACATGCTTTATAAATAACAAATGTGAGATTTATTTGTCCATGAATCATTAATTCCTAATATACTGTGCAAACATCAGCCCATAACCCTCTCTGCTCTAAATGTCTCCTCTGCCAGCCTGTCAGCAGTGAGAGAGTTTCTATGGTTACAGGGACTCTCTTATGTTCATATGTGTACCTGCACCTGTGCAGCATTGTCTGGGCTTGCAAAATTGAGGTGTGAACACAAGGAGCTTTTCGGCAACTGTCATTGGACAATTTGACATGATGACGCCAACATTGATGTAGCCCCTGTGGCCCTGCTCCTGTTCCTGACTCATTCACATTTTCTAACAGGACATTCACTATACAGCTTATATGTTCTTGTGTTGATTTGATCTAAATGTTGGTAAATGGTTGATACAGATGGACACAGATAATCAAAATGTGGTGTGGAGAGTGTAGTCTGGCAACTTTTAGAATTTCCGTATTGATGCATGTTTTGTGCATGATGCAAACACTGAATAACTTCAAAATAGACTGTGTTTTGTCGTCAGCTAGTTTTTATTTGCCGCTGTTTTGCACACAGGGAACAGCGAACAAGTGTCAGAACATTTTTACATCATGCAGCCTTTTTAGTTCGAGTTTCTTTTGTCTGAAAAGTCTGAGATTTTGTCGATTACTGGCCACATACTGAGAAAGTGGCTAATTATTTAAGGAAATGTGTGAGTGGTGGACAAAATGTAAAATAAAATGATGATATTTTTTGCTAGGTATCATATGCTGGAGTCATCGACCTGAACAGTGACACTTTTAACAACAAAGACATGATTAGATTGCAGATAAACTTTATTTTCTCTCATAATTCATTACTATATACACTATTACTATTTTCTGTTATATTTGCACACACTCAAACAAACTATTGAATCATTTGGATTGTTTTTTAGAAGCTTGGACCAGGAGAACACATAGAACCACAAGTGCAGCCAAATGCACACAAGCAGGGAGACATCCCACACCATACAGCACATGACCCATATCAGTGAATCCCATATATTTTCTTCAGTGAGAGATACAAGTGTGCGAACCATGTGGGAAATCACATCAAATTACAGTTTCGTCTGCAGACTAATAGCAGTGTATGTTCAGATATTGGTCCTATTACCATCATGGAATTGCAGATTGGGATCCCTTGTGAATTCACTGTCGGCAGCTATTACTTCTTATTTGATTTGCATGTCAAATGAATGTCTCATTTACCAGTCTATTACTACAACGGCTATTGAGTGGATTGACACACATCTACACTCCCCATGCCTGTGCATATTCTGTCTTACTATAATGCAGCAATGTCTGATGAAAGATCCTCAGTATACCGTAATTACGGCCCCTCTGTATTGTAAGAAAGTCTTTTATGAACATGAACAGTGAATGATTTCATGACATTGATGTGATGAACAAGCTGACAGGATTGAAAGATGTTATCTGAGTAAATCAAGGCTGCCATTGTTCTTTAGTTGTTTTGTACACGCAGTGGGAGACACATGACACAACTATGTCTGTGTGTTGCGTTTATGTGTCGTTTTCAATTAGATGTTGTTTGTGGGCATAAAAGCGTGTACATGCATAGTGCTGTATGTGTGGTCAGTTACAGGCCGTGTGTGTTTTCGGTTAAGTTGCAAACCAATTCGCTGTTGCTTTTACAGCGATGAAATGAGGCCTCTGGAAGAAGCAAAGCGAGAACATGATGGTGATTAATTTATTATCAAACGGGGTTTAGCGCTGGGCGGAATAAACATGAAGCACATTATCTCATGATGAAGATGTTGGGTAGACTGTCCGTGAATACTGAAAGCTTTTGAGCGCTGGCCAGTGATGAAGTTGTAAAGTGAGAGGAGGCAGCATGGGTGCAAACCGCTGGGATAATAGCCTGTTGTTTCGGGGGTCAGGGAAAACTAATTATACAAACTCCACTTGTGTATTACTAGTCACTCTTTTTCAATTCTACTCAAGAGTAAAAAATCTGTCAGTTTTTTTTTTTTTTTTGTATCTGTATGTTTTGTTTTTTCTTTGTGTGATGTCACCTGTCCCTCATTAGTTTCTCACCTGTATTTAGTCTGTGTTCTCCTTCTCTGCCAGTTCGTCTTTGTCCTTTGTGATAAGTGTTCCAGCGTTAATCCTACTGTCTCATGTGTTTGGTTTATTGGATTTTGATCACCATTGGTTTGACTACGCCTCTGCCTACTCCCTACTGGATTTATCAGCCTCGTCTGACTGCTTACCTGTGTACAGTAAAGACTGTGTTTTTGCTTTCACCCTATCTGAGTCTGCGTCGTGCATTTGAGTCCTCCACCTTGTGAACCTGGTCGTGACAATTTGTTAAACTTCCAAAATGTTGGGCAGGGTGCCATCTGGAGAGGAATAATGTGGGGAGAAGTGTCAAGTATAATTCATAGCAGCATGTTGTGGATGTGAGAGGAGCGCTGGGAAAGGGAGTTGATTCATCAAACTCCAAATGATGTGCCTTTTTCTTCACAGCGAAACAGCAGAGCAGTTGTGTTATGTGGCGTTCCTCTGCCCTTGGGACACATGAAGGATTTCTGAAAATCACATTCGCTGTCAGATTTCTATCCAGAAGCCTCATATTTGCAGATCAGAATGTATATAAACAGATCTTACACCATTACTTTAATGCTGCCTCAGAAAATGATCTGCCAGGCCATTTGTCTCACCACCACTAGCAGCAGACCGTGATGTCATTATCCAGCTTCAGTATCAAAAAGTCCCCTGAGTTGGGACACTATGTTACACATATAGCCCCCATGCCACAGAGTTTATATAACGCTTGTGTCAACTAAGAGATACACATGAATGGTGCCTGCAGAGCCAACAAGCTGCCAAAGGTTTTACAGCTACTGCTTGGAGCCCCATTAAAATAACACTCTGAGCCCGGCTATAACTCACACTCCTGGAACATCTCCACATTGACCCATTGCTGCTTTGATTGGGCATTTCTGTCAAAAGGTCCGCCATCACCGTGGGGAGGTTTATGAGGCACAGCCAGAAGCCGTGTTTATTTTATGACAGGCATTTCAAATAAAAAATAAAAAAGGAAGAAGAAGAAGAAGAAAACACAAGCAATATCATTAATTCCACCACATGGCCATGAAATGTTGTCTTGTTTGTCTGCTGTGGTCATTTCTACGTGGTGTGATGTTGAAGGTCTCTTTTATAGTTCAGCATTGCCTGTTTGATGCAACCTATTGAATTCAGGCAAACTCCCTAATGGTCTGCTGGGCCTTATTGCACTTACTATACATCCACTACAGAGTGTATTATTACAGCCGGTTAAGTTTGTATGTGTTGAAGTGACTCATTGGAATGGCCTGCCATTAAGCATAGGTGTCACTCAATACTGTACATTTACTAATATCCATAATAGAGGGAAATTATAATTATGCTTACTCTGATGGTAAGCTGGTGTGCTTTTTTTCCTTCTGGAAAGTATAAATACACCTTTTGCCGTTCTTTTTTTGGCAGCAAAAGTTCTACATATCTGGTTTAGTCTTATGTACTACTGCCAACTTGTGAGTATCAAGTATTTGTGAGCTGTTTTTTATCTTTATATTTCATTATTTCTGCACCCAGCTTCTTATGATGTGCAACCTGCCAGTCTGTTGGAAATGCTTTCTTATATTTTGCTGGAAATCAAACCACAGCACCATGCTGCACAAGACAGATTATATGACTACTGCGTGCAAGAATGGCAATGTTTTTATTTATTCCTTCTCTTGTAGTTGCTTTTATTTTTCTTGCCGTAAAAGCTGTCAAAACTTCTCTCACGATGCTATATTAATGAGGAAATTCATGCAGTGTCTTCTGAGGGAAAGCTGCATAATATTCTTCAAGAGCAATGTTGAGGATTAACTCCTCCAGTGAATGTGCATAATTCCACATCACCAGAATTTTACATATGTTTGCTTGCAATAAATACCGATTATCTGAATAGGTGTGTTGTCAAGGCAACAAACTCCACACACACACACACGCACACACACAGTGCTCAGTTGTGACAGTGTTCGGTAGATAAAGTAGTGGTTTAATTAAGATGTATATGTAAGTGCAGTGATGCACAGGATGCACTGGTAGATCAGTCAATCAGGATAGAGGTGGTGTCTTATTTCCTCGTATCAACAAAGACTTGAATAGACGACAACCTCAAAGTTTGTCTCAGCGTCACTTCTGCTATTACTTCTTTTTTAAACTGAGCGCCAACCTTGAATGTGCAAAGGCCCCTCAGTGGAATGCTTCAGACCATAGCTTTCTTATCTGTTTATTTATTTATTAATTAATTAATGTGGTCAGTTGCCTTTCTTATTTATCCAGAGAAGACCTACAAAACATGCATATTCTTACTTCCCTTTGGTAGAATAGATGCCCACTTCAGACACAGGCTGTGTTCTCAATTGCATACTAACAAACGATTCATATTATTCACAGTAAGTATGACGTAAAATTGAGTATGTAGTGCATTCCAACTGCATGTGTGTGGTTTTGTGTACGCGAGAAATACCCATATGTATACTAGATTAGCAAGAATTTCTATATGCGACTTGAGCTTACTGGACATACTCATCTGCCCCAAAATGCATTGCTTCTCTTCAGACTGTGCAATGACGGTAAAATAATTTCAAATGATGGAGAGTGAATGTGAAACAGAAGGTACTGAGGACACGATGAGGTACAGTGAAGAGGAACATATATATGTATATAATGTACTATTTAACACTAAAATATTTAATAATTTTAAATTCTGCCTTAAAATCATACTGGAAAATATAAAATTTAGTGGAAGAGATGGGATCGGTCATCTGATCGATACAGTCATGCCGAGAGGACATATTGCTTGAGTAATTCAGTGTGAATAGTCTACTGCTAATGGCATACTTAATCGTTCATTTTGGACGTTAGTATGCAATTTCATACACGCTCACACTTTTTCACAATGAGACTAAAACTAAATATAAAGTCATCTTTGAAAACGAGAACAATGACGAAATGAAAACTAAACTATACTGTAAAAGACGGATGAATGGACAAATGAACTGATTAGTTTCAAAGCAAAGTCTTGATCAACGACCTGCATGCATCTGCGGAATCACACTGTAGCTCCTGATTAGTTAGACAGTGTCCTCCACTGCCCAAAATATCTTATTCACAGACCTTTTGAACTACTGTTAACTACATCTTGCATTCAGTAACATCGTGTCTGTTACTTGTTCTTGAAAATTAAATATTTATGGACAACCTAGCTAAATTCATCTGCAGTCCACTGAGAGTTAGACAAGTAGCGACAGCATAACAGCTGGTATCTACGAAAACAGGCACTCTGACATTTATAAAAAGGTAAGCTAAGCTAACATTATCAAGTGGCCCGAACATTAACGTTACTTCCACTCGGCTATCTTTCGGAAGGAATTAGTAAATTCAAAGATTATTATTAGGATTTTCGACATTCAACCATCCAAAACTTCCTCAACATGTTTGCTCAAGAACTACGTACACATTACCCGACATTTTAACTTCTCCTCTCCAGCCAAACCCAGACAATGACAGTGCTTTACGACAGAAAGATTTACTGAGAGTCAGTCTGCTGTATTACTGTAGAGCAGAGTAAACAGTGTCTCTGCCACTAACTTTGAGATAGACGAGAACAAAACCTGTAACTGTGGCAAACTGTACACAACAAAGATGGCGACAGCAGTAGCTTCAAAATGCTTAGAAGACATATACAATTTAAAATGTATGACAAAAATGTAACTAAAATTTCACAGATGACTAAAGAAGAAGACTAAAATGTTTTTGTTGATATACATTTTCATCAAAAGCTTTTCCATATCCAGACAGAATATCCACATACATGTATAATTTCCCCCCGGGGATCAATAAAGTATTTCTGATTCTGATTACTGTGATATTTCTTTCCATCATGGTTAACATCATTTGCTGCTTTTTTTTAATTTCTTATAAATCCTTTTCATATTTAGTTATTGCCAAGCCCTATGTCTTACAGGCGCCTATAATCACACCACTTTCTTACACAGCACAGTGGCACAAATAAGACATTAGAAGCCTGGCAGTTGTATTAAAGTCCATTAGGCAGATTTATTGTTCTCTGTAAGAATGCTTATTTGAACCAAACATCCATTTCACATTTCCAATAAGTCATGCTCGATTAAATTCAATGTGTAGAAGATGGAAGAGAGTATTATTAAGCTGAGCGGGTATGTGAATTAATTAAAGTCCTACTTTTTAATTCAATATAAATGTCAAGCTCTGCGTGTGGCAGGATATTGAAATCAATCAGGCTTTAATATAACGGGATCCTCCGCCTGTGACAGGGATCAACACGTCTGCGTCACATGTTGGCTGCTCGTGCAGGGGAGTGGGAGGAGGTCTGAAGGCTCAGACTTTCTGTCCTCTGATCTAGAGCCGTGTTTCCATGTGTTTGACACCAGAGCAGAAGCGTGGCATTGAAAAATGGCTCCCAATCATCCTTAAGAACAGTGAATCACCGCCGGAAAACTGGATTTGTTGTGGCTACTTAACACTCTGTTGTCATTGTTGATCGGAATATATTTCCTGTAGCATTCTGTCGCATTCGAAAGAAATTCATTGGTATGAAAGCGACAGCTAATCCTTGGTTTTATATGTACCTTGGTGGTGACTTTATGGGACCTTATAGCAAAGACGAGGGTTCACTGGGGAAAACAAACTCATGAATTCCCCAGCAAATCTTTTGTGTCTAGTTTTTTTGTGAACATAACTTTAAATTACAGTCTTCTCATACTGCCACTCAGCGAGTAGAATTTATTTCAGTGCAAAAGAGGAATTGCTTTGAGATTTTAACAGCTTGAAGAAATTCAGCACAACACGAGGCAAATATTGGGGCCAATGTGCTATACGTACAGTTTATCACACAACAAAGTGCATGAAATTGCATCCATTTGAAGACACTGAACTCAAACATCAAGCCTGCCTGCAATAGACACCAGACTGAAAAACAAGTCATTTCTTTGTAATGGTAATGGGAATTAACTGGGTTTGTTCGGGTGTTTCTACAGGCATCTTAATTATACATATCAACATATTCATTCAAGAGCAAGACAGAGATGGATTTTGTTTAATCATTTTTAATAAAAGTGCACAGGGTACATATAAAAATGGAGGAGTTACTGTTACGTAGTTGTATCGGCGGTAGTATGACTGTAATGTTTACATGCTGATAACTAACTACGCTGTGCTTTAATGTCCTCTGCCTCTGGCCGTCATTATCAGTTGGTCCAGTTTCAAAGTTGCAGGTAGTAATCATAAACCAATTTATATTTTAATGAGCATGACATTAGACGGAAGTGTTGAATGGGCCGTGCTTAACGATGCTAAGCAGAGGCAGGGAGGTAAGTTTTGAGTCCTATTAAAGGAGGTAGAAAACCAGCTGACTATGATTTGTGGTAATTGGCAAGGCGTTCTGCTTGAGCACGCATACACAGCCCATTCAGTCACACCGTGTGGCTTCAATTCAAAAAGCAGCAAAAAGCATAATTATGTTTATTACTTTTCCCCACACAAAGTGAGTGCAATCGATCCCAACTGGAAAGCTTCAGTCTCTCACAAGATATGACACTCTGTAATATAACACCTAATTATTTTTGCCGACTGATCTGGAGCCTGGCAACATTCACATAATGAGCTGCACTTCTGCCCTTCCCAGGTGAATTGTTGGGCACTCCCGCAGTTAGAGTACAGTGGTAAAAATGGGAGCCCATATGGAAGTTATAATCCACTGGCAAAAACAATATTACCACAAGCTACAGTATGACCGGCAAAACCTGACAATTGTGCCAAGAGAAAGGTGGGAGGACAGTGTGTCACACATGGGGTCCATAATAAACAACAAAAAGTCATATAAAACTATCTTCTACCACTTTTCCAAAAGTGATAGACCTCCCACACAGGTTAATTAGACCTGGTGTCAGGGCTGTATCAGCATCTACAGACCGTGCTTGAACGACATCTTCACACAATTAAAATATCATAATAAAAGACAATAATAGAGCTCAATCAGTGGTCAATGAAGTATTGAGATATTTTACTTAAGTAAAAGTAGCAATGCACAGAAATACTCCACTACAAGTAAAAGTCCTGCAACAAAATGTACTTACATTATCAACAGTAAAATCACTCTTAAGGACAGAAGGCCCCTGTGAGTGTTTCCTTATACTTCTTATAGGATTGTTACTACTGATTATCTTGTAAGCAGCATTTTAATGTTGTAATATTAACCTTATTAAATGGATCAGATTAAATCCAGTTTCTTTGTCTGGTTTATAAATTATATCCATTCAGTCACGGCCGGCCTCATTGACACAATGTTCAGTATTTTTAATATTGTATTATTTATCACAGTGAGTTCAGATCAATGCATCCCTGATATTTGCTTCTGAACTATAGTGAAGTAGAACTATAAAGTAGCATCAAATGGAAATACTAGTACCTCAAAAGTGTATGTAAGTGCAGTACATGAGTAAAAGTACTTAGTTACTGACACAGTCCACCCAATATGGTATAATCAGAAACCCAATAACTTTACTTTAATAACATTAACATAATTATTATTTTATTACTACACAGAGTTGGGGGACTTTTCATAATTCCCCTATTAACTGGTCCAAATAGACCATTTTCAAGCAGGTTTCAGGGCACTGGTAGTGTGCATGCTGGCTCACTGGCTTGGCTTACTGGGACACTTAAATGGAACAAAGCCACCATTAATGTCATCAGTTGCACCTGTGCTTTTCCATGCTACGACATCTGCTGTGAAAAAGGCCCGCTCAACCTGAGCAGAGGTCTAATCAGCCAGACCAGCTGAACACACCTGTGTTAAACATCAGGTTACAGCTTCACTTTCCAGCAGGTGCAACAAGAGTTTCCCCCGTAGTCTTTTCAACCTGTGGGACCAGCAACACTGATACAACAAAACAAACCGTTCAGCTGTAGATTAACCAGGTGTGTGTGTGTGTGTGTGTGTGTGTGTGTGTGTGTGTGTGTGTGTGTGTGTGTGTTGGGTCCACAAGTTCATCACATCTTAAAGTTCATTACACCCACTTCCTCCCTCAGCCAGTTTTACCTTTTGCACACTAAGCTGAGAGTGCCAGACTAATTGTGTTGAGCATAAACTCCAACTGAGTTGGCTCTAATTAATTAACACTAGGCTGCATTCAATGCCTGTGAGAAATGTTAGAATTTGTTGAAATTAGATAGTGTTAGTTAGTTAGTTAGTGTGTGTAAAGTGTATGTCAATTATAAATAACGGGAAATGGGGATGGTCAAACTTCATAGATTGCTGAGATGGGTCATTTATTGGCTGAAAGTGATGATAAAAATTATGTTTCTTTTGTTTCAAATTAAACAATATTACTGCATACATAAAATGCTTCTATTTCCAATCTTTTAAATGAAGGAAAGTAATGTAAAATATATATTCAGGCACATTTTGTTTCCTCCATTCTCAAATTTACTCCTGCACCTCTGAGCAAAGGTGTCAGTGCTACAAACAGCCACTTTCGGCTCATTGACAGAATTATAGTTATCTTCAACGACACTAGAAGTACTCTGAATGAACCTCACCAGAAAAAAACAAGTGTGTCAATATTTTGCACAAGAGAAATGATGTCAGAGAGCAGGAGGATCATGGGGAACTTAAGCCTTAATACATTTACCTTGTTAAGCAAGAACATTACATTACTAGTCAGCTTGTTGTAGTTTGAATGAATTATACAAAAAAACCTCAAGCATGTGAATTTTTGCATTTAAATAATTGTAGAGCATGATCCTTCTATTAAACCTGAATACATCACTATGGGCTATTATGCTAATTTTCACTCTGGTCCACAAGTGGGAATTTGCTGTGTGGCATAACATTTGCAATTTGATGGACAACTTTATTCCAAATGCCTCACAGTACTATCACTGCAAACTATTCTGCCGCACAGGTTTTCATTTCAATCTAGTCCACTGCTCTGTGATCGACAGCTTATCTGACACCATCTGACTTGTCAGTCCCACCTGCCCTACTCCCAGCAGTTCAAAGCAAACATTAATAAGTATTTGCAAATGGTATTTGAGCCAGTTCTGATCTGTTTATATAAGATAGGGAATCCATTACTACAATGCTAATATCTATGAAATTATATGGTAAAGACAAACCCCCATTAATTGAGGGTAATTATAGAAGATAGACGGTCTGCTTCGTTTCATTACCAATTAGACAGATAATTATATTTGCCAGCATTTGCAGCCATACCATGACTCACAGTGTGAAAGCCTGGTCAGTCAAGGTCAGTTATTTTTCTCATGCATGCAATGAGGTATTTTATCATGTAGAATTCCCAACAATTACAAACATTCCCAAAATACAGCTTCATCGGCTGAGGTGTCTTACTGGAACAAGTGACATTATGCTAAAGTTCCGTTCGATTAAAACGTGAAAGCATTTGTTTTCGACTGTTTCACAGTTTTGTGTGGCCTCTTCTGCACAGCAAACCCAACTGCTGTGTAACGGCCTGAAAGACCTGAAAGAGAAATAATAGCAACAAACCAGGTTGTAATGCCCTTTTTTCATTTGACATTTGACATCGGGACAACAGTGGGAACATGATGTTATAAACACATACAGCGGGTTATTAAAGGCAACTCTAATGAGCAACAGCACCCAAGGTATTTTCTCAGCAATGTTACTTAAATAGCGTTAGACAATGTTATTGCCTGAAAACATTCTTAATATAGTTTTTACCCTTCAGCTTTGCTTCTTGTTGCTGAGAGCCTTTACTGAAAACCCTTTGCCAAAAACTTCAAGTGATAGTTCTATTTAAAAGATACTAATAGAAGAAGTTAATTAAAGAAACGGCCACTGTCATCTGCATAATTTTTCAGGGAAGGATATGTAGGTGGAAGAGGTTTACAGTGCCGCCGCCACCACCAGTGATTTTCATAATTTAAACAGGCCAGGTCATATTAAATGTAGATTAATTGCCAAGGTGAACACTTAATTCAATAAAATATAATGTCCATAATGTTTTATTTAACACCACTGTATAATTAATTAAATCACCAGCAATTTATTATGAAGCAGCAACACAGGCTGTCGAGACTAAATAGGATAATGGCATGAAAGCTGTGCTAAAACAATGGCCTAGATTCATTTCTTTCTTACTGAACTGATAGTATTCAATCTACTATGTTTTCACCATTTTTTCATGGGATAGAACGAGCAATCGGACAAATTGACTTCTCAACTATTTGTATTTTCTCTCACCCCATCTGATAATCCTAACGCCCTCTCACTGTTCCCACATTGATTTTGGTCTATGTTGCCTTGGGCAAGGCCTCAAAGCCATGCTGGAGGGCGCTGGGGGCCAAGGGCAGTCCTGACTGAGGCCCCTGGGCTGATGGCTTTGAGCAAGAGCAAAGAGACACAGGCCAATAGAAGGCCACGGGGCATGGGTCTTGCATTAATTAGCAAGTATGGGGGTGAGAAATTGCTTTTAGGGAACAAAAAGCTTCTGCAGGGATTGTCGCGAGATTGTCTTGAATGGGCCCCAGAGATTTCTCTGTTTCATGGTGAGCGAGGTTAAGTTGCTTGGCTTCTACTGCATCCAGCTGCCTGACACTGAGAGCCCTGTGCATACTCTCTGTCCTGTGTACGGCGTTTTTAATGCGTTTTTCTTGTTCCTCTGAAACTTGTCTTTTTCGAATCATGTTTGCATGCATTGGCACACAGACAGACAGAGATGGAGAGAGGCACACACGTCCATGCACAAACACACCCACATATACAAATGTAGACAGAGAATGCAGTACTATATGCAGCACCGCACAGCACTGCACACTATTGTAGTTATGTATATGTATATGTGTCTTTGCAAATGTATAGGATAAATGGTGGTCGATGATGTTTGTTAACTTTGTAAAACAATAAACCTTTGACGTCAAAGCCATAATGTGAACATCATAAGCAAAATCAAACAGTATTAAAATACTTACAAACACCAAAAACCTTCTCATTGTACAGCTCCACTTGGATTCAACTTGACAACTGAATCTCTGACAGTCACTAAGTGTACACAGTGTCCAGACTGCACCTTCCTTTTAAGTATTTATTGTCTTAATGCTTAAAGCAATTGTCTGACATTTGAAATACGCCTATTAATTTTCTTGATAGAGAGTTAGATGAGAAGACTTGACTCTTAAATGTGTCCGTTACCGTAAATATATATGGTTACAGCCAGCAGCAGGTTAGCTTGTTAGCTTAGCTTAGCACAAAGACTGGAAACAGTTAGCCTGGCTCTCTCCAAAGGCAACAAAGTCCACTTACAAGCAACTCTAAAGCTCACTAATTAGCACGAGAGGTACTGGTAGGCAGACTTTGTTACCTTTGGCCAGAGCCAGTCTTTGCGCTTAGCTAAGCTAACCATACTTACATATTTACCGTACAGATATAAGAGTTTCATTAATCTTCTTGTCTAACTCTCGGCAATAAAAGAAATAAGCGAATTTCGCTCAATGTCAAACTAATTCCTTCCAACTTCACTCCTCCTGCCATCTCTCCTTAGTAAGTAAATATAAAGCAATTGGCTGGCATTACAAACCATAATCATCCCCTGGATTTGCCTGGTCAGTTTGTTCACGGAGTAATTTGACAGAGAGACTGGTGTGTGAAATGTGTGACTAACATTGTTTCCCCCTTTGTTTTTCTGTCCCATCTCTTTTTCTGCGTGGCCATTCAATCGTCTGTTTATGCTGATACCTGACAGGTAAGCACAATCTCCATTCCTACTATCGCTTTCAACTAAACTTACCAGTAATTAAATCAACAACACTGGAGCTTCACAAGGAAGGCTGTGTTTTGTAAATTCAACACCTAATTAAACCGGCAGTCGAACTCATGTTTTGAAATTTGCCCACACTGTCGCACAGGCATCACTTGAAAGTAATGTAGAACCAAGATGGCCAAGAGTACATACAGTAGTCCTCAAGAGTCCCTCATTGTTCCTCCAAGAGTTAAGTAATGCAAGCATTAGTGAAGCTCTTCCTCGCACAAGAGCCCTGTGATATGGGTGCCTGTAGGCTGTTGTTGTTGGCAGACTTGAAAACAGCAATGAGCTGAAAATTGATTTCAAAAGAAATATAAAGCAGATTTCGGATGAGTTCCACAAGGTTGCTTGTTCACAGAGAAAGCGCATAATAGATATGCAAAGTACATCCCTATGCACAGTGCAGCATGGCAGAAAACATTTCAGCAGAGCTTGCATACTTGCAATTGTTTGAAGATATCAAGGCTATTGTTTTCCCCCTAGAGGAATTTGGTTTGCTGGAGGAGGACATTTTTTGTGAATTGTTTTCTATTTTGAGGTGGTTGCTCAAGACGTGTAATGAATCTGTTTATGAGCAGCTACATAAAAGTAACCTTAGAACATGAATATTGTTGATAGGAATTTAAAGACTGCTTAGAAACTGCCGGCTGAGGGCTCTTTATGTAAATCATGCACTCTTGTAGTATCAAACCACAGCAGCATGTGGCAAAATGCTTTGCAGGGTTTAATCTTTGAGGAATGAAGACAGTGATCAAGTTGTTCCTTGAATCTGACACTATGGGGTCAGTTGTTTTTTTTATTGACTGTATTGATTTGGATTTGAGCGTAATCTGATCCACTTTGCGTACCAACAAGTGTGCAGCACTCACTACCTGGAATCACTTATGTTGTCAGTGCTTTGCACTAAGCATAACTGACTGAAATCTTTGAGAGGAGTGTGATGAGGAAGCCAAATATTGACTGTCTTAACCACACCCCTGTAGTGTAGTTTGAGCCAAGACCTTCTGACCACTGCTTCAAGGTCCCTGAACTCGACTGTAAATATATTGTTTGCTCTGTATTGACTTTCTGATCATATCCAATGCATGAAAGCCATGTATCTTTTCTTAAACCATAACTCAAGGCAGGCTTTAAATGACACATGTTATCATTTACCAGTAAACAGAGTTGTGATATAACCAGCTCTTCTGCCACTTTGGGTGAGTGTCTATGTAAAAACCTGGCTTGGGTATTAGAGCAAAGGGGAGTTGGGAGAGAATGAGTGTCACAGATATTTCATTAATTTAGACACATGATGCCTCCAGAGGGCTCAATAGGAATCTCTGCACTCCCATAACCATCCTACTCAACACACCCACCCTCAACTATTCTCATGAGTACTACATCTGCATTGCACTGTACATCTAGCTCACATCATTACACCCAATAATTTCTGCCTGAGAATTGCTGCACCTCCAAGACATGTTGTCCCAAACTGAAATAACACATTCCTTACATAAAAGCAAACTGATGTGTATTATTTGATACTAATCATAAAAGTAATCTTTTCATAAAATGATATACAGTACAAAGTTGTCACGTATGCAGTGTTCCAGGTAAATAACTAGCAGATGTTGGGGCCCCATACTGATAAGATTCATTATTGTTTGGGTGTCTCCCTTGGAATGTGGGAGTTATGCGATAGAGGTCTCTTTTCCTGACCCCGAGACTGCTGTCCAAATAACTTGTATATCATAGGTTTTGGGGTACTGAGGGACCCTAGGGAAATATAAGTTTATAGATTCATGAGTTATAGTAGGACCTTATGTATGCCTAAATGTATAAAGGACAGGTTGAACAGTGTTCGAGGCAGCAGTACTGATTCGGCTACGGGTGCTGTACAGGTCAAGATGCGCATGCCTGTTGATCCTGATCTTTGATGCAAATAAAGAATATTATGTGAAAAGTCAGTATCAGCGGAGTCTCCTTCCATCATCGAATCATCGCCTACATCTGGGGAATGAAGAAGAAATTGACAACAAAACAACCTATCATGTGCAGAAGAACTGATATAAAAGTGAATTGTCACACACATAGCAGCTACAACAGTAATTCAGTGGGTGGTGATGTAGTTTGTACATCATCACGCTGTGGAGAATGAAAGAAAGCTGAAGCAGTCCCGTATTTTTTTGCTGTGGGATTTACTTTAGATCAGGCGATAATCAGAAACTCAGCAGGGACAGGCCCTCCTCCTATCTGTGTCCAGTCACAGTAGCGTTCTTTTGAATTTCCCCTAAACCCACTTCTCCACACCCCCACCCACAGCTTGTTTATTGCATTCGTAGCACTGTCTTTGATTTTTTGCAGGGCAGCAACATGACACATCAGCTGCCAGTGTATTGTCGAGATGACTCTGTCACATGAGAGGTCTGGGTTGTTTGTTGCCGCTGCTCTGCTGAGACAGGCGGGCGGCGTTGTCCGCCTGCTTGACTCCCATCTCACACTCCCAACTAGAGCAGTCTTTCCACATAAATTGAACCCCATACCATGAGCTTGTCGCTGCAAAATGTGGCCACGCTGCCTCACAGTCTGTAGAGATTTATCAGGGTCAGTTTCCCATGGCTCCAAGCCACACAGCCAGGCCTGAATATAATCCTGCTCTTACCCATCCCACCTCATTGATGAACCAAGCTCATGCAGTGATTCAGTCATTCTGGTATGTGTGTGTGTGTGTGTGTGTGTGTGTGTGTGTGTGTGTGTGTCTCCCTGCATCTGCACATGCACACACACAGGCTTGTGCATCCATTTGTGGGCATGTGTGGGTCAGAGTACAGACCGCTGATATGGAACTGAATGGAAGTACAGTGGCTCTTTGTGTTGAAGGATCGATTGGCTGGTGACAGATTTGTGTCCTTATAAGGTTTTTAATGAAAGCTAATCTTTTGAATTGATTTTATATGCAGTTAGCAGGAGTCCTGATGGAAGGATTTGATGAGGACAGACAATAAGATATAGCATTAAACTTTCATATGCTACAGTATCAGTTTTCGTGTTAACAAGCTTATTTTTTTTCTTTTTTGGGGAGAGGGGCGAATTGGCAAGTTGTAGCAGAGCTTAGACAGGGCATAAAAGGAGAAGGTTCAGAGGACCCTCAGGTTCAAGGACTGGAGCACCTTGACTGATCTACAGCCTTTAATACAGCACAAAGGCCAACAAGACACAAGGCAAATACACAGGCTGTAATCGAAACCGCCTACGTACTGATTTGGTCAAAATCTCCAGTCTGCCTCGCCTACTGTGTCCTACAATGCAAAGCACTGGCAGTGGTTTACCATTAACGTCACGTAAACTTTCACTTATTTCACACTTATTTGTCACCAAAATCTGTGTCTGAACAAATTTGAGGCAAGAAATAAGCAATGCAGTAATTGAATCTTCACTCGTATTAAATCTACAAGGCCTAATTTATGTCGCCACATACATTTAAGTCAACACACTGAGTTTCCTGTGGTTGCTTCACAATAAAAGCCACCTTGTTTTTCACCAGTTGAGCACTTTTAATGTGTATCAAAAGTGGGGATTGATTTCATGAAAATCTTAAGGATTATAACTTTAAAGCCTGCAAAGCAATCAGTGTGCTCAAGTCCTATTTTTCACTCTGACCTTTGCTGTTCGGAGAAGCACCTGATTCAGCTGCCCATTGCTGGAAGATTCATGGAGAACCCTTTTTACAAAGGTGCAAAGTTGTTTGTGTTTTTGTGAAAGAAATCATCTTAATTATTTGGGAAAAATGCCATAAATGTCCTGTCTGCTTGTTGCTGTGATTGACCTAAATGACCCCATCAATGTGGAGCCTGACTGGGATAAATTACGTTGAACTGCCAGGCTTTTCAAACTGTATTAGAGGGTTTCTGGATCTCAGCATTGGTGAACTAGTTCTGTAAGGTCATGTTCCATCGGCAGCTCAATGAATCAGAAGCTACGTATCTGAAATGTGTCACTCACAGTGGCTTGTTTTTGTTTTTTTTCATTGTGTCACTTGCACAGAGAAGCCCTCCTTTCCTTTGTTCTCTGTGTCTCTCAAGGTTGCCCAATGCAGTGCAGGATGTACTGATATCAGCCACATAAAGCATATAAAATAGCCATGTGATCACTGAGTGACTTGCTAAGCTGCTTTTGTGCTTACTTTATGCTATTCAACAAAAAAAGTTGTGAACAGCAAGAATGACACTGATTTGTCTTCCATTATTTATCTGGCCCTTTGGCTGCCCCTTCTACAAATCTCAGAAATTCTGATGTTTCTCCATCCTCATGATTATTTGTTTATAGCCTTGTGGCATTGATTATTTCTCTTGTTCTGCCTCAGCGCTGTCCTCCTACAATGATCAAATAGCTAGAGGATAGAGATCCACACAGGCCTTATTCACCAGCCCACTGGCCCGTCGTGATTATTCACAAACAGCAGCCTGATTACCACCTGACCGTGGGCTGCTTCTGCGCAATATGGATGGCTCTGATGGAATTGTTGGCTTTGAAGTCACTGAAGATCCCACGCTTTATCATCCTACCCCATGCTTTTTTTTTTCTTTTTTCTTTTTTCTTTTTTCTTTTTTTTTTTTTTTTACAACATCCTCCTTCCATCAAATATTTGTGTTCTTGGATATAGCTTGTTAAATGAGGTTTCCAGACCTTTAGTCTCATTAAAATGGGAAGTCAGGCTCCTTTCTATTACAGAATGTTATCGTGTTTCAGCCAGATGCTTAAAAGTGACTTACTCACTTGAGCTTATTAAAAAGAAGAACAAAAAAACATTCAATTAATTAGCTGTTTTCCCATCAGCTCCTGTTACACTGATAATGGTTTTAGTTTTCTAGAATGAGGGTTGTGGGCTTTGATTTATGCCTTGAGCAGGCTGCCACGTTAGAAGTACAGAAAGACATTGAGGAACGGCTGAGACCTTTAAGATTTGCAACATCTGAGGGTTTCTGTTCATTCTTACACATGATGACTGACTCTTACGGTCACTGTGTCACATCAAAGGCTGATAGCTCTGAGGAGAGAAATCCAATTCCTCAGGACTACAGTGCCGGAAGAGCAGCAGAAGACAGATGGCTACTTGTTAGTTTTTGATTTTGAAACACATACCTACCTCTGCTTGTTGCAACCTGAGAAACACAACACTTAATTTGTCTGTAGTGCTGCTTAAGTGTTCCCCCTATCTGTTACTTTTTAAAAACAGCCCAACCCTCTTAAGGTTTTATGTTCACTAATATATCGTGCATTATTTGCATAAATCCTGGACAGTAGTCTGTCTTCAAACAATCGATGCAATGACTTGTACAAGCAAGGACTTCGAATGACAGCTGGAACCTCTGAAATGCAGCACAATGTCGTGTGGTGGCTGTATTACATTATCAGACCCTATTGTCAGTAAGTAAGCTGCCAGATGAAACAGAATTGAGTGGGTCCCTAGACTGACGGGTGAGGTTTTGATGTTAAGACAGCATGATCCATGTAGGATTCACTGTCCTTGTTTTCAACCATTTAAATGGTCATTGCGTTATTCATGACTGCATGTGGAGTCGAGGTATCAGGAAGTTGTTAATAGCACACAGCAGTCAACAAAAAATACAAGCTGTGGAGTTTGCGTTCTTTATCTATGGCAATGACTGTTGGTTAAGTCTGAGATTTGTTTTTAAATTCCATCACCACCACAGATATTTACCCTCAAATCATAAGTATTTTTGCCAGCAGAGGTGGCACATAGTGATTCATTTCCATGCAGACATTCAGTCAGTCAGAGTAGTCAACATCTGCAACATTTGAATATCTTATCTTGGTTTGAACTTTTAGATTTGTGAAACGTCAGTTATAGTGATAATAAAGGATAATGTTTCGACAGCTGTTGGAATTGCATTATATATTATATAGATTCTGAAACTAGACAGAAAATCCACTTTGAAGGGTGATTTTGACCAAATAGAAGACTTTTTAAACACACAATATGTTATAGTGATGTTTTTGCGTTCAGTGAGTGTATAATACTACAAACGCATGTTCTTTTAATTAATTATGCAACTTTCATTGTGCTTTACCAGACATATGGGTGCTTAAAATGGATTGTCTGCACCATGAGACCAAGTGATGTTGATCTAGGCTGTATGTTGTTTTCTTGACCAAGAACAGAACTATGTGTTCCAAAAGTTACCCATTTTACCACAAAGTAAGGATCAGTTTAAAGTTCGTTTTCACAAAGGCAGCGAAAGTAAACAAACCTTTTTAAAGCACAGCTGTAACTAACATCATTTCACAAAGCTCATCGAAAGCTTTAGCAGGCAGTAGGGGGTAGTTCTGAGACTGGAGTCGGCCCATCACAGCGCCTGGCAGGGCAAGGTCACCTCCTCTCTGTCCTGTATCGAATGCCAGTTGACAAGAGAAAAAACATGCCTTGCCTTCTCAGACACTTAAAAGAACAACCATTCAAGGATTTAGTCGGGTTGCTCCTTTTTGATGACGCAACGCTGAGTAAATGCTTTTGCACCCTAGAAAACTTTTTTCATTCCACTGGAACATTTCTACAGCCTACTTGTGTAAGCCTGGGCACATGCTCTGTCCTTATGCATATTTATTACCTTCAGAGTTGAGTAATACTTATAAGAATTATTAATGATTAATGGATTAATAACACTGATGCAAGACAATATAAATTATTTACAAAAGATGGGGTATTAAACTGATAGCTATCAAACTACAGGACAACACATCCTCGTGGATGATCACTGAAACACTTTTTTCTCTCACAGAGAAATAAAAAAAATATTTTCCAAGCTTTATGGTTCACTAAACATGAGTCAAAATCAATTAAATGTAGACATTAACACCCCTTTATGGAAATGTTGCTGCACAGTACGAAATGTGAGGTCCTTCTTATCCTCATATGCTCTACAATGCATCAGTGGAGGGACTGTATTTGTATGGAAGACAGCGACAGTGACATTTCCAA
Organism: Enoplosus armatus; assembly: GCF_043641665.1. NCBI lineage: Eukaryota > Metazoa > Chordata > Actinopteri > Centrarchiformes > Enoplosidae > Enoplosus > Enoplosus armatus. The sequence continues at coordinate 24,014,603 of NC_092180.1, read as the reverse complement.
CTGACTTCACTGATGGTGTAAAGACAGCGAAGCTAAAGGATTTCAAAACTTATTAGAATCGGCCCTATTTATATGCAAAGGAAAGCTGTAAATGGCCTAAAAAGGCCGCAGATTTTCCTATAAATGTTTCACATCTCTTATTTTCACAATAAAAATGTTCTTCCATCCTATCTTCCTTTGTTTCCCACCATATTTCCTGTGTTGGCTGCAGTAAGCTATTTCCAAACCACCAAAGTGCCAGAGAGCTGTAATGGGTGTCTTTTTGCAACATTAACTATTTATTGGGATTCTGTGCTGCACCTGAACCCCCCCCCCCCCCCCCCACCTTGCCATCCATTATCCTTGAGGAAGAACAATGCATGGATGTGAACACAAATTCCAGGAGAGGATGAATTTGAGTCCATTTTTCTAACCTGGCAATTCATTTGTCATGCTCACAGCCTGAAGAGTAGCTGCTACCTCCCAGGTCTCTGATTAAACAGGAGAGAATTAATAACAGGTGTCTGAGGAAGGGGAGGCTCTGCCTGTTGGGGAAAAAAAAAGAGATTCCTTGGGAAGAAAGGAAGAGCAATAAGCCACAATCTGCAATTAGAGCAAAAGAGCAGCAGGTACCTTCAGCCAGAGTGTATTTTCTGTGTCACATCAGCCCTACCCAATACTTTGTAGGTCTTGTAGTTGTAGTCTGGCTAAACTGAGCCCGATGAATTTGCTAGGAGGTTGCTATCAATGAATACGGTCCTTGATGCAGTCACAGTGATAGATCTCTCACTGTAAATTGCCACAAAGGAAGGGTACTGTACCAGTTAGATGTCTCTCACAATAAATCAACATTAAATCCATGATTCATGCCTGCACATAACGTGCCCTTTAAATGCATCCGAGATGGGGAAAAAAATAGAACATTCAAGGTGCTCGCTGGAAGCCAAGGTAACAAATTCAGGAGAATCTTTGATTACCTCTAATGTGGTTATATGTAATGGTGACCTGTCTCTAAGGAGCCAAGCCAGAGCTAAATTATATTTCAAATCCATTAAACCTTACCTCAGATCCATGATTCGCTTCCAGCAAGCAGCTACCCAGGGCAGCGGGTAATTGAATTTCAAACCTGAAGCCAGGAAGCAGATAGGCCCCTGAGCTAAGTCCTCTGCAAGAGGTGGAATACTGTTATGCATAAAGTCAAGATTTATTTGTGCCTATCAAATCTCGTAATGGGCTGCTCTCTGCCATTGAGAGGACTAACCCCATTTGTTGAAACAACACTTCCATAGAAAAAATTTGATTTCTACGACCAACAGACATAAGCAGTTATTAAATTTAGGCATTTAACCTGATTCCAGATGCAGAGGAAGCTTTAAGGGGATGGAGGGACACGCTTAATTACACAGACATGAAAATCTGAACAAGGCACTGTTATGCTACGCTTTGATAGATCTGATTCATTTGCACTTTCTGCTACACAGGTTGGGATTATCCAGCCCCGAGGCTGTTCACTTTATATAACATTTGAGTGTAGATTGAAGCTGCTACATCCTGTCATTACGCACCGCTTTTTAAAAACGACCTTAGATCAGTTATTGGATGAGGTAATGGATCAAAAACATAGGTAATAAAAAAAAACATCAAATAGAAGCTGAGCATCCTATTCAGTGGGTGTTGAAATAGAATCGGTTCTTCATAAGCAGCTTTAATACAGCCTGGTGACAGCCAGACTGAGCTGTAACCTTGATGTGTCTAATTGCTTACACTGGGCTGAACTCTCAGGGAGACTCCAGGCTGTTAATAGGAGGATCAAGCTCTCAGGGAAAAGTATTGGCTCCTCTTTCTCTTTGCTGTCATCCCTGCTATTTCAAGACATCCCTCACTGCGGAGTCAAGACAGACGATACCTAACTCGATAGTGAATCAATCATTAGACCAATTTACCAATTAGGCTCATTGTATTCTATAAATAAACACATCACAGCCCTCCCAATGCTCGGCCCCTCGAGATACCGTCTCAACATCCAGTCCAGCAATCAGGGCACACAGACAAAGACGTCACATCGATCAGAAACCTCTGTTATACTGTTGTTTTCTTTGGCTGGGAAATCGTCTCCTCATCAGGTGTCATGACGCAAACTGACTAAATATACCTCAGTGTTACTGCTGCTTCACAGTTTCTGTAGTTTTTGGATCTGCAAACTGAGTTTCATAACACACCATACATACAGTGTATTCACTTTTTTATTACTACTACGTGCATAGTCAGTAGCTAATGAGTGCTTAGCACCTGCCTATACAAAGAATTACCCAGGCATACACCATCATTAATAATGCAAGGATTCCTCAGGGTTTCTTATCAGTTTCATCTCAGCAAATTGCAACGTCACACAAAAATATCCTGCTCTAAACGCATGCATGTCCACTAAAATGAGCATTGCAATTCACTCAGGTGATATCTAAAATGTTTGGAAACACCAGAGTTAAGATTTTAACACGTAGTGTATAATTTATAGTGGAAAGAGAGGCTTTGTAATGATACAACAACTGTTGGCACCATCACCTCCCCTGGCAGGCCGTCTCCTGCTCTCAGCCTCAATGCTGGAGCTGCCACTGCTACTGCTGCTGCTGTTGCTGCTGCTGCTGCTGGTGCACAGCCTGCCAGAGCTCCAGCATGCTCTACCCACCTGTCACTATGCAGAGAAAAACATTTCATTCACACTGAAGATACATGTCACTAGCTCTCGCAGAGAACCACAAGCATTTACAATAACTGTCAAATCGCTGAGTTTTGGGGTAAAATATCTACTGCTTTTTCTGATATGTGTATCTGTCTTTCAAGGCAGGAGCATACAGAGAATGTCACAGCCAGGATCACTTCGTTTAGCAAGTACAGCAACATTTACAGGGATTGTCCTGGTCTTACATAGCTGCAGAGACATGTCGGACACCAAGGTACATGGTATGGTGTTGAGAGCAGCAAGTGTAGAATAAAGAAGTCAGTGCAAGACTATAAACTGTATATAGGAACATTAAGCACTCCAATTCATTGCTGGGAAAGGACAGCAGATATATCATAAGTATCTATTTTGTATGACAAACTATTTTAGAAGTCATGAACAGTCATGTTAGGCAAGACTATCAAGAAAAGCCTGTTCAACATAGTACACAGTGAACCACAGTAGAAGTGTTCTGAGAGTTTCTGTGAGTCTTTCGACACCAGTGTTGCTTCAGTGGACGACCTCCCAGAAACTGAGTGCATTCCCAGAATAGAAAAAGAACTGGTTATTGACTCCACAGTACGCCCAAGTGGGCTTTATGATTTAGTGCAGTGAGCCGTCAACTCTCCGAGCAATGTGCAGCAAACAAAAAACATTTTATCAATATTCCATCAGGCAGGAGCCCTCTCCCTGTTAATATAGTGCCCAGACGCATCTTAGCACCCCAGAAGATCGTGCATTCAGGCAGCAGCTCAGCTCAGACACTGCTGCCTGCAGCTCACGGGACAGTGTTGAATTAAATGGAACGCCACTGGCCATGTCACTGTGTTGACAAGCATGTGATTTTTCTTTTTTTTTTAGGTCCTATGTTGATGCACTGTGCTGTTTTGTTTTTTTTTTAATCTCAGAAGATTTTGTCACTTGCAGCTAGCCTTTTGATCTTGATGCACAACACCCAGATAGATGCGCGGAAGAAATATGCAGAATGGGTCGTGACTGCAAACGTGATCTCTTTCCAAACAGTATATATCCATTAAAAACATAAAGAAACAACTACATAATGATGATTTAAGTTCATTCAATAAATTATAAAGAAACAGGTTTGAAGACCTGTTACTCTGATAAATCTGTTTGTGCCTTTGCCAAAAATAACTATTTCCATCAGACAAGAAAGGCTTTAAACCACAAACCCGTAAAGCATTTATTTTTTCCAAAATCCTTAAAATACTATGCATTAGAGCAGAAGAAGCGTCCCCTCGATGTAGTGCCAGCATCATTTGTAAATGATCCTCTTGTAATAATCCTTAAGTTGCATCAACATGTGTGATTACTGTCATATTTACATGAATTTATCGCATCAGTGCATCAGAGTCTGGACAGCAATATCAAAGTTGCACTGAAAAGAATAGATAGCCTCCGTTTCTTAATGCACAGCAATGTGGGAGAAACATATAATATTGTTACACTGTAAGTATATTGTCGTAGAAGTGCTCTTTCATTTTAAAGAGCTTGTTGGATTTCATGTTGAACTCTTTTCAAGCTTGAACTCCATACTTGACACAGTGCAAAATCTGAGGGCCATTGTGGGAGTTGGGGTAGTGTATGGAAATATGAAAATGAAAGTACTCTACTGGTGTGACCAATCCACTGTGTTATCCTCTATAACCTGACACATAGTAAAAATCCAGTTGATTGGGTGAAAAAAAGAAAGGCAATTCATTGCTACAATGACTGAGGTTACACTTTGTGAATGTAACCATGCTTCTTTTTGCATTGTGCTGGTGAGAAATTATGAGACTGTCATGCTTAAAAGCACTTCTTCCCAGACGTGTTAGTGTTTTCACCCAGACAGATTCATTCTACATTATTCATATCAGCTATTTAGCTCTTATCCAGAGTGACATGAAATGAGTGCACCAGTAGAGTGAGTTTGCATTTCTAAATTTGCCGCATTACACGCATCTAATAGTCAAGAGTTCAATGGTGGAAATGACAATGTTCAGGCAGAACATGGAATTAGGTTTTCTGTATTTTGTAGGGCTGGGTACAGGAAAGTGATATGAGGAGAAAGGAGCTAATCAGGTACCTGCAGGATGGAGAGGGAAGTTAAGATGGAGGAAGAATGGAGAGAAAATGAGGATGTCAAGTGTTTCAGGTTAAGGGACACATGTTTTCTGACTGAAGTGGAAAGTATTAATTCATTTGTTCAATAACTTTATTTTGGAAGGCGAGTGAGAACACATTAGTGCTTGCATTAATGACATTTTCAAGAAGCAGGAGGTCAGAGTTAAACTAACGTTTCAACACTGACACTGCTGTGTCTTCATCACAGTCAAAATGGACAAAGACATTAGGCAAACAACATGCATACAGTACAGAACAGGTGTACAATTGTCATTGGATTATTGGTTGAACAGGATTTCAAATCGATTGCATAGTGAATTCCAGGGTGGGAGTTGCCATATAGGCCACACAAAAGACATTAGTATTTTGGACACAGTACAAGAGGTGAGAAGAATTTTGAGAAGAGGTGTATGGCTCCTGTGGCACTGCCTCTGTCCTAAAGCTCTACTGTGCAGTCAGTACAGGGTTTACAGGCCCAGTGCTGGGAAAACCATTCAAGGGTGGTTTCAAATGCACACTAATATGATATGAACAAAATTATACTGAATCAAAGCACAATCTTTGTAGCTGCACAGCTCTGTGTTTAGCTCAGAAAATAAAGCGCTCATTTGCCTCTATAAAACTTGGAAGCTGTCCTGGAAACATTGTGAAATTACCACTCAACACCATGATTACTTTCTTAGTAAACACAAGGCAAAGACTGTTAAGTTGTAGAACAAATTGTACACATTTTATATATGACACTATTGGGAGGTTTGGGTTTACTTTTCAAGGCTAGTTCAGAATACATATATTAGAAATCAAAATATTTCACAATATCTTTGATATCAGCTTCCCCATTGAAACCAATAAATTAATATTCTATCTTTTTCTGTAAGTAACATTACTCTATGCCAGCTTGCTATTTTTCTTGTTAGCTCAAACAGTTGATAGTATAAGGGGTGGGCATGTGAATCATAATAATGCAATAATGGTGGTAATATGGTACGATCTGAGGCCATAGTTTGTGTTGCATTACATTATAAAGTGCTGCTGTTATGTTATTCTATAAACTAAAACCTCAAATGACCATAGAGCTGATTTAACAGCTCTCTTACACACTCTTAGTAAAAAACTATAATCTTCACAAAGGTAGGATTTATTGCAAGGCTATTGTATTGCATTGATTTATTTTGCACAGGGGTTGCTTTGAGTGCGTCCACCCCCTCTGTAGCCTAAAGTAACTCTTTCATTGTGCCAGGAGTTCAGCTTCCTGATTGAAGCCATGGACTGAAATGAGAAAATGCGATATGACTGCCACACCCTCCCATTGCTCCAGCTACAGCTGAAGCTTACTGCAAATTACTTGCCTGCTCTGTCACAGCATGATGATTGTATTTATTGCTCAGAAAGCCCAAAATAAAGCACATCCCCAGTAGATTTTATTGGTTATTGATGATTGATTTCAGGAATATTGTAACGCTCCAGCAGTGCTTTTTTCATGTGTAGCGCTGCAGAGAAGCCTGTGCTGAACAGTATGAGGAAGAGCCTCAATATTACAGCACAATATGCATCCTGCTTATTTGATTTTTATGCCTTTGTATTTCCCCTTTTTCCATATTTCCCAGGACAATTTGTATGCTGGGATCGAGGCACTGACAGGGAGGGGGGTTTCTTGGGTGAAATCAGCAAGGCAGCGCTCTGTGAAGGGACACAGAATGTGTGGCGCCGCTTGTGTTGTGGATTATGATATTCATCATATGGCAGCTTGCCATTAAACGTGGTGTGGTAATCCAAACAGCCCTCTGTGATAAGTAGATGGTGCCGCAGATGATTGCGGCCCTGAGGAGAGGCGAGTTGAGCTGCTGAACCAGAGCCCAGCCCAGCCACTTCTACCAGCAGAGGAGAGGGCCACAGGCTGCACTGAGATGAGCACTCATCACAGCCATCAGAGAAATAGATGACTCTTTACTCAGAGTGGAAATCTGTGGATCCATGCCTCATGATCACAGTAATTCACCACTAAACACTTTGAGCAGGATATTTTTCATGATGAATGCAGCCCAAAATGAGCAGCCTTTTCTGCAAATTTATGATGACATTTGTGAATAATTTGCAGCAATGTTTAAAAAAAAATGCAAGACATTTAATAATTGTGATTGCTTCAAAAAATATAATCATACGTTATAATACATTCAAGAGTAAAAACGTTTTTGTGCATAAAATGTATTCTGGTAAACATTCCCGTCATAGCTGGCAGCCAGTGTTCCTAAACTAACAGTCTGTGTACCTTTGGCTCTATAAATCAAATGTTTTAGATATTTTAGATTGTTCAGTTAAGGTTGGAAATGGTTTGCTGGGATTTGACTGTGGTGAGTGAGTCTGAAAGTCAGTCATCCTAAAAAGCCAACATCAGCAAAAAATAGTTCTATTTGTAAGAAATTGCATGGACGTTAAGGCCGAGGTTTGATTTTATTTGACCTGTTTTTTAGACAAAAAATGGCAGCCATTGGTAGGATGTTACAGATTGTTACACATTTTACCATTTTTTGAGGAATAAGCAATGGACAATTACAATTTATTGCGCATAATATCAGGACTGATTATTATTTAAATAATGTGATGGCAAAAACTGTAAATTCATGGAGGGACTGACTGAAGAGTGTCCTTAAAGCCACTACAAGGAACTTTCTTTTTGTGTTGATTTTGGCGCCCCCTGTGGACAAAAGCTGGGGTGTTTCACCACTAGCAATGTATTTCATAAATAAAATAGATACATTACATACTGTCTCGGAGGAAGAGGGCTAACATACTAATCACTGCAAACATTTGCCTGGGAAAATGTAAACATAGTCTCTTCCAGTCTGTGTGCCCTAAATGGCTTCGTCTGATTTCCCGGGGAATCAGACCCACTGACAAGCAGTAAGCGTTACTAGATAGAAATAGCTACTTCTTATGTAGGTCATATAGAGGCATCAGGATTAAATTGAGACTGATTCACAACCAGTTAAAGTCTCCTTGTGGGTGAATTAAAGACACTCTATTGTTAAGTGCAAGGGGCAAAATTATTTTCAAAGCCAGTTGAAACTGGGGTTGTATAAGCCACATCCCACCGGTCAGGAAGCTTTACTGAAAGCCAGCTGTGAGCTGAGGTTGAATGCAGACATTTTGGACAGCAACGACATCATAATTCTCTCCTGGCAAAATGAAATCACCCAAAGAGCAAATAGGTGACCCCAGCAGAATGCAGAGGAAGCAGTGGGATGTGCAAAACTTGCCTACACAACACATTATATGGTCCTTCAGTCTTGGCACAGTGGCAAATGAGGGATTTGATGGGGAGCACTAGAGCAGTGGCTTGAGTGGCAGAATGCTCCTAAAGCCCCAGCTAGTTCTAATGAGGCAGCTTGATGTAGCAACCAGGTCCACTGGGCGCAGGAAGGACCAGATGTCGCTCGTACACTCACTCATTCCTTCCAGCACAGCCTGCATTCACCGTTCAGCCCATCTGCTGCTATAAAGCACAGTCAATATTTAGCCACTGGGAAAAGGACAGACACGCTCTGCACCTGGATCATTATAGTGCCTCTGGTAAATTGGAGATATTTTTTTCTCTAAGAAAAAGTAAACAACTTTTTTTCAGCCCACACTCTGTAACCCATTGGACTTGACCTCCTGATGTTTCATATACTTCTTCTCAGTTCCCTTAACAGTGTTTACTAATGAGGAGAAAATATAACACATCTCAGAGCTAAATCACATCCAGGAACAGTTGAATAACCCTCACAGCTCATGTTGCATGACTCAGCAGTGAGTCATGGGTTGCCAAGGCGCCACAGTGCGAAACTGACATGCAATATGCCAATTCTCGCCTGAAGATGAGACATTAACAAATTACTGAAGAGGAGGAAAATGAGAATCCATTTCCTGCAGATAAAATGGTTGAATATCTTTCTCAGTTTGTCTCTTGCACGCTCTGTGTGACAAGTGTCTGTTATATCATTTAGCTCAAGGCATTATGATCTGCAACTGTGTTACCAAGGCTGACGGTGAAAAGTGATAAGTGGTGAAGCTTAGGTTGAGGTTCAAACTTTATACCAGTAAGACGCTTCCAAAATAGTAATGATGATCCAGCAAAAGCCCAAGAAGAGAACTGAAGAGCCCAGATTATAAATTATGACTTGGTTACCACTTTAATATTTTCACAAAACAACACATTCTTCATTAACTTTTTATCTATTTAAGATTTACATTAAGTGTACAGAACAACAATGAAAAACAATTTAAGGAAGAAAATCAATTCCAATTGCAATTATTGCAATTATAACATTAACTAGGTATATATATACATAAATATACATATAATATATATGTATTTCTTCAGATTTGTAATGTCGAGGGGGGGTTGGTCATTCTTTATTGGTGAACAAGGTACCTGTGCCAAACCTATGAATCATAACTTTTAAATGATGGGAGTGATCCTCCATATGCATTTATCTCTGTTCAGAATGATACCAGAGCGCATTGACAAACACAGAGGATTTGGTTATCTTACTGACACCAGTTAACTTTCATATCATTAAGAGCAACAGCACGATCCTAACGTCAGAAGGCCCAGCTGTGGCAATTCATAATTGATCTCTGCTGAACACGTGTATTGCACGTATTGTGCTGTAGACGTCTCGTGGGTAATCCAGGGCAACTGCGTGCTGATTCTCTGAGGAGCGAGCATGGTGTTGAACATGATGAAATAACAGTAAAACTGTTGTACACTATTACCCTGCTTACACAGTTCAGAGATTAAAAACACAGGGCAGACGTTATAAAAGCTTACTTTGTGATCGTCTCAGAAAAACCTGGCAAAAATCCTGCAAAAACTCTCTCTTACCTCCATGTGTAGGAGTGTGCTCTTGTGCAAGTTTGTGCATGGGTGCCATGCACCTCCGCCTGTATTAGCTATCACAACACAGACAACATATCTCATATTAGTTCTTCGCCCAGCATGGCGTGTGCCGCGTCGAGCCTCTCCTGTGGGGTGGATTTATATTTAAATTCAGAGAACGGCGTGCTTTGTTGCAGCAACCCAGGTCTGCTTACATGAGGAGCTTGAAAGGATGTGTTCATGTCGGCTTTCTGCCTTGGCTTCCAGGCAAAAAGAGGGGAGCGTTGTTTCACCACTAATTCTTTAGTTATAAATTGGATCTTTGCATTATCCTGTGTGGCTCAGATGAACTGAGGAGCTCTCATTGGAAATCATTTGCATTCCAAAGAGCTGTTACTATACACTATGTGCTTGGCTTGTACTTAATATGAAAATCAAGGTTAATCAGCAGTCATTGCTTCAAACTTTCCTTTAAACTCCAAGAGATATGTGCTAAAATATTTAACACCTCTCTGTGGTTTTTCAAATCATCAGTTAAAAGAAGAAAAAAAAAGCCTTCCCACTCCTGAAATGGTAAGTGCAACAAAGGGTTATCTCATATTACTTCACAGACTCAAAGAAAGTCGAAAACCTTCTAGATTACTTTTCCAGAATCAGACTGCTGCACTTAAGCACCAGCTATAACCAATACGTCCGGTTACAATTATGAACCTCTGAAACAGCCAAAGTCCAGAAGGGACTACAACTAAAGGTATAGTCTGCAGCTCTGGCCAGATGAATGGTTATACTTGCACATGGGAAGGATCTAGCAGAACTTGTCATGAATCATGAACATATTATAAAAACAATACAATTTTATAACATGCAACCTACACATGAGCGTCACAATTATCTTTATTTACATTTGGGTGAAAAAATGTTTCCACCTTTTTGAAAAACACTGCAAGTGCACAACAATAAAGTATTTTATAAAACATGTGCGGCAGTAGACTGACATCTCTGCTTATGGCCTGTGGTTTTTAACTCTAAATGTGCTGCAAACATCAGACTGCATGTACTTGTGTGTTGTCACATCAGTACATGTTATCCATTAGCTCACTGCCACGTGTTCATGTCATTAGATACACATCTAATGGGGCTGTTATGAGGCCAATGTGCCTCCAGGGCCAAACTGCCCTTTTCAGTTTGCGCTTCTGTAATTACATTAACATCAGACAAATCGAGACATACAACGCAGGGATAGCCATTGATAGTCACTGAAGAACCAGGGCACAGCTTCTCCTGCTTAACTGATCCGTCAGAAAAGAACATACGATCCAAAAAAAGTGTGCACAGAGGTAGAAAGCCAGGAGGGACAAACAGCAAAGGAGACAAAGGTTAGCAGGATTCATTTCAAGAGACCCAGGCTCTCTCTCTTCACGACTTCATCATTCCTGAACAGTAAAATTAGATGGTATTCTTGAGTGTTTAGGAACATTACTTCATCAGAAGATAACCTCTTTTTACAAAACAGCCTCAATTGCCATTGAGGATTATTTTGGTGTGCCTATTGCTATCATTATTCTTAAGTGGTGCCTCCTGGTCAGTAGTTTCAGAGTAAATCGAGACCCATGAGTGGAGTGCTGGGTTGTCTATCTGCTCTGTCCCTTCTGGTGCTCTATAATCAACTGCATACAAAATGAGTCCCTCTCTCCGTGTAGACACAGGATGATAAGGCAAGCAACCCTCATAATCTCCTCTGATTCCCATGCCCCACTGCTCCGTACATCATACACATCTTGGAGGGTTCATTTCCATTTGGATTGGAGGCCCATGTTCGGGGATTACTTCTGTCGTTTCAGCCAAATGCCTTCAGCGAAGGCAGGTGCATCGTCTGTTTTCATCTGAATAAACATCTCCTGCACGGTGCACTGTGTTTACTGTCAGAAACAGTTTGGTGTAATTGGTCCAATACAGTGTTTGTGAAAGTGCATTAAATGAAATTGAGATAGCATCTAAACCGACAGCTTCATCATTTTTTCAATGGTTCCCAACAAGTGAGTGTGTTTTTGGTACAAAGGATGTCGTGAGCGGACGAATGCACTTCTTTGAAAAGTCAAGCATCTCACACTTGTTGCTGAAGTACTTTGTTCAGTCCACATCTTTGACACCCACAAGTTCTTGTGATGGTACAGAAAAAACAAGTGTATTGAGTGGAAACTTATTGACATTTTTTGATATTTTGTGAATATTCAGTCATCTGCCTTGCTCCAAAATATGCAGATACATTGTATAGTGTTGTCACTTTATCAAGTGAGCAAAATGTAGAGCAATAAGCTCCTGGTCTATTTTCTGCCACAAGGTGAATCATGAACAATCAGGGAGCATTCCTTTTCCCTCATTGTGTCATCAGCAGTCGCTCTGTCTTCCATTTTCATCTCTACCCTGCCTCTTAACCTCAACAGCCTCTGAGCAATCCTCCCTTTAAATGACTTGTGACCTTTGGGTGATGCTGATGCTGAGCCGCCATAACAGCTAATAATATCTTATTAGAAAACTATAGCCAAGTAAAATCCAGCTTCTAAAGCTGAGCCAGGAGGATTTTCCCAATACGCCCAGTGCCTGCCCCCAGCATATACAACATGGCGGCTTACACTGAACTATGGAATGTTTGTTTTGCTTTTTTTTATAATTATTAAAGCTGACTTATTCAGAGCTTAGAAAAAGAAAGCTTCCGTAACATATGGTGTCTCTTGGCACTTTTCAGGTAAACACTTTGAGGATTTATATGTTTTCAGCACCACCGTTTAAATCAAAGTTTGGTTGTTTTTGTGACTGCTAGGTTTTGGAAGGTGGCTCTCGCCTGCATCTACTCATTCTTGAACCCAGTGGCCAAGCAGCCACCCACCAACAGACGTCGATACAGTGGGAGCCACATTAATTCAGTAAAGGGGATAAAAGATACCTGCAAAGAGGAGGAGGGAGAGAAAAAAGACTTGGTTTTGAAGCAGATGGTCTCTTACAGTGTGCATGCATCTGCAGCTTGTGGAGTGGTGAAAAACAATACAGTAAGAAGAGGGAAGAAAAGAGCTCATCAGGAGCAATGTAACAGAAAAAGGGTTATCGCTGTTATTTCACATGGCCATTGCACCCACTTTCTATTTCATAGAAACCTTCAAACACTTATTTCACACAACATTTTGTGTTTCCTGACAAACATTCTGTTAAGTGGATCGGCCTTGTGCTGATTGCTGCAGCACAAACTGACTGTATATCTATGTTTGTACATTTTTTTTAGTTCTCAAAACTTGCACACTTCACATATAAGAGTGAGAGAGAGTCCATAAAAACCCAACATCAGCAGCTGCAGTAATAGCAATGAAAAGAACAAAATGCTTACTCTCCTCTGTGTTACCAGAGGGCTGAAAGGAAACAACTCGGAGCTCTGGGACATAATTCTCCATGGAAAGTTTGGCAGCCATTCGTGACAAGGAGCAATGAATGAAAGAAACATGACAAAAAGCTCATCTCAGTACTCCATAGCAAAAAGAGCTTTTCTCTCCACCTGAAGAGGGACCCTAAGAAGATTGCATCCATCATATTTATTTCCATTCTCAGATTACTTTGATATATGCTGTGCAGCCAATCCTATTACTCCCAGACACAAAGGACCACTGAGTGTCCGCTGCTTTTCACCAGCTCAGCACTTTACACCTATGTGGAAAATTATGATTCCGTTTGATATCATCAAGGTCAGGTTGTTAGTACCTCACCCCTTGCCCTTTGATTAGATGTTTTAAATTTTGTCACGCCTGGCCTCCGGCCCGCCATCAGCTCACCCTTGAGAGTGCCACTCCAGAGGAGATCTCCCCAGGCAGTTAGAGGCAAGTGCTACTGGGCAGCCTAGGGAGAAAATGCTTTTAGTGCAGAATAAATCAATCTGAAAGAGAGGCTTTAAATCAGGAAAGATGACACTGTTGTCCCATTTTGCCTGGCTCCATCCATGTGCATTAGTTTAAGGTCAACTTCATTGCTGAGCTCAGAAACAGACATTGTCTTGGCAAAGGTGTTTTTATTCCCTGTAATTTCTAAAGATCGATAGAAGCAGTCAGTGGCCCACAATGCTCGGAGGTTGACCAGGGGTCTATTTATAGCAGCCGGTGTGTTTGCTCTGTACTGACAAGCAGTACCATTGAACCATCAGTTGTACCGCAAGTTCAGGCTTGTTAAGAAATAAGTGTCAAAGTTAAGGACTGGCTGGAGGCCGGTGCTAGGTTTGGCATTAGTGGTGTTCATGGTGGCTGCAGAAGTGTAAAACTTGACTAGCGAAGTGGGGAAATGAGGTCAGCGGCGCTTCCACTACGAACACTTCCAAGAGTTTGTTTATGAGTCACAGCTGTGAGTTAATGCAAAGTGAATAGGGGTTCCACAGAGTGCACTGCAAAATCCCAAACTGTAATATGAAACTCACATGGTGTGGAAGAGCAAGTAATCAATTACAAGCAAAATAAATTGGATGGCAGGCAAGGAAGGGATGGACAGCTGATGACATATTCATCAAGGCGCAATCACCACAGAGGAATTTTCCAGTTCTGTACTCACTGAGTGACAGATGGAGAATGCTTCCTCTTTAGCAGCTTCCCTGAGAGACAGGTTTTAAGGAAATGGGACCATGCAGTACATTTTAGCTATTCGGGGAGGAGACTTGTGTTTCAAAGCTGGGAGGCATGTAATAAAGAATTCATCTTTTACCTGAAATAATAAAACAGAGGAGGTTGAATAATGCATCTAATCCCAACGTGTGCATTTCTAACTAAGTCAGAATTGAAAATTGCAAAATAAAGCTGATGATCCCAAGACAATGAGCTCCTTCTCTGAGTGCACACCTTATGCCATATTAATTAGCACAAAAGCCACACACAGAGACTAATCTAGGTGATAAAAAGTAAGAAATCACATTTTTCGGCCTGCAGCTTAATCCACTGTTTTACACTAGGATATTAGCTTCCTCACTGACCAGACAATGCAGCTCCTCAGGCTACGCTCCCTCTCTGGGATGTGATAGCCAAGGAGAGGACAGCCACTGTGAGACATGTTTGTTTTTCTGGCCCGCAGTGCATGCTCCACAAGAATCACACAAATGTTTATTTAAAGCGATTAATTCCTTTTACAGTGTATTATTCATCAGGTTTTTGAGGGCATCCTGGCTTATAATATAGCTTGTCATTTTCTCCAACTGACTGAAGCACGGCTAAATTGTCCTGAATAATTCAGAGGGTTGGTAAATAAAACAGCAGACGGGGCTGGCATTTGCCTGGATGGAACTGACTGAAAGGACTCTTCGGTCTCCAGGTGAGGAGTCTGCTCATCTTTCAGAAGCAGGGATGCAAGAGAGAAACGCACATTATTTAAGCTTGGAAACACTGGGCCTCGGTCCAACACAGGAAGCTACTGTAGGAGATGGAGGAGGGAGGGAGGAGCAGAGGACGAGCAGTTGGCAGCCCGTAGTTGAGCCTGGAGTGGGAAACAAACAGTACCAGTGAACAGAAGGCAGGACCTTGGAGGAGGGGAAGGCTCGAAGGGCTGGACAGCACAGCATCAGAGCAAATAAAACCTGTGGAGGTGTACTGAAGACCTGGGGCACAGTTTAGAAAAATGTCCTCCAACATTATCAGATATTTCCTTTTTTTATTTATTTTTTTAAACCACTGATACATATTCGGGGCATGCACTTGGCAGGGGACAGAAATCACAGTAGATAGGGAACGATGTGTCTAAAATTAATATCATATATATATACTGTAAATAGGTTTAGAGATATGCAGAAAACCCATTCAATCACCAAGAGAACTCATAAATCCATGGAATTTGAAGTCATGTCCTCCATGCTGTGAGATGTGAGTCTTTGTGCCAACCTTTAAGAAGTACTGTATACAGTATAGTACATTGAAGGTTGGGCATTAATACAATACATTAGTAAAGCAGTATATCCTCCATTCACTCTTTGTCTTAGGTGTCCCAAATTATTGCTGGTTGTCCATTTATACGGTCTTATAAAGTTTCAGACTGTGGTGCTTTCTCAAAATAAGTTGTACACGGCGCTCAAATGGCAAAGCACATGTGCAGAAAATCCAGCACACCCTGAGGGAGGCTCAGTGAAGTGTCTGGTGTGTTTAGGCTACCACTTTCTATGCCGGTTCTAAATAAATTTTTAATCAACCTGAAAATTTCTGTCCCTGCATATGCTCCCCGAATTCGAATGTCTTGCTAGAATTTTCTTGAGTTAAATTTTAAATGATCCAACATCAAAGTAATTTAAATTGGCTTAGAATCAGAGAGGGAATTTCACAATGTATTTATCCATTCTATCCTCACAGTCTGGCCTGGTTGCAAAAAAACAACGTGGGGTTTTTTTGTTTGTTGCTCATATGATTGATATAATGAAAACACTATACACAGTAGCTGGACTATGTGCTCTACATAGGGTATCCTAGGAAAACATGGATTGCATAATGGCAATGGTCAATGGCAACAGGGCTTAGATATGACTTTAGACAAGTGTGTGTAGACATGATAATAGAGATGGTAATCAAAACTAATGGAGGCTCACTGAGCCATCAGGGTGTATTTCCTATGCACAGCATGATAAGATATGATTGCTAGGGCACGGTCCGTCATGTCAGGTCTCTTATAAGGAAATCACTGAGAGAAAGAGGCATTGGAGCGGTCTGTTTCCCACTGGGGATAATTGCCAGACAAGCTTCTTTGAAAACCATGTGTTTCATAATAAGTACAATACAAGTAACAATATGTGCTGGATACAGCAGTACTGTGTTCCTATTCAAGTGCCATATGCTGTTTGTGATGGTAAACATACAATATAACAGATTAGGATAATAGGAGAACATGATTCTGTTTACATGCTTAAATTAAAGAAATGTTCACTATATTTAATAATATTATGAAATAAAATAAGCCATTCTTGGCATAAGCCCCATGGCCATCTTTTCAACATCCCCACTTGTGGACAAAAGCAGAAAGCAACAGCAACACAGGGCAATCATTAAGTCATCATCAATTATAAATCAATCAATATTAGAGCTCCTTTAAGCAATATTTGTTACATTAACACTGGACCAGAATATTTCATATGTGAAAGGGGTTGCTGGTACTGCAGATCCCACTGAGAATCAACATCCAAGTCTGCAGCTCTGTGAAGCTTTCAACTCGCTGGTGTGCTGACCAAGTGATGGGCAGGGCAGATAGTTTATCATTGGTCATGCACACAGTCTTACGGCTTACAGCTGGTAACAGATAGGATCAGACAGATAAGGCACAGAAGTACTTACAGGCAGGCGGAACATCACACAAAGTAGCCAATATCAGAACAAAAGGTAGAAGTTCAGGTAAAACACAAAGTGATACAAAAGCTAAGCAATACTTGGGCTAACTGTTCCAGGGCCTGCTAAATGATGAGCAGGTGGACAGCAGTTGTGCAGGGAGGCAAAGCGTTCGTCAAGGTAAAGCAGAGGTCTTGAACTCACTGAGGACACCTAGAGGGCAGATACGTACCAAAAATAAATGCAGGTCTAGAGATGGATGATAGATTTATGGTCTCTAAAGTCTCTAAATAAGTGGTCATTGTATAGTAATTCTATAGTATCCTATTTCTGTAGTTATGGAGAATAATTAATTTACTTTGTATTCATTTTAAGTCATTTTAAGACTATAATGAAATGTTCATATTGGTGCTCGACTGCTATATTAAAACATGAGCATGGCTGGTAGTAACATACAAGGCCACACACCTAACGGTTTGCTAGATGCGTATTTCGAAGTGGAGTGTGTTATTGATTAGAAAACCTTACAAGAGAAAAATATTTCTCTAAGGTGTTGGCAGATCATGCCAGAGATACAACAGCAGTGAATACTGGACTTAGTAGGTTACCAGAAGGACCACTCCAATGGCATACTTATGTAACACTATCTTTCCTGTATGGAAGTTAAGAACTGCCAATATTAAAGTGTAATGTGCCATTTCTTTGTAGATAATATACTACACAATTTGAATTGAAATAAAAATGTGTGTTTGGACATTCATTATTCCTGCCAAAAATGACTATTTTCAGTGGACACCCAAAATCCACAATTATTTGAAATTGACTTTTGCTGCTCTTCCTATTAAATTATACTCTTGAGCTCTGATTTACATAACTTCAAGATCTGTTGTGTCTCTTTGCAGAGCTTGTTTAGCAAAACTATCCACCTACTAATTTCCTTTCAGACCTATGAGCAGGAACCTACAGAAACAGAATTGACATACTTTGCTGTGTATGCACCTGCAACACTTTGAGTAAAATTCTGTAGGGTTATGATGGTAGAAATGAAATGATCTCAGGCTTAAGGACAGAAACAGAGTGGAAGCAGATTAAAAACAAAAATCTGACTTTGACTTGGTTTAACCTTGCAGTTTCCTGACTGGAACTGAGAAAGCAGCCCCTGCTATTGTCCTGGACACTGGGAATAGTGCTTTATTTCATTAATATTGTCTGTCCAAGTTAACTTAGAGTTAAAAAGAACTGCTAAAAGTCTAAAGACGTTCACCCTCTCCAAATATCTTCCATACATTTCAGGCGTATGTCAGGGAAGGATTTTTTTTCTAGTAAAGAAAGGAGTCTTGCAGTATTTCAGGCAGACACAGAAGTCATTCTATAGTCACATGTTCCATATACCCTCTAATAATGTATGTCCATGATCTGTATCCATAAAACATTTAGCACTCATTCAGTTTGCCTATACAGCAACACTGAGCTCTGCAACCTCACTGCTACACTGCTGCCTGCTATCAGAAATCTAACTCCCTCCACCTCCACAGCCTCCCCTTG